>NC_066245.1:17238297-17546577 GCF_024542735.1 Bombus huntii | reverse complement strand
ACCCCAACCTAACCCCAACCTAACCCCAACCTAACCCCAACCTAACCCCAACCTAACCCCAACCTAACCCCAACCTAACCCCAACCTAACCCCAACCTAACCCCAACCTAACCCCAACCTAACCCCAACCTAACCCCAACCTAACCCCAACCTAACCCCAACCTAACCCCAACCTAACCCCAACCTAACCCCAACCTAACCCCAACCTAACCCCAACCTAACCCCAACCTAACCCCAACCTAACCCCAACCTAACCCCAACCTAACCCCAACCTAACCCCAACCTAACCCCAACCTAACCCCAACCTAACCCCAACCTAACCCCAACCTAACCCCAACCTAACCCCAACCTAACCCCAACCTAACCCCAACCTAACCCCAACCTAACCCCAACCTAACCCCAACCTAACCCCAACCTAACCCCAACCTAACCCCAACCTAACCCCAACCTAACCCCAACCTAACCCCAACCTAACCCCAACCTAACCCCAACCTAACCCCAACCTAACCCCAACCTAACCCCAACCTAACCCCAACCTAACCCCAACCTAACCCCAACCTAACCCCAACCTAACCCCAACCTAACCCCAACCTAACCCCAACCTAACCCCAACCTAACCCCAACCTAACCCCAACCTAACCCCAACCTAACCCCAACCTAACCCCAACCTAACCCCAACCTAACCCCAACCTAACCCCAACCTAACCCCAACCTAACCCCAACCTAACCCCAACCTAACCCCAACCTAACCTAACCCCAACCTAACCCCAACCTAACCCCAACCTAACCCCAACCTAACCCCAACCTAACCCCAACCTAACCCCAACCTAACCCCAACCTAACCCCAACCTAACCCCAACCTAACCCCAACCTAACCCCAACCTAACCCCAACCTAACCCCAACCTAACCCCAACCTAACCCCAACCTAACCCCAACCTAACCTAACCCCAACCTAACCCCAACCTAACCCCAACCTAACCCCAACCTAACCCCAACCTAACCCCAACCTAACCCCAACCTAACCCCAACCTAACCCCAACCTAACCCCAACCTAACCCCAACCTAACCCCAACCTAACCCCAACCTAACCCCAACCTAACCCCAACCTAACCCCAACCTAACCCCAACCTAACCCCAACCTAACCCCAACCTAACCCCAACCTAACCCCAACCTAACCCCAACCTAACCCCAACCTAACCCCAACCTAACCCCAACCTAACCCCAACCTAACCCCAACCTAACCCCAACCTAACCCCAACCTAACCCCAACCTAACCCAACCTAACCCCAACCTAACCCCAACCTAACCCCAACCTAACCCCAACCTAACCCCAACCTAACCCCAACCTAACCCCAACCTAACCTAACCCCAACCTAACCCCAACCTAACCCCAACCTAACCCCAACCTAACCTAACCCCAACCTAACCCCAACCTAACCCCAACCTAACCCCAACCTAACCCCAACCTAACCCCAACCTAACCCCAACCTAACCCCAACCTAACCCCAACCTAACCCCAACCTAACCCCAACCTAACCCCAACCTAACCCCAACCTAACCCCAACCTAACCCCAACCTAACCCCAACCTAACCCCAACCTAACCCCAACCTAACCCCAACCTTTTTTTTTTTTTTTTTTTTTTTATCGTGGAGAAATCCTCATGGACACCAGCTAGGCGGGTAGTGTCGGACTCTTACCGACTAAAACTCCACGGTGGCCTATCCTGACGCCTGAGTCGAGACGCACCCGGGTTCTCTTCCGAATTCTGCCGGTCACCCCCGGGCGTCTATCTCTCCTTCTTTCGAAGGGAGGCATCCTTGCTCTTCTTTGGAACACTAGGGGGGACCACACCCCCTAGCGCCTCGATCCTGCGCGTCTTCCTGGGGACCCCGTCCCTGACGCCTTTCTTCCTGGTTTCCATGTGCTCCTGTGGCGGCCGGGATAGCTCCGCCGGTTACCCCCGGGGTAGTCCTGCGCTCCGGGGGCTTCTGCCTGCCTAGTGCTCCTTGGAGAATCCCAGAAAAATGGCGGCGGTGCGCCTTCTTCCTCTTCGCCAGCGCCCGCCCGAACGTTGACCCATCCTTGTCCGTGCCGCGGCGACCGTTGCTTAACCCATGTGATCGGTGGGAAGTCCACGTCTCCACCGCTGCCAGCGGGCGCTGACAACCTAACCCCAACCTAACCCCAACCTAACCCCAACCTAACCCAACCTAACCCCAACCTAACCCCAACCTAACCCCAACCTAACCCCAACCTAACCCCAACCTAACCCCAACCTAACCCAACCTAACCCCAACCTAACCCCAACCTAACCCCAACCTAACCCCAACCTAACCCCAACCTAACCCCAACCTAACCCCAACCTTTTTTTTTTTTTTTTTTTTTTCGTGGAGAAATCCTCATGGACACCCGCTAGGCGGGTAGTGTCGGACTCTTACCGACTAAAACTCCACGGTGGCCTATCCTGACGCCTGAGTCGAGACGCACCCGGGTTCTCTTCCGAATTCTGCCGGTCACCCCCGGGCGTCTATCTCTCCTTCTTTCGAAGGGAGGCATCCTTGCTCTTCTTTGGAACACTAGGGGGGACCACACCCCCTAGCGCCTCGATCCTGCGCGTCTTCCTGGGGACCCCGTCCCTGACGCCTTTCTTCCTGGTTTCCATGTGCTCCTGTGGCGGCCGGGATAGCTCCGCCGGTTACCCCCGGGGTAGTCCTGCGCTCCGGGGGCTTCTGCCTGCCTAGTACTCCTTGGAGAATCCCAGAAAAATGGCGGCGGTGCGCCTCCTTCCTCTTCGCCAGCGCCCGCCCGAACGTTCACCCATCCTTGTCCGTGCCGCGGCGACCGTTGCTTAACCCATGTGATCGGTGGGAAGTCCACGTCTCCACCGCTGCCAGCGGGCGCTGACAACCTAACCCCAACCTAACCCCAACCTAACCCCAACCTAACCCCAACCTAACCCAACCTAACCCCAACCTAACCTAACCCCAACCTAACCCCAACCTAACCCCAACCTAACCCCAACCTAACCCCAACCTAACCCCAACCTAACCCCAACCTAACCCCAACCTAACCCAACCTAACCCCAACCTAACCCCAACCTAACCCCAACCTAACCCCAACCTAACCCCAACCTAACCCCAACCTAACCCCAACCTAACCCCAACCTAACCCCAACCTAACCCCAACCTAACCCCAACCTAACCCCAACCTAACCCAACCTAACCCCAACCTAACCCCAACCTAACCCCAACCTAACCCCAACCTAACCCCAACCTAACCCCAACCTAACCCCAACCTAACCCCAACCTAACCCCAACCTAACCCCAACCTAACCCAACCTAACCCAACCTAACCCCAACCTAACCCCAACCTAACCCCAACCTAACCCCAACCTAACCCCAACCTAACCCCAACCTAACCCCAACCTAACCCCAACCTAACCCCAACCTAACCCCAACCTAACCCCAACCTAACCCCAACCTAACCCCAACCTAACCCCAACCTAACCCCAACCTAACCCCAACCTAACCCCAACCTAACCCCAACCTAACCCCAACCTAACCCCAACCTAACCCCAACCTAACCCCAACCTAACCCCAACCTAACCCCAACCTAACCCAACCTAACCCCAACCTAACCCCAACCTAACCCCAACCTAACCCCAACCTAACCCCAACCTAACCCCAACCTAACCCCAACCTAACCCCAACCTAACCCCAACCTAACCCCAACCTAACCCCAACCTAACCCCAACCTAACCCCAACCTAACCCCAACCTAACCCCAACCTAACCCCAACCTAACCCCAACCTAACCCCAACCTAACCCCAACCTAACCCCAACCTAACCCCAACCTAACCCCAACCTAACCCCAACCTAACCCCAACCTAACCCCAACCTAACCCCAACCTAACCCCAACCTAACCCCAACCTAACCCCAACCTAACCCCAACCTAACCCCAACCTAACCCCAACCTAACCCCAACCTAACCCCAACCTAACCCCAACCTAACCCCAACCTAACCCCAACCTAACCCCAACCTAACCCCAACCTAACCCCAACCTAACCCCAACCTAACCCCAACCTAACCCCAACCTAACCCCAACCTAACCCCAACCTAACCCCAACCTAACCCCAACCTAACCCAACCTAACCCCAACCTAACCCCAACCTAACCCCAACCTAACCTAACCCCAACCTAACCCCAACCTAACCCCAACCTAACCCAACCTAACCCCAACCTAACCCAACCTAACCCCAACCTAACCCCAACCTAACCCCAACCTAACCCCAACCTAACCCCAACCTAACCCCAACCTAACCCCAACCTAACCCCAACCTAACCCCAACCTAACCCCAACCTAACCCCAACCTAACCCCAACCTAACCCCAACCTAACCCCAACCTAACCCCAACCTAACCCCAACCTAACCCCAACCTAACCCCAACCTAACCTAACCCCAACCTAACCCCAACCTAACCCCAACCTAACCCCAACCTAACCCCAACCTAACCCCAACCTAACCCCAACCTAACCCAACCTAACCCCAACCTAACCCCAACCTAACCCCAACCTAACCCCAACCTAACCCCAACCTAACCCCAACCTAACCCCAACCTAACCCAACCTAACCCCAACCTAACCCCAACCTAACCCCAACCTAACCCCAACCTAACCCCAACCTAACCCCAACCTAACCCCAACCTAACCCCAACCTAACCCCAACCTAACCCCAACCTAACCCCAACCTAACCCCAACCTAACCTAACCCCAACCTAACCCCAACCTAACCCCAACCTAACCCCAACCTAACCCAACCTAACCCCAACCTAACCCCAACCTAACCCAACCTAACCCCAACCTAACCCAACCTAACCCCAACCTAACCCCAACCTAACCCCAACCTAACCCCAACCTAACCCCAACCTAACCCCAACCTAACCCCAACCTAACCCCAACCTAACCCCAACCTAACCCCAACCTAACCCCAACCTAACCCCAACCTAACCCCAACCTAACCCCAACCTAACCCCAACCTAACCCCAACCTAACCCAACCTTTTTTTTTTTTTTTTTTTTTTTTTTCGTGGAGAAATCCTCATGGACACCCGCTAGGCGGGTAGTGTCGGACTCTTACCGACTAAAACTCCACGGTGGCCTGTCCTGACGCCTGAGTCGAGATGCACCCGGGATCTCTCCCGAATTACTACCGGTTACCCCCGGGCGTCTATCTCTCCTTACGTCGAAGGGAGGCGTCCTTGATCTTCTTGGAACGCTAGGGGGGGACCACGCCCCCTAGCGCCTCGCTCCTATTGCGTCGTTCTGGGGACCCCGTCCCCCTGACGCCTCTTCCTGGTTTCCACGCGCTCCTACGGCGGCCGCGGCGGCGCCGGTGGCGGCGTCGCGCCCCCGTAGCGCGTCGTATTCCTAGGGCGCTGCGACCTCCTGGACGGGTCGCGATCTCGTTCCCTGCTACGTTCCGCCCGCTCCTTCGCCAGCATGACCTGCTCGCAGTAGGTGCGGACAGCGGAGTACTCCTGGCGCCCTCTGAGCATGGCCGCGACGACCGCTTCGGGGGCTAAGCTCTCGCCGATTTCGAGCCGCAGGACGCGTCGTGGTTCCGCCCACGCCGGGCAGAACTCCAGCGTGTGCTGCGCCGTGTCCTCCTCTTCCTCGCAGTGGTGACAGACGGACGTCGTCTCTCGCCGAATCCTTAGCAGGTACTCGCCGAACACTCCGTGGCCGGTGAGCAGCTGCGTCATCCTGAAGGTCAGCGGTGCCCCGCCTCGATCCCTCCACGCCTCCCAGTTGGGAAGCACGGCGCGAACGGCCCGGTGCGGCCGCACGGCGTCCTCCTGGATCAGCTGCGAGCGCCATCGTTCCCAGGTCTCCTTCCTCGCCTCCTCCCGGATGTTCGAGGCCGGCTGGCCGGCGGTCGGTGGCGTCGGATTCCTCTGGTGTTCGTATACGCGTTCGAGCGCCAAGGCTTGCAGCTCGAACGGCGGGGAAGCCGCCAGCACGGTCGCCGACGCGTACGATGTCGTCCTGTAGCCTCTCGCTATGCGGATAGCGGTCGTCCTCTGCAGCCTCCGCAGCAAGGTCAGGCTGCGACGGCTGGTCGCCAGGCTTCTGGCCCAGACGGGTGCCCCGTAGAGAACTCGGGACCGAACCACTCCCTCGTAGAGGCGGCGGACTCTCGATCCCGCTCCGCCGATGTTCGGTAGGAGGCCGCACAGGGCGTTGGCCGCGGCCGTCGCCTTCGGGACCAGTTGCTCGAAATGCGGTCCGAAGGTCCACCCGCTGTCGATCGTGAGGCCCAGGTACCTCATCTGTCGTCCCACCGGGACCTCTTCTCCGCCGATGTTCACCGTCAGCCCGGGGGGAGGCGTTCCTCTTCGCCGCTGGTCGAAGAACCACAGCGCCAACCTAACCCAACCTAACCCCAACCTAACCCCAACCTAACCCCAACCTAACCCAACCTAACCCCAACCTAACCCCAACCTAACCCCAACCTTTTTTTTTTTTTTTTTTTTTTTTCGTGGAGAAATCCTCATGGACACCCGCTAGGCGGGTAGTGTCGGACTCTTACCGACTAAAACTCCACGGTGGCCTGTCCTGACGCCTGAGTCGAGATGCACCCGGGATCTCTCCCGAATTACTACCGGTTACCCCCGGGCGTCTATCTCTCCTTACGTCGAAGGGAGGCGTCCTTGATCTTCTTGGAACGCTAGGGGGGAACCACGCCCCCTAGCGCCTCGCTCCTGTTGCGTCGTTCTGGGGACCCCGTCCCCCTGACGCCTCTTCCTGGTTTCCACGCGCTCCTACGGCGGCCGCGGCGGCGCCGGTGGCGGCGTCGCGCCCCTGTAGCGCGTTGTATTCCTAGGACGCTGCGACCTCCTGGACGGGTCGCGATCTCGTTCCCTGCTACGTTCCGCCCGCTCCTTCGCCAGCATGACCTGCTCGCAGTAGGTGCGGACAGCGGAGTACTCCTGGCGCCCTCTGAGCATGGCCGCGACGACCGCTTCGGGGGCTAAGCTCTCGCCGATTTCGAGCCGCAGGACGCGTCGTGGTTCCGCCCACGCCGGGCAGAACTCCAGCGTGTGCTGCGCCGTGTCCTCCTCTTCCTCGCAGTGGTGACAGACGGACGTCGTCTCTCGCCGAATCCTTAGCAGGTACTCGCCGAACACTCCGTGGCCGGTGAGCAGCTGCGTCATCCTGAAGGTCAGCGGTGCCCCGCCTCGATCCCTCCACGCCTCCCAGTTGGGAAGCACGGCGCGAACGGCCCGGTGCGGCCGCACGGCGTCCTCCTGGATCAGCTGCGAGCGCCATCGTTCCCAGGTCTCCTTCCTCGCCTCCTCCCGGATGTTCGAGGCCGGCTGGCCGGCGGTCGGTGGCGTCGGATTCCTCTGGTGTTCGTATACGCGTTCGAGCGCCAAGGCTTGCAGCTCGAACGGCGGGGAGGCCGCCAGCACGGTCGCCGACGCGTACGATGTCGTCCTGTAGCCTCTCGCTATGCGGATAGCGGTCGTCCTCTGCAGCCTCCGCAGCAAGGTCAGGCTGCGGCGGCTGGTCGCCAGGCTTCTGGCCCAGACGGGTGCCCCGTAGAGAACTCGGGACCGAACCACTCCCTCGTAGAGGCGGCGGACTCTCGATCCCGCTCCGCCGATGTTCGGTAGGAGGCCGCACAGGGCGTTGGCCGCGGCCGTCGCCTTCGGAACCAGTTGCTCGAAGTGCGGTCCGAAGGTCCATCCGCTGTCGATCGTGAGGCCCAGGTACCTCATCTGCCGTCCCACCGGGACCTCTTCTCCGCCGATGTTCACCGTCAGCCCGGGGGGAGGCGTTCCTCTTCGCCGCTGGTCGAAGAACCACAGCGCCTCCGACTTGGCCGGCGACACCGTCAGGCCGAGCCTCCGAATGGCGCTCACCGCGCACGCCACTGCGTCCTCCGTGCGGTTCGCCGTGTCGTGCCACCACCGTCCCCCGGCCAGGACCAGGGTGTCGTCGGCGTAGCACACCGTTCCCGCTCCCGGGGGCATCGGACATCGGAGGACCGAGTCGTAGGCCGTGATCCAGAGCAACGGTCCCAGCACCGACCCCTGCGGAACGCCGCGCTCGATCCGTCTTCTCTCCTCTCCGTCCCTGCCGGCGTAGACGATGTACCTGTCGGCGAGGTACGCTCGAACGATCCCCACCAGGTACGCCGGGACCTCGAAGTGGCGCAGGGCTTCCAGGATCCTGCCCCAGGGGATGGAGTTGAAGGCGTTGGTGACGTCGAGCGACACCGCCACCGCCACCCCCTCCCGGGAGACCCTGTCCTCGGCCATGGCCCTCAGCCTCTTCACCGCGTCCACGGTCGAGCGGCCGCGGCGGAATCCGTACTGGCTGTCGTGCCATCCGGGCGTCCTCTCGGTGATGTGAGCCTCCAGTCGGGCGGCGACGATCCTCTCCAGCATCTTGCCCACCTCGTCCAGCAGGCATATCGGCCTGTACGCGGACGGCGAGTCCAGCGGGCGTCCCTCCTTTCGTAGCAGCACCAGCCTGGCCGTCCGCCATGTCCGGGGGTAGACGCCCTCCTCCAGGCATCTGTCGAACAGGTGTCGCAGGCGGGGAGCCATGGTGACGATCGACTCCGCCCACGCTCGGCCCGGTATTCCGTCGGGGCCTGGCGCCACGTCGCGGGACGCCGTCCTCCTGGCCGCTTCGAAGAGCTCCTCGTCGCTGACTCGCAGTTCCTCGCTCCATCCCGTCGCGGTCGTCGTCGCCGTCTCCTCGTCGTCGTCGTCGTCGTCGTCGACGGAGGAGGGGGAGGATGGCGCCGGTTGGCTCGCGTTCGCGTCTTCCGGCGGGAACAGCGTCCCGACGACGTTGTCCAACAGCGTCGGCTCCATGTCCGAGGTCAGCGGGGGCGCCGAGGGTCGTAGCTTCTTGGTGACCACTTTGTACGGCCGTCCCCACGGGTCGGATTCGACCTCCTCGATCAGCTCCGTCCAGCACCGAGATTTCGCGGTCTTGATCTCCCGCTGAAGAGTCCGTCTCGCCTCCCTGTACTCCTCGTAACGGCGGGAGATCTCCTCCTCGTCGCGCGTCAGTCTGCGACGACGGGCCCTTAGGAATCTCCTGCGGGCCCGAACGCAGTTCTCTCGCATCTCGGCGATCTCCGGGGTCCACCAGTACGTTCCCCGGTCTCGTCCGCCTCCCGGGACGGAGCGCGGCATCGAGGCGTCGCACGCCGCGGTCATGTATCTTCGGAGCTCCTCCGCCTCCTCGTCGATGTCTCCCTGCTCGGTCGCCCGACGGGCGTCCCAGCTCCAGGCGGATACGATCGTGGCCGCCCGCAGCATCTCCTTGTCCATCTCCTTCAGGCGCCATCGCGGCGGCGGCGGCGGCGGGCGGCGACGGTTCTCTCCCGGTCGTCGTCGTCTCCTCCTCCCGGCGTCGTCCTCGGTCCCCAGGGTCACCTCCATCAGAATGTAGAGGTGGTCGGACAGCGTTTCCACCCCCTCGGCCACTCTCCAGTCGCGGATTCGCCTGAGCAGCTCCGGGGTAGCCCACGTGATGTCCACCACCGAGGATCCTCTCCACGCCACGCAGGTGCTCGCCGAGCCTCTGTTCGCCAGCAGGAGCCCCAGACCCGCTGCCCAGTCGGTGAGCATCCTTCCTCGGGAGTTGGTCCTGGGGTTTCCCCATTGCGTCGAGTGGGCGTTGAAGTCCCCCAGGACGAGCACCTGGCGGGGGAGACATCTTCGGACGCACTCGCCGACTCGGTCCAGAAACTCCCCGTACGCGTCCAGGTCGATGTTCGGAGAGACGTACACCGCCACCACCGCCGCTCCTAGCCACTCGACCGCGACGAAGCCGCTGCCACGGTCCAGCAAGAGGCACGAGGCCGACGTCCACGTTATTCCTGCGGATCCGTCCAGGTCCCCGATCCAGTTGGGCGAGTCGGGTATACGATGCGGTTCCGCCACCGCCGCCAGGGCCACCTCGTTCTCCCGGATGGTCTGGAAGAGCAGATCTTGCGCTCTTCTCGACCTACCGAGATTGCATTGCAGCAGGCGCTTGAACTATGCCGCCACCTCCATGGCCTCCTCCCGGCCATCCGCCGCTGCTGCTGGTTCGGCGGCGCTTCCCGGTGTCTCTGCCGCGGCGGCTGCTGCTGCTGCTGCCGCTACCGCTGCTGGTTGGCGGATCGGTCTCCTCCTCTTGACCTTCGGGGGGCTGCATGCCTCTCCGCCCATCCTGTGATTCGCGGGTGCCCCGAGCGACTCGCACAGCGGACACTTGGGAGCGGAAGCGGGACACTCTCTGGCGCGGTGTCCGCTCCCGCCGCACCTGTAGCACAGGTGCCCTCGGTCCTCGCCGGATACGCAAATGGCGCGCACGTGCCCCAGTTCCAGGCACCTGAAACACTGCAGCGGCCGCTTCGGTATGGCCCTTATCCTCGCCGTTGACCAGCCCAGGGCTATCTTCTCCGCCTGGGCCAGCTTGCGGGCTCCTGCCGCCGGACACCTGACCCATGCCGATCCGAGGCCGCCTCTGGTGGCGCCGATCTCGCCCACTTGCACCTCCGCGCTGCCGCATCCCGCCGCCGAGGCCAGTGCTCTTCGCAGCTCCTCCTTCTTGACCGAGATGTCAATCCCGGTCACGCGCAGCTCCGCCATCCTGGTCGGTGTGGCGATTCTCACCGCCGTCGGGTCTAGCGTCTCGGCCAGCCGCGTCGCCAGTAGCGTCGCCTTTCCCCTGTCCTTGTCTCCGGGGACTTGTATTATAATGGCGCCCGTCATCGCCTTCTTCATCTCGAGGCGCTCCGTGCCGAGCTCCGATAGCGGGATCCTCGTTCTTGCCGCTTCCAGGACGTCGGCGTACGACATCCTCGCCCCCTCTTTCAACGTCAGGGTCACCGCGGATGTTCGCGGTGCGCGAGGGGGCGTGACCACCTTGGGTGTCCGCGGTGGTCCTCTCTGCGTAGCGGGGGCGCTCGCCTTCGGTGCGCCCGTCGTCCTGCCGGCCTGGGGTTGCCGCTGTTGTTGCTGCCGTACCCGCGTCGGTGGTGGCGCGGTCGGACCTTTCCTCGCCGCCTCTCCTCCGGCGGCGGCGGCGGCTGCCTTCGCCTCGCTCGCCTTCTTCCTGTTTCTCCTCCTTTTCTTCGTCGTCTCCACCAGCTCCCATCCGCCGTCCTCCCGTTCCCTTCGGGGCGGCGTCGGTTGGGCGGCGGGAGGGTCGACGGGGCGGTCCCCGCTGGGTCGCGCTTCGGGGGTGCGTTGACTTCGAGCGTCCCCGAATCGTTCTTCGATGGTCCTGAGAATGGAGGGTCCCAGTTCTCGGACCGCTCTCTCCAGGGCGTCCAGACGCGTCCTGTTCTCGGTTCCGCCTTCCCACGCGGGGCGGGCGTATTCGGCAGCCGCGTCGGAGCATCGCGGGCACTCGTTGATGCGAGCGGCCAGTCTCCTCAGCTCCTGGCGGAGGGCTGCGTTCTCCCCCTCCAGCACGGACAGCCTCGCGTCCACGTCGTCGGTGGCACGTGCTGGCCTTTCCCTCCTCGCGGATTCCTCGTTCCAGGCGGCGGTGATATAGCTCGCCGCGTTCTTCAGGGACCTGATGTAGGTCCCCTTCAGGTTCGACGACGTCGTCGCGACGTGCATGATTTCAGACACGTGCATCGTCAGGCCCGCGCTGATTTCCGCCGGAGAACTCGTCCTCATCTGCACCTCCAACTCTTCGGACACCACCGGTGTTGTCGCGGCTGCCGTTCTCTTCCTCTTACCCCTGGACGCCATCGAAGCCAGCGACGACCGCGAGGCGATCGAGGCGACCGACTCCTCGTCGTCGGACCTCGCCCGCCCCCGCGATCCCCCCGCCATCGATGACGTACCGTCGTCCATCGTGGCCGGCGCGAGAAAAACGTACTCGGACCTGTTCGCGGCTCTCAGCGAACGTCTCGTCGCCTTCCTCGGAGGCTCCTCCGCGGTCTCCATCCTGTCGTCCTCCGAATGTCCTCCTACCGTTATCCTCCTCCTCTCTCCCGTTGTTTCATCGCCAGTCGTAGAAACGCGTCCGGGGGCCTGGCGGTCCACCCTCGAACGGCCGTGGTCGCGAGATATCGACGCAGCGGGGCCCACTTCACTACCCGCGACTGCGCCGGTACTGGGGTATCCCTCCCCTGCACCGTAAACTTTGTCGTTTATGTTCTCCATTTCCATATTGTTGTTCGTTTTTTCCGCCGAGGTCGTCGTCGAAGTCTCCGTCCTGGTGCCACTCACTCTTTCGCGCCCTGCCCCGGTCGAAGCCGGTGCAGGGCGACAGGGAGCCCCGCGAGAAGGTGAGGTGAGTGGTCTTGACAGGCATGGGCCCGCCAACTTCTCCGAAGTTCTCCGCACCGGATCGGCGAACCGACGGGTGCCAAGGGCACCGATCGGCCGCCACCCGACTGTAAGAGAACATCAGATCCATCGGGGTTTCCCAGGGCATGGTCCTATGCCCCGGGAACCCATGCCCGCCTCGTGCTCCCCAACCTAACCCCAACCTAACCCCAACCTAACCCCAACCTAACCCCAACCTAACCCCAACCTTTTTTTTTTTTTTTTTTTTTCGTGGAGAAATCCTCATGGACACCCGCTAGGCGGGTAGTGTCGGACTCTTACCGACTAAAACTCCACGGTGGCCTATCCTGACGCCTGAGTCGAGACGCACCCGGGTTCTCTTCCGAATTCTGCCGGTCACCCCCGGGCGTCTATCTCTCCTTCTTTCGAAGGGAGGCATCCTTGCTCTTCTTTGGAACACTAGGGGGGACCACACCCCCTAGCGCCTCGATCCTGCGCGTCTTCCTGGGGACCCCGTCCCTGACGCCTTTCTTCCTGGTTTCCATGTGCTCCTGTGGCGGCCGGGATAGCTCCGCCGGTTACCCCCGGGGTAGTCCTGCGCTCCGGGGGCTTCTGCCTGCCTAGTACTCCTTGGAGAATCCCAGAAAAATGGCGGCGGTGCGCCTCCTTCCTCTTCGCCAGCGCCCGCCCGAACGTTCACCCATCCTTGTCCGTGCCGCGGCGACCGTTGCTTAACCCATGTGATCGGTGGGAAGTCCACGTCTCCACCGCTGCCAGCGGGCGCTGACAACCTAACCCCAACCTAACCCCAACCTAACCCCAACCTAACCCCAACCTAACCCCAACCTAACCCAACCTAACCCCAACCTAACCTAACCCCAACCTAACCTAACCCCAACCTAACCCCAACCTAACCCCAACCTAACCCCAACCTAACCCCAACCTAACCCCAACCTAACCCCAACCTAACCCCAACCTAACCCCAACCTAACCCCAACCTAACCCCAACCTAACCCCAACCTAACCCCAACCTAACCCCAACCTAACCCCAACCTAACCCCAACCTAACCCCAACCTTTTTTTTTTTTTTTTTTTTTTTTTTTTTTTTTTTTTTCGTGGAGAAATCCTCATGGACACCCGCTAGGCGGGTAGTGTCGGACTCTTACCGACTAAAACTCCACGGTGGCCTGTCCTGACGCCTGAGTCGAGATGCACCCGGGATCTCTCCCGAATTACTACCGGTTACCCCCGGGCGTCTATCTCTCCTTACGTCGAAGGGAGGCGTCCTTGATCTTCTTGGAACGCTAGGGGGGGGCCACGCCCCCTAGCGCCTCGCTCCTATTGCGTCGTTCTGGGGACCCCGTCCCCCTGACGCCTCTTCCTGGTTTCCACGCGCTCCTACGGCGGCCGCGGCGGCGCCGGTGGCGGCGTCGCGCCCCTGTAGCGCGTTGTATTCCTAGGGCGCTGCGACCTCCTGGACGGGTCGCGATCTCGTTCCCTGCTACGTTCCGCCCGCTCCTTCGCCAGCATGACCTGCTCGCAGTAGGTGCGGACAGCGGAGTACTCCTGGCGCCCTCTGAGCATGGCCGCGACGACCGCTTCGGGGGCTAAGCTCTCGCCGATTTCGAGCCGCAGGACGCGTCGTGGTTCCGCCCACGCCGGGCAGAACTCCAGCGTGTGCTGCGCCGTGTCCTCCTCTTCCTCGCAGTGGTGACAGACGGACGTCGTCTCTCGCCGAATCCTTAGCAGGTACTCGCCGAACACTCCGTGGCCGGTGAGCAGCTGCGTCATCCTGAAGGTCAGCGGTGCCCCGCCTCGATCCCTCCACGCCTCCCAGTTGGGAAGCACGGCGCGAACGGCCCGGTGCGGCCGCACGGCGTCCTCCTGGATCAGCTGCGAGCGCCATCGTTCCCAGGTCTCCTTCCTCGCCTCCTCCCGGATGTTCGGGGCCGGCTGGCCGGCGGTCGATGGCGTCGGATTCCTCTGGTGTTCGTATACGCGTTCGAGCGCCAAGGCTTGCAGCTCGAACGGCGGGGAGGCCGCCAGCACGGTCGCCGACGCGTACGATGTCGTCCTGTAGCCTCTCGCTATGCGGATAGCGGTCGTCCTCTGCAGCCTCCGCAGCAAGGTCAGGCTGCGGCGGCTGGTCGCCAGGCTTCTGGCCCAGACGGGTGCCCCGTAGAGAACTCGGGACCGAACCACTCCCTCGTAGAGGCGGCGGACTCTCGATCCCGCTCCGCCGATGTTCGGTAGGAGGCCGCACAGGGCGTTGGCCGCGGCCGTCGCCTTCGGGACCAGTTGCTCGAAGTGCGGTCCGAAGGTCCATCCGCTGTCGATCGTGAGGCCCAGGTACCTCATCTGCCGTCCCACCGGGACCTCTTCTCCGCCGATGTTCACCGTCAGCCCGGGGGGAGGCGTTCCTCTTCGCCGCTGGTCGAAGAACCACAGCGCCTCCGACTTGGCCGGCGACACCGTCAGGCCGAGCCTCCGAATGGCGCCCACCGCGCATGCCACGGCGTCCTCCGTGCGATTCGCCGTGTCGTGCCACCACCGTCCCCCGGCCAGGACCAGGGTGTCGTCGGCGTAGCACACCGTTCCCGCTCCCGGGGGCATCGGACATCGGAGGACCGAGTCGTAGGCCGTGATCCAGAGCAACGGACCCAGCACCGACCCCTGCGGAACGCCGCGCTCGATCCGTCTTCTCTCCTCCCCGTCCCTGCCGGCGTAGACGATGTACCTGTCGGCGAGGTACGCTCGAACGATCCCCACCAGGTACGCCGGGACCTCGAAGTGGCGCAGGGCTTCCAGGATCCTGCCCCAGGGGATGGAGTTGAAGGCGTTGGTGACGTCGAGCGACACCGCCACCGCCACCCCCTCTCGGGAGACCTTGTCCTCGGCCATGGCCCTCAGCCTCTTCACCGCGTCCACGGTCGAGCGGCCGCGGCGGAATCCGTACTGGCTGTCGTGCCATCCGGGCGTCCTCTCGGTGATGTGAGCCTCCAGCCGGGCGGCGACGATCCTCTCCAGCATCTTGCCCACCTCGTCCAGCAGGCATATCGGCCTGTACGCGGACGGCGAGTCCGGCGGGCGACCCTCCTTTCGCAGCAGCACCAGCCTGGCCGTCCGCCATGTCCGGGGGTAGACGCCCTCCTCCAGGCATCTGTCGAACAGGTGTCGCAGGCGGGGAGCCATGGTGACGATCGACTCCGCCCACGCTCGGCCCGGTATTCCGTCGGGGCCTGGCGCCACGTCGCGGGACGCCGTCCTCCTGGCCGCTTCGAAGAGCTCCTCGTCGCTGACTCGCAGTTCCTCGCTCCATCCCGTCGCGGTCGTCGTCGCCGTCTCCTCGTCGTCGCCGTCGTCGTCGACGGAGGAGGGGGAGGATGGCGCCGGTTGGCTCGCGTTCGCGTCTTCCGGCGGGAACAGCGTCCCGACGACGTTGTCCAACAGCGTCGGCTCCATGTCCGAGGTCAGCGGGGGCGCCGAGGGTCGCAGCTTCTTGGTGACCACTTTGTACGGCCGTCCCCACGGGTCGGATTCGACCTCCTCGATCAGCTCCGTCCAGCACCGAGATTTCGCGGTCTTGATCTCCCGCTGAAGAGTCCGTCTCGCCTCTCTGTACTCCTCGTAGCGGCGGGAGATCTCCTCCTCGTCGCGCGTCAGTCTGCGACGACGGGCCCTTAGGAATCTTCTGCGGGCCCGAACGCAGTTCTCTCGCATCTCGGCGATCTCCGGGGTCCACCAGTACGTTCCCCGGTCACGTCCGCCCCCCGGGACGGAGCGCGGCATCGAGGCGTCGCACGCCGCGGTCATGTATCTTCGGAGCTCCTCCGCCTCCTCGTCGATGTCTCCCTGCTCGGTCGCCCGTCGGGCGTCCCAGCTCCAGGCGGACACGATCGCGGCCGCCCGCAGCATCTCCTTGTCCATCTCCTTCAGGCGCCATCGCGGCGGCGGCGGCGGCGGGCGGCGACGGTTCTCTCCCGGTCGTCGTCGTCTCCTCCTCCCGGCGTCGTCCTCGGTCCCCAGGGTCACCTCCATCAGAATGTAGAGGTGGTCGGACAGCGTTTCCACCCCCTCGGCCACCCTCCAGTCGCGGATTCGCCTGAGCAGCTCCGGGGTAGCCCACGTGATGTCCACCACCGAGGATCCTCTCCACGCCACGCAGGTGCTCGCCGAGCCCCTGTTCGCCAGCAGGAGCCCCAGACCCGCTGCCCAGTCGGTGAGCATCCTTCCTCGGGAGTTGGTCCTGGGGTTTCCCCATTGCGTCGAGTGGGCGTTGAAGTCCCCCAGGACGAGCACCTGGCGGGGGAGACATCTTCGGACGCACTCGCCGACTCGGTCCAGAAACTCCCCGTACGCGTCCAGGTCGATGTTCGGAGAGACGTACACCGCCACCACCGCCGCTCCTAGCCACTCGACCGCGACGAAGCCGCTGCCACGGTCCAGCAAGAGGCACGAGGCCGACGTCCACGTTATTCCTGCGGATCCGTCCAGGTCCCCGATCCAGTTGGGCGAGTCGGGTATACGATGCGGTTCCGCCACCGCCGCCAGGGCCACCTCGTTCTCCCGGATGGTCTGGAAGAGCAGATCTTGCGCTCTTCTCGACCTACCGAGATTGCATTGCAGCAGGCGCTTGAACTATGCCGCCACCTCCATGGCCTCCTCCCGGCCATCCGCCACTGCTGCTGGTTCGGCGGCGCTTCCCGGTGTCTCTGCCGCGGCGGCTGCTGCTGCTGCTGCCGCTACAGCTGCTGGTTGGCGGATCGGTCTCCTCCTCTTGACCTTCGGGGGGCTGCATGCCTCTCCGCCCATCCTGTGATTCGCGGGTGCCCCGAGCGACTCGCACAGCGGACACTTGGGAGCGGAAGCGGGACACTCTCTGGCGCGGTGTCCGCTCCCGCCGCACCTGTAGCACAGGTGCCCTCGGTCCTCGCCGGATACGCAAGTGGCGCGCACGTGCCCCAGTTCCAGGCACCTGAAACACTGCAGCGGCCGCTTCGGTATGGCCCTTATCCTCGCCGTTGACCAGCCCAGGGCTATCTTCTCCGCCTGGGCCAGCTTGCGGGCTCCTGCCGCCGGACACCTGACCCATGCCGATCCGAGGCCGCCTCTGGTGGCGCCGATCTCGCCCACTTGCACTTCCGCGCTGCCGCATCCCGCCGCCGAGGCCAGTGCTCTTCGCAGCTCCTCCTTCTTGACCGAGATGTCAATCCCGGTCACGCGCAGCTCCGCCATCCTGGTCGGTGTGGCGATTCTCACCGCCGTCGGGTCTAGCGTCTCGGCCAGCCGCGTCGCCAGTAGCGTCGCCTTTCCCCTGTCCTTGTCTCCGGGGACTTGTATTATAATGGCGCCCGTCATCGCCTTCTTCATCTCGAGGCGCTCCGTGCCGAGCTCCGATAGCGGGATCCTCGTTCTTGCCGCTTCCAGGACGTCGGCGTACGACATCCTCGCCCCCTCTTTCAACGTCAGGGTCACCGCGGATGTTCGCGGTGCGCGAGGGGGCGTGACCACCTTGGGTGTCCGCGGTGGTCCTCTCTGCGTAGCGGGGGCGCTCGCCTTCGGTGCGCCCGTCGTCCTGCCGGCCTGGGGTTGCCGCTGTTGTTGCTGCCGTACCCGCGTCGGTGGTGGCGCGGTCGGACCTTTCCTCGCCGCCTCTCCTCCGGCGGCGGCGGCGGCTGCCTTCGCCTCGCTCGCCTTCTTCCTGTTTCTCCTCCTTTTCTTCGTCGTCTCCACCAGCTCCCATCCGCCGTCCTCCCGTTCCCTTCGGGGCGGCGTCGGTTGGGCGGCGGGAGGGTCGACGGGGCGGTCCCCGCTGGGTCGTGCTTCGGGGGTGCGTTGACTTCGAGCGTCCCCGAATCGTTCTTCGATGGTCCTGAGAATGGAGGGTCCCAGTTCTCGGACCGCTCTCTCCAGGGCGTCCAGACGCGTCCTGTTGTCGGTTCCGCCTTCCCACGCGGGGCGGGCGTATTCGGCAGCCGCGTCGGAGCATCGCGGGCACTCGTTGATGCGAGCGGCCAGTCTCCTCAGCTCCTGGCGGAGGGCTGCGTTCTCCCCCTCCAGCACGGACAGCCTCGCGTCCACGTCGTCGGTGGCACGCGCTGGCCTTTCCCTCCTCGCGGATTCCTCGTTCCAGGCGGCGGTGATATAGCTCGCCGCGTTCTTCAGGGACCTGATGTAGGTCCCCTTCAGGTTCGACGACGTCGTCGCGACGTGCATGATTTCAGACACGTGCATCGTCAGGCCCGCGCTGATTTCCGCCGGAGAACTCGTCCTCATCTGCACCTCCAACTCTTCGGACACCACCGGTGTTGTCGCGGCTGCCGTTCTCTTCCTCTTACCCCTGGACGCCATCGAAGCCAGCGACGACCGCGAGGCGATCGAGGCGACCGACTCCTCGTCGTCGGACCTCGCCCGCCCCCGCGATCCCCCCGCCATCGATGACGTACCGTCGTCCATCGTGGCCGGCGCGAGAAAAACGTACTCGGACCTGTTCGCGGCTCTCAGCGAACGTCTCGTCGCCTTCCTCGGAGGCTCCTCCGCGGTCTCCATCCTGTCGTCCTCTGAATGTCCTCCTACCGTTATCCTCCTCCTCTCTCCCGTTGTTTCATCGCCAGTCGTAGAAACGCGTCCGGGGGCCTGGCGGTCCACCCTCGAACGGCCGTGGTCGCGAGATATCGACGCAGCGGGGCCCACTTCACTACCCGCGACTGCGCCGGTACTGGGGTATCCCTCCCCTGCACCGTAAACTTTGTCGTTTATGTTCTCCATTTCCATATTGTTGTTTGTTTTTCGCCGAGGTCGTCGTCGAAGTCTCCGTCCTGGTGCCACTCACTCTTTCGCGCCCTGCCCCGGTCGAAGCCGGTGCAGGGCGACAGGGAGCCCCGCGAGAAGGTGAGGTGAGTGGTCTTGACAGGCATGGGCCCGCCAACTTCTCCGAAGTTCTCCGCACCGGATCGGCGAACCGACGGGTGCCAAGGGCACCGATCGGCCGCCACCCGACTGTAAGAGAACATCAGATCCATCGGGGTTTCCCAGGGCATGGTCCTATGCCCCGGGAACCCATGCCCGCCTCGTGCTCCCCAACCTAACCCCAACCTAACCCCAACCTAACCCCAACCTAACCCCAACCTAACCCCAACCTAACCCAACCTAACCCCAACCTAACCCCAACCTAACCCCAACCTAACCCCAACCTAACCCCAACCTAACCCCAACCTAACCCCAACCTAACCCCAACCTAACCCCAACCTAACCCCAGCGGTGTCCAACGATGAACAACGGTGTCCAACGGTGTCCAACGGTGTCCAACGGTGTCCAACGGCGACCAACATTGTCCGATTTTGTCCCACGGCGTCCAACGTTGCAGTGCAGTGTAGGTCATCCAAGATTCATTTCGTGGCTATTGGTGATCCATACTGGACCCACGACGTCCCACGGTGACCAACGGTGTCCCACGGTGCAGTCCAGTCTAGATCGTCCATAATTCTCTTAGAGGATTTTGGTGGTAGAAACTGGACTGTTGCGTAGTTCTTGGCTTGGTACCGTTTTCCAAGGAATAATCAACTGATTAATTTTTGGAAAAGGATGCCAATTACCAGGTCTCACCACGAGGAGGTGACTACGCCCGAGACCCGCCCATGTGATATGTAACACTACACATTCGATCTCGACATTCAACCTGTTGGCAGAATGTCGAGTTTTGACTCTACTTAACCATGGGCCTGCGTATGGAAATAGTTGTTTCGTAGCCTAACTGCGAAACACATATCTCCAACGCAGCGCTTACATGAATCTTTACAAACGTGGAACAAAGCCTACGTAACGCAACATCCCTCTCCCACACAACGATTACATCGATCAGTACAAATATCGTACAATAATTCGCATCCCTACTGGCATCATTCGGTATCAAACGCACATTTATCTAACTTGGAATGAAAGGAAGAAAACGTAGCTACTGACACTGTATATACCATTTCGTGTCTCGCAGAAGGGACATACGAGTCGCTGTACTAAACTAGTTAACGTTCTATTTTTGCGACACTGTAAGATATTGAAGATTCTGAAAAGTTATAAACTCTAACGTGATCTTAATAAGTATACCTTAAAAATGGGAAATCAAGAAAATGCCCGATGATTCAGATGATAAAGGAAAAAATCGCGGCGCGCCCGAAACGAACGAGATCGCGATCTCTCGAAAGAACTCACAAACCTACGCGACGTACCTCCGTGCACGAGATAACCCCGAGGTTCAGCGGAAAGCCCAAGAATTGACCGTAACTCGATTCCTGTTTCGCCGTTCGAAACTTACACGAGTCGCGGTCGATGGCGACGACCGATGATGCTAGTGATCCACGGGTAATTCAGCCGTGGATCCAGCACATAGGCCAGCAACTTAACACACTCCAACTGAACATGTGGAACCCGGGGATGGACCGCTGAACAGGATTACGAAGGCAAGAGGCCTCAACTGAACAGTGGGGTCCACTCACGGGGAGGGACCGCTGAACAGGATTACGAAGGCATTGACCTCAACTGAACAGTGGGGTCCACTCCCGCGGGCCCGAACAGAATTACGGAGGACGTGAACTTGCAGGTCCCTGACCGAGTACCAAAGTACCAATCGGACAGGACTGCCGATCCACGACTGAATCCCCAACAGATTCGCTAGCATCACCGGCGCGACGACAACTCCCGCGATCCGATGCGAACGTCGAGCAGTCGTCGAGCAGTCACAAAGACAGAGGTGTCCTTGGGGCGACTTACGAATCCAAAGAGTTGTCCAGTGCACGTTGACCCGCACGTACGCGGAATACGCGCGAGCGAGTACGTCACGCTACGGTTTGAAAGAACTGAGTGATCGCGAACCGATAAATCGCGAGTACAATAAGTACTGTGTGGTAAGCGAGCGAAGGGAGACGAGATCTTTCTTTTTTTCGTTCTAAGGTGGATAAATGTCGTTGTACAGAATGAGCTCACAATGTACTTAACATAGGTATCTACCTTACGATTAATGAAGACTAAGACGCACGCATCCCACGGTGTCCAACGGCGTCCAACGGTGTCCAACGGTGTCCAACGTTGTCCAACGGTGTCCAACGTTGTCCAACGTTGTCCAGCGACGTCCAACGACGTCCAACGACGTCCAACGATGTCCAACGATGTCCAACGGTGTCCAACGTTGTCCAACGTTGTCCAACGTTGTCCAGCGACGTCCAACGACGTCCAACGACGTCCAACGATGTCCAACGATGTCCAACGGTGTCCAACGGTGTCCAACGATGTCCAACGACGTCCAACGGTGTCCAACGTTGTCCAACGATGTCCAACGGTGTCCAACGATGTCCCACGTTGCAGTCCAGTCTAGATCATCCAAAATTCTGTTCGAGGCTTTTGGTGACCCACACTGGACCGACGATGTCCCACGTTGCAGTCCAGTGTAGATCATCCAAAATTCTTTTCGCGGCATTTGGTGACCCACACTGGACCGACGATGTCCCACGTTGCAGTCCAATGTAGATCATCCAAAATTCTTTTCGCGGTATTTGGTGACCCACACTGGACCGACGATGTCCCACGTTGCAGTCCAGTGTAGATCATCCAAAATTCTTTTCGCGGCATTTGGTGACCCACACTGGACCGACGATGTCCCACGTTGCAGTCCAGTGTAGATCATCCAAAATTCTTTTCGCGGCATTTGGTGACCCACACTGGACCGACGATGTCCCACGTTGCAGTCCAGTGTAGATCATCCAAAATTCTTTTCGCGGCATTTGGTGACCCACACTGGACCGACGACGTCCCACGGTGTCCAACGATGTCCCACGGTGCAGTCCAGTCTAGATCATCCAAAATTCTCTTAGAGGCTTTTGGTGATCCAAACTGGACTGTTGCGTAGTTCTTAGCTTGGAATCGTTTTCCAAAGATTAATCAACTGATTAATTTTTGGAAAAGGATGCCAATCACCAGGTCTCACCACGAGGAGGTGACTACGCACGAGACCCGCCCATGTGATATGTAACACTACACATTCGATCTCGACATTCAACCTGTTGGCAGAATGTCGAGTTTTGACTCTACTTAACCATGGGCCTGCGTATGGAAATAGTTGTTTCGTAGCCTAACTGCGAAACACATATCTCCAACGCAGCGCTTACATGAATCTTTACAAACGTGGAACAAAGCCTACGTAACGCAACATCCATCTCCCACACAACGATTACATCGATCAGTACAAATATCGTACAATAATTCGCATCCCTACTGGCATCATTCGGTATCAAACGCACATTTATCTAACTTGGAATGAAAGGAAGAAAACGTAGCTACTGACACTGTATATACCATTTCGTGTCTCGCAGAAGGGACATACGAGTCGCTGTACTAAACTAGTTAACGTTCTATTTTTGCGACACTGTAAGATATTGAAGATTCTGAAAAGTTATAAACTCTAACGTGATCTTAATAAGTATACCTTAAAAATGGGAAATCAAGAAAATGCCCGATGATTCAGATGATAAAGGAAAAAATCGCGGCGCGCCCGAAACGAACGAGATTGCGATCTCTCGAAAGAACTCACAAACCTACGCGACGTACCCCCGTGCACGAGATAACCCCGAGGTTCAGCGGAAAGCCCAAGAATTGACCGTAACTCGATTCCTGTTTCGCCGTTCGAAACTTACACGAGTCGCGGTCGATGGCGACGACCGATGATGCTAGTGATCCACGGGTAATTCAGCCGTGGATCCAGCACATAGGCCAGCAACTTAACACACTCCAACTGAACATGTGGAACCCGGGGATGGACCGCTGAACAGGATTACGAAGGCAAGAGGCCTCAACTGAACAGTGGGGTCCACTCACGGGGAGGGACCGCTGAACAGGATTACGAAGGCATTGACCTCAACTGAACAGTGGGGTCCACTCCCGCGGGCCCGAACAGAATTACGGAGGACGTGAACTTGCAGGTCCCTGACCGAGTACCAAAGTACCAATCGGACAGGACTGCAGATCCACGACTGAATCCCCAACAGATTCGCTAGCATCACCGGCGCGACGACAACTCCCGCGATCCGATGCGAACGTCGAGCAGTCGTCGAGCAGTCACAAAGACAGAGGTGTCCTTGGGGCGACTTACGAATCCAAAGAGTTGTCCAGTGCACGTTGACCCGCACGTACGCGGAATACGCGCGAGCGAGTACGTCACGCTACGGTTTGAAAGAACTGAGTGATCGCGAACCGATAAATCGCGAGTACAATAAGTACTGTGTGGTAAGCGAGCGAAGGGAGACGAGATCTTTCTTTTTTTCGTTCTAAGGTGGATAAATGTCGTTGTACAGAATGAGCTCACAATGTACTTAACATAGGTATCTACCTTACGATTAATGAAGACTAAGACGCACGCATCCCACGGTGTCCAACGGCGTCCAACGGTGTCCAACGGCGTCCAACGGTGTCCAACGGTGTCCAACGTTGTCCAACGGTGTCCAACGTTGTCCAACGTTGTCCAGCGACGTCCAACGACGTCCAACGACGTCCAACGATGTCCAACGATGTCCAACGGTGTCCAACGGTGTCCAACGATGTCCAACGACGTCCAACGGTGTCCAACGTTGTCCAACGTTGTCCAACGTTGTCCAACGATGTCCAACGGTGTCCAACGATGTCCAACGGTGTCCAACGATGTCCCACGTTGCAGTCCAGTCTAGATCATCCAAAATTCTGTTCGAGGCTTTTGGTGACCCACACTGGACCGACGATGTCCCACGTTGCAGTCCAGTGTAGATCATCCAAAATTCTTTTCGCGGCATTTGGTGACCCACACTGGACCGACGATGTCCCACGTTGCAGTCCAGTGTAGATCATCCAAAATTCTTTTCGCGGCATTTGGTGACCCACACTGGACCGACGATGTCCCACGTTGCAGTCCAGTGTAGATCATCCAAAATTCTTTTCGCGGCATTTGGTGACCCACACTGGACCGACGACGTCCCACGGTGTCCAACGATGTCCCACGGTGCAGTCCAGTCTAGATCATCCAAAATTCTCTTAGAGGCTTTTGGTGATCCAAACTGGACTGTTGCGTAGTTCTTAGCTTGGAATCGTTTTCCAAAGGTTAATCAACTGATTAATTTTTGGAAAAGGATGCCAATTACCAGGTCTCACCACGAGGAGGTGACTACGCACGAGACCCGCCCATGTGATATGTAACACTACACATTCGATCTCGACATTCAACCTGTTGGCAGAATGTCGAGTTTTGACTCTACTTAACCATGGGCCTGCGTATGGAAATAGTTGTTTCGTAGCCTAACTGCGAAACACATATCTCCAACGCAGCGCTTACATGAATCTTTACAAACGTGGAACAAAGCCTACGTAACGCAACATCCATCTCCCACACAACGATTACATCGATCAGTACAAATATCGTACTATAATTCGCATCCCTACTGGCATCATTCGGTATCAAACGCACATTTATCTAACTTGGAATGAAAGGAAGAAAACGTAGCTACTGACACTGTATATACCATTTCGTGTCTCGCAGAAGGGACATACGAGTCGCTGTACTAAACTAGTTAACGTTCTATTTTTGCGACACTGTAAGATATTGAAGATTCTGAAAAGTTATAAACTCTAACGTGATCTTAATAAGTATACCTTAAAAATGGGAAATCAAGAAAATGCCCGATGATTCAGATGATAAAGGAAAAAATCGCGGCGCGCCCGAAACGAACGAGATTGCGATCTCTCGAAAGAACTCACAAACCTACGCGACGTACCCCCGTGCACGAGATAACCCCGAGGTTCAGCGGAAAGCCCAAGAATTGACCGTAACTCGATTCCTGTTTCGCCGTTCGAAACTTACACGAGTCGCGGTCGATGGCGACGACCGATGATGCTAGTGATCCACGGGTAATTCAGCCGTGGATCCAGCACATAGGCCAGCAACTTAACACACTCCAACTGAACATGTGGAACCCGGGGATGGACCGCTGAACAGGATTACGAAGGCAAGAGGCCTCAACTGAACAGTGGGGTCCACTCACGGGGAGGGACCGCTGAACAGGATTACGAAGGCATTGACCTCAACTGAACAGTGGGGTCCACTCCCGCGGGCCCGAACAGAATTACGGAGGACGTGAACTTGCAGGTCCCTGACCGAGTACCAAAGTACCAATCGGACAGGACTGCAGATCCACGACTGAATCCCCAACAGATTCGCTAGCATCACCGGCGCGACGACAACTCCCGCGATCCGATGCGAACGTCGAGCAGTCGTCGAGCAGTCACAAAGACAGAGGTGTCCTTGGGGCGACTTACGAATCCAAAGAGTTGTCCAGTGCACGTTGACCCGCACGTACGCGGAATACGCGCGAGCGAGTACGTCACGCTACGGTTTGAAAGAACTGAGTGATCGCGAACCGATAAATCGCGAGTACAATAAGTACTGTGTGGTAAGCGAGCGAAGGGAGACGAGATCTTTCGTTTTTTCGTTCTAAGGTGGATAAATGTCGTTGTACAGAATGAGCTCACAATGTACTTAACATAGGTATCTACCTTACGATTAATGAAGACTAAGACGCACGCATCCCACGGTGTCCAACGGCGTCCAACGGTGTCCAACGGTGTCCAACGTTGTCCAACGGTGTCCAACGTTGTCCAACGTTGTCCAGCGACGTCCAACGACGTCCAACGGTGTCCAACGTTGTCCAACGTTGTCCAACGTTGTCCAACGATGTCCAACGGTGTCCAACGATGTCCAACGGTGTCCAACGATGTCCCACGTTGCAGTCCAGTCTAGATCATCCAAAATTCTGTTCGAGGCTTTTGGAGACCCAAACTGGACCGACGGTATCCCAAGGTGTCTCACGTCGCAGTCCAGTGTAGATCATCCAAAATTCTTTTCGCGGCATTTGGTGACCCACACTGGACCGACGATGTCCCACGTTGCAGTCCAGTGTAGATCATCCAAAATTCTTTTCGCGGCATTTGGTGACCCACACTGGACCGACGATGTCCCACGTTGCAGTCCAGTGTAGATCATCCAAAATTCTTTTCGCGGCATTTGGTGACCCACACTGGACCGACGATGTCCCACGTTGCAGTCCAGTGTAGATCATCCAAAATTCTTTTCGCGGCATTTGGTGACCCACACTGGACCGACGATGTCCCACGTTGCAGTCCAGTGTAGATCATCCAAAATTCTTTTCGCGGCATTTGGTGACCCACACTGGACCGACGACGTCCCACGGTGTCCAACGATGTCCCACGGTGCAGTCCAGTCTAGATCATCCAAAATTCTCTTAGAGGCTTTTGGTGATCCAAACTGGACTGTTGCGTAGTTCTTAGCTTGGAATCGTTTTCCAAAGATTAATCAACTGATTAATTTTTGGAAAAGGATGCCAATTACCAGGTCTCACCACGAGGAGGTGACTACGCACGAGACCCGCCCATGTGATATGTAACACTACACATTCGATCTCGACATTCAACCTGTTGGCAGAATGTCGAGTTTTGACTCTACTTAACCATGGGCCTGCGTATGGAAATAGTTGTTTCGTAGCCTAACTGCGAAACACATATCTCCAACGCAGCGCTTACATGAATCTTTACAAACGTGGAACAAAGCCTACGTAACGCAACATCCGTCTCCCACACAACGATTACATCGATCAGTACAAATATCGTACAATAATTCGCATCCCTACTGGCATCATTCGGTATCAAACGCACATTTATCTAACTTGGAATGAAAGGAAGAAAACGTAGCTACTGACACTGTATATACCATTTCGTGTCTCGCAGAAGGGACATACGAGTCGCTGTACTAAACTAGTTAACGTTCTATTTTTGCGACACTGTAAGATATTGAAGATTCTGAAAAGTTATAAACTCTAACGTGATCTTAATAAGTATACCTTATAAATGGGAAATCAAGAAAATGCCCGATGATTCAGATGATAAAGGAAAAAATCGCGGCGCGCCCGAAACGAACGAGATTGCGATCTCTCGAAAGAACTCACAAACCTACGCGACGTACCCCCGTGCACGAGATAACCCCGAGGTTCAGCGGAAAGCCCAAGAATTGACCGTAACTCGATTCCTGTTTCGCCGTTCGAAACTTACACGAGTCGCGGTCGATGGCGACGACCGATGATGCTAGTGATCCACGGGTAATTCAGCCGTGGATCCAGCACATAGGCCAGCAACTTAACACACTCCAACTGAACATGTGGAACCCGGGGATGGACCGCTGAACAGGATTACGAAGGCAAGAGGCCTCAACTGAACAGTGGGGTCCACTCACGGGGAGGGACCGCTGAACAGGATTACGAAGGCATTGACCTCAACTGAACAGTGGGGTCCACTCCCGCGGGCCCGAACAGAATTACGGAGGACGTGAACTTGCAGGTCCCTGACCGAGTACCAAAGTACCAATCGGACAGGACTGCAGATCCACGACTGAATCCCCAACAGATTCGCTAGCATCACCGGCGCGACGACAACTCCCGCGATCCGATGCGAACGTCGAGCAGTCGTCGAGCAGTCACAAAGACAGAGGTGTCCTTGGGGCGACTTACGAATCCAAAGAGTTGTCCAGTGCACGTTGACCCGCACGTACGCGGAATACGCGCGAGCGAGTACGTCACGCTACGGTTTGAAAGAACTGAGTGATCGCGAACCGATAAATCGCGAGTACAATAAGTACTGTGTGGTAAGCGAGCGAAGGGAGACGAGATCTTTCTTTTTTTCGTTCTAAGGTGGATAAATGTCGTTGTACAGAATGAGCTCACAATGTACTTAACATAGGTATCTACCTTACGATTAATGAAGACTAAGACGCACGCATCCCACGGTGTCCAACGGCGTCCAACGGTGTCCAACGGTGTCCAACGGCGTCCAACGGTGTCCAACGGTGTCCAACGTTGTCCAACGTTGTCCAACGGTGTCCAACGTTGTCCAACGTTGTCCAGCGACGTCCAACGACGTCCAACGACGTCCAACGATGTCCAACGATGTCCAACGGTGTCCAACGTTGTCCAACGTTGTCCAACGTTGTCCAGCGACGTCCAACGACGTCCAACGACGTCCAACGATGTCCAACGATGTCCAACGGTGTCCAACGGTGTCCAACGATGTCCAACGACGTCCAACGGTGTCCAACGTTGTCCAACGTTGTCCAACGTTGTCCAACGATGTCCAACGGTGTCCAACGATGTCCCACGTTGCAGTCCAGTCTAGATCATCCAAAATTCTGTTCGAGGCTTTTGGTGACCCACACTGGACCGACGATGTCCCACGTTGCAGTCCAGTGTAGATCATCCAAAATTCTTTTCGCGGCATTTGGTGACCCACACTGGACCGACGATGTCCCACGTTGCAGTCCAGTGTAGATCATCCAAAATTCTTTTCGCGGCATTTGGTGACCCACACTGGACCGACGATGTCCCACGTTGCAGTCCAGTGTAGATCATCCAAAATTCTTTTCGCGGCATTTGGTGACCCACACTGGACCGACGACGTCCCACGGTGTCCAACGATGTCCCACGGTGCAGTCCAGTCTAGATCATCCAAAATTCTCTTAGAGGCTTTTGGTGATCCAAACTGGACTGTTGCGTAGTTCTTAGCTTGGAATCGTTTTCCAAAGATTAATCAACTGATTAATTTTTGGAAAAGGATGCCAATTACCAGGTCTCACCACGAGGAGGTGACTACGCACGAGACCCGCCCATGTGATATGTAACACTACACATTCGATCTCGACATTCAACCTGTTGGCAGAATGTCGAGTTTTGACTCTACTTAACCATGGGCCTGCGTATGGAAATAGTTGTTTCGTAGCCTAACTGCGAAACACATATCTCCAACGCAGCGCTTACATGAATCTTTACAAACGTGGAACAAAGCCTACGTATCGCAACATCCATCTCCCACACAACGATTACATCGATCAGTACAAATATCGTACAATAATTCGCATCCCTACTGGCATCATTCGGTATCAAACGCACATTTATCTAACTTGGAATGAAAGGAAGAAAACGTAGCTACTGACACTGTATATACCATTTCGTGTCTCGCAGAAGGGACATACGAGTCGCTGTACTAAACTAGTTAACGTTCTATTTTTGCGACACTGTAAGATATTGAAGATTCTGAAAAGTTATAAACTCTAACGTGATCTTAATAAGTATACCTTATAAATGGGAAATCAAGAAAATGCCCGATGATTCAGATGATAAAGGAAAAAATCGCGGCGCGCCCGAAACGAACGAGATTGCGATCTCTCGAAAGAACTCACAAACCTACGCGACGTACCCCCGTGCACGAGATAACCCCGAGGTTCAGCGGAAAGCCCAAGAATTGACCGTAACTCGATTCCTGTTTCGCCGTTCGAAACTTACACGAGTCGCGGTCGATGGCGACGACCGATGATGCTAGTGATCCACGGGTAATTCAGCCGTGGATCCAGCACATAGGCCAGCAACTTAACACACTCCAACTGAACATGTGGAACCCGGGGATGGACCGCTGAACAGGATTACGAAGGCAAGAGGCCTCAACTGAACAGTGGGGTCCACTCACGGGGAGGGACCGCTGAACAGGATTACGAAGGCATTGACCTCAACTGAACAGTGGGGTCCACTCCCGCGGGCCCGAACAGAATTACGGAGGACGTGAACTTGCAGGTCCCTGACCGAGTACCAAAGTACCAATCGGACAGGACTGCAGATCCACGACTGAATCCCCAACAGATTCGCTAGCATCACCGGCGCGACGACAACTCCCGCGATCCGATGCGAACGTCGAGCAGTCGTCGAGCAGTCACAAAGACAGAGGTGTCCTTGGGGCGACTTACGAATCCAAAGAGTTGTCCAGTGCACGTTGACCCGCACGTACGCGGAATACGCGCGAGCGAGTACGTCACGCTACGGTTTGAAAGAACTGAGTGATCGCGAACCGATAAATCGCGAGTACAATAAGTACTGTGTGGTAAGCGAGCGAAGGGAGACGAGATCTTTCTTTTTTTCGTTCTAAGGTGGATAAATGTCGTTGTACAGAATGAGCTCACAATGTACTTAACATAGGTATCTACCTTACGATTAATGAAGACTAAGACGCACGCATCCCACGGTGTCCAACGGCGTCCAACGGTGTCCAACGGTGTCCAACGTTGTCCAACGGTGTCCAACGTTGTCCAACGTTGTCCAGCGACGTCCAACGACGTCCAACGACGTCCAACGATGTCCAACGATGTCCAACGGTGTCCAACGTTGTCCAACGTTGTCCAACGTTGTCCAGCGACGTCCAACGACGTCCAACGACGTCCAACGATGTCCAACGATGTCCAACGGTGTCCAACGGTGTCCAACGATGTCCAACGACGTCCAACGGTGTCCAACGTTGTCCAACGTTGTCCAACGTTGTCCAACGATGTCCAACGGTGTCCAACGATGTCCCACGTTGCAGTCCAGTCTAGATCATCCAAAATTCTGTTCGAGGCTTTTGGTGACCCACACTGGACCGACGATGTCCCACGTTGCAGTCCAGTGTAGATCATCCAAAATTCTTTTCGCGGCATTTGGTGACCCACACTGGACCGACGATGTCCCACGTTGCAGTCCAGTGTAGATCATCCAAAATTCTTTTCGCGGCATTTGGTGACCCACACTGGACCGACGATGTCCCACGTTGCAGTCCAGTGTAGATCATCCAAAATTCTTTTCGCGGCATTTGGTGACCCACACTGGACCGACGACGTCCCACGGTGTCCAACGATGTCCCACGGTGCAGTCCAGTCTAGATCATCCAAAATTCTCTTAGTGGCTTTTGGTGATCCAAACTGGACTGTTGCGTAGTTCTTAGCTTGGAATCGTTTTCCAAAGATTAATCAACTGATTAATTTTTGGAAAAGGATGCCAATTACCAGGTCTCACCACGAGGAGGTGACTACGCACGAGACCCGCCCATGTGATATGTAACACTACACATTCGATCTCGACATTCAACCTGTTGGCAGAATGTCGAGTTTTGACTCTACTTAACCATGGGCCTGCGTATGGAAATAGTTGTTTCGTAGCCTAACTGCGAAACACATATCTCCAACGCAGCGCTTACATGAATCTTTACAAACGTGGAACAAAGCCTACGTAACGCAACATCCATCTCCCACACAACGATTACATCGATCAGTACAAATATCGTACAATAATTCGCATCCCTACTGGCATCATTCGGTATCAAACGCACATTTATCTAACTTGGAATGAAAGGAAGAAAACGTAGCTACTGACACTGTATATACCATTTCGTGTCTCGCAGAAGGGACATACGAGTCGCTGTACTAAACTAGTTAACGTTCTGTTTTTGCGACACTGTAAGATATTGAAGATTCTGAAAAGTTATAAACTCTAACGTGATCTTAATAAGTATACCTTATAAATGGGAAATCAAGAAAATGCCCGATGATTCAGATGATAAAGGAAAAAATCGCGGCGCGCCCGAAACGAACGAGATTGCGATCTCTCGAAAGAACTCACAAACCTACGCGACGTACCCCCGTGCACGAGATAACCCCGAGGTTCAGCGGAAAGCCCAAGAATTGACCGTAACTCGATTCCTGTTTCGCCGTTCGAAACTTACACGAGTCGCGGTCGATGGCGACGACCGATGATGCTAGTGATCCACGGGTAATTCAGCCGTGGATCCAGCACATAGGCCAGCAACTTAACACACTCCAACTGAACATGTGGAACCCGGGGATGGACCGCTGAACAGGATTACGAAGGCAAGAGGCCTCAACTGAACAGTGGGGTCCACTCACGGGGAGGGACCGCTGAACAGGATTACGAAGGCATTGACCTCAACTGAACAGTGGGGTCCACTCCCGCGGGCCCGAACAGAATTACGGAGGACGTGAACTTGCAGGTCCCTGACCGAGTACCAAAGTACCAATCGGACAGGACTGCAGATCCACGACTGAATCCCCAACAGATTCGCTAGCATCACCGGCGCGACGACAACTCCCGCGATCCGATGCGAACGTCGAGCAGTCGTCGAGCAGTCACAAAGACAGAGGTGTCCTTGGGGCGACTTACGAATCCAAAGAGTTGTCCAGTGCACGTTGACCCGCACGTACGCGGAATACGCGCGAGCGAGTACGTCACGCTACGGTTTGAAAGAACTGAGTGATCGCGAACCGATAAATCGCGAGTACAATAAGTACTGTGTGGTAAGCGAGCGAAGGGAGACGAGATCTTTCGTTTTTTCGTTCTAAGGTGGATAAATGTCGTTGTACAGAATGAGCTCACAATGTACTTAACATAGGTATCTACCTTACGATTAATGAAGACTAAGACGCACGCATCCCACGGTGTCCAACGGCGTCCAACGGTGTCCAACGGTGTCCAACGTTGTCCAACGTTGTCCAACGGTGTCCAACGTTGTCCAACGTTGTCCAGCGACGTCCAACGACGTCCAACGACGTCCAACGATGTCCAACGATGTCCAACGGTGTCCAACGGTGTCCAACGATGTCCAACGACGTCCAACGGTGTCCAACGTTGTCCAACGTTGTCCAACGTTGTCCAACGATGTCCAACGGTGTCCAACGATGTCCAACGGTGTCCAACGATGTCCCACGTTGCAGTCCAGTCTAGATCATCCAAAATTCTGTTCGAGGCTTTTGGAGACCCAAACTGGACCGACGGTATCCCACGGTGTCTCACGTCGCAGTCCAGTGTAGATCATCCAAAATTCTTTTCGCGGCATTTGGTGACCCACACTGGACCGACGATGTCCCACGTTGCAGTCCAGTGTAGATCATCCAAAATTCTTTTCGCGGCATTTGGTGACCCACACTGGACCGACGATGTCCCACGTTGCAGTCCAGTGTAGATCATCCAAAATTCTTTTCGCGGCATTTGGTGACCCACACTGGACCGACGATGTCCCACGTTGCAGTCCAGTGTAGATCATCCAAAATTCTTTTCGCGGCATTTGGTGACCCACACTGGACCGACGATGTCCCACGTTGCAGTCCAGTGTAGATCATCCAAAATTCTTTTCGCGGCATTTGGTGACCCACACTGGACCGACGACGTCCCACGGTGTCCAACGATGTCCCACGGTGCAGTCCAGTCTAGATCATCCAAAATTCTCTTAGAGGCTTTTGGTGATCCAAACTGGACTGTTGCGTAGTTCTTAGCTTGGAATCGTTTTCCAAAGATTAATCAACTGATTAATTTTTGGAAAAGGATGCCAATTACCAGGTCTCACCACGAGGAGGTGACTACGCACGAGACCCGCCCATGTGATATGTAACACTACACATTCGATCTCGACATTCAACCTGTTGGCAGAATGTCGAGTTTTGACTCTACTTAACCATGGGCCTGCGTATGGAAATAGTTGTTTCGTAGCCTAACTGCGAAACACATATCTCCAACGCAGCGCTTACATGAATCTTTACAAACGTGGAACAAAGCCTACGTAACGCAACATCCGTCTCCCACACAACGATTACATCGATCAGTACAAATATCGTACAATAATTCGCATCCCTACTGGCATCATTCGGTATCAAACGCACATTTATCTAACTTGGAATGAAAGGAAGAAAACGTAGCTACTGACACTGTATATACCATTTCGTGTCTCGCAGAAGGGACATACGAGTCGCTGTACTAAACTAGTTAACGTTCTATTTTTGCGACACTGTAAGATATTGAAGATTCTGAAAAGTTATAAACTCTAACGTGATCTTAATAAGTATACCTTATAAATGGGAAATCAAGAAAATGCCCGATGATTCAGATGATAAAGGAAAAAATCGCGGCGCGCCCGAAACGAACGAGATTGCGATCTCTCGAAAGAACTCACAAACCTACGCGACGTACCCCCGTGCACGAGATAACCCCGAGGTTCAGCGGAAAGCCCAAGAATTGACCGTAACTCGATTCCTGTTTCGCCGTTCGAAACTTACACGAGTCGCGGTCGATGGCGACGACCGATGATGCTAGTGATCCACGGGTAATTCAGCCGTGGATCCAGCACATAGGCCAGCAACTTAACACACTCCAACTGAACATGTGGAACCCGGGGATGGACCGCTGAACAGGATTACGAAGGCAAGAGGCCTCAACTGAACAGTGGGGTCCACTCACGGGGAGGGACCGCTGAACAGGATTACGAAGGCATTGACCTCAACTGAACAGTGGGGTCCACTCCCGCGGGCCCGAACAGAATTACGGAGGACGTGAACTTGCAGGTCCCTGACCGAGTACCAAAGTACCAATCGGACAGGACTGCAGATCCACGACTGAATCCCCAACAGATTCGCTAGCATCACCGGCGCGACGACAACTCCCGCGATCCGATGCGAACGTCGAGCAGTCGTCGAGCAGTCACAAAGACAGAGGTGTCCTTGGGGCGACTTACGAATCCAAAGAGTTGTCCAGTGCACGTTGACCCGCACGTACGCGGAATACGCGCGAGCGAGTACGTCACGCTACGGTTTGAAAGAACTGAGTGATCGCGAACCGATAAATCGCGAGTACAATAAGTACTGTGTGGTAAGCGAGCGAAGGGAGACGAGATCTTTCTTTTTTTCGTTCTAAGGTGGATAAATGTCGTTGTACAGAATGAGCTCACAATGTACTTAACATAGGTATCTACCTTACGATTAATGAAGACTAAGACGCACGCATCCCACGGTGTCCAACGGCGTCCAACGGTGTCCAACGGTGTCCAACGTTGTCCAACGGTGTCCAACGTTGTCCAACGTTGTCCAGCGACGTCCAACGACGTCCAACGACGTCCAACGATGTCCAACGATGTCCAACGGTGTCCAACGTTGTCCAACGTTGTCCAACGTTGTCCAGCGACGTCCAACGACGTCCAACGACGTCCAACGATGTCCAACGATGTCCAACGGTGTCCAACGGTGTCCAACGATGTCCAACGACGTCCAACGGTGTCCAACGTTGTCCAACGTTGTCCAACGTTGTCCAACGATGTCCAACGGTGTCCAACGATGTCCCACGTTGCAGTCCAGTCTAGATCATCCAAAATTCTGTTCGAGGCTTTTGGTGACCCACACTGGACCGACGATGTCCCACGTTGCAGTCCAGTGTAGATCATCCAAAATTCTTTTCGCGGCATTTGGTGACCCACACTGGACCGACGATGTCCCACGTTGCAGTCCAGTGTAGATCATCCAAAATTCTTTTCGCGGCATTTGGTGACCCACACTGGACCGACGATGTCCCACGTTGCAGTCCAGTGTAGATCATCCAAAATTCTTTTCGCGGCATTTGGTGACCCACACTGGACCGACGACGTCCCACGGTGTCCAACGATGTCCCACGGTGCAGTCCAGTCTAGATCATCCAAAATTCTCTTAGAGGCTTTTGGTGATCCAAACTGGACTGTTGCGTAGTTCTTAGCTTGGAATCGTTTTCCAAAGATTAATCAACTGATTAATTTTTGGAAAAGGATGCCAATTACCAGGTCTCACCACGAGGAGGTGACTACGCACGAGACCCGCCCATGTGATATGTAACACTACACATTCGATCTCGACATTCAACCTGTTGGCAGAATGTCGAGTTTTGACTCTACTTAACCATGGGCCTGCGTATGGAAATAGTTGTTTCGTAGCCTAACTGCGAAACACATATCTCCAACGCAGCGCTTACATGAATCTTTACAAACGTGGAACAAAGCCTACGTAACGCAACATCCGTCTCCCACACAACGATTACATCGATCAGTACAAATATCGTACAATAATTCGCATCCCTACTGGCATCATTCGGTATCAAACGCACATTTATCTAACTTGGAATGAAAGGAAGAAAACGTAGCTACTGACACTGTATATACCATTTCGTGTCTCGCAGAAGGGACATACGAGTCGCTGTACTAAACTAGTTAACGTTCTATTTTTGCGACACTGTAAGATATTGAAGATTCTGAAAAGTTATAAACTCTAACGTGATCTTAATAAGTATACCTTATAAATGGGAAATCAAGAAAATGCCCGATGATTCAGATGATAAAGGAAAAAATCGCGGCGCGCCCGAAACGAACGAGATTGCGATCTCTCGAAAGAACTCACAAACCTACGCGACGTACCCCCGTGCACGAGATAACCCCGAGGTTCAGCGGAAAGCCCAAGAATTGACCGTAACTCGATTCCTGTTTCGCCGTTCGAAACTTACACGAGTCGCGGTCGATGGCGACGACCGATGATGCTAGTGATCCACGGGTAATTCAGCCGTGGATCCAGCACATAGGCCAGCAACTTAACACACTCCAACTGAACATGTGGAACCCGGGGATGGACCGCTGAACAGGATTACGAAGGCAAGAGGCCTCAACTGAACAGTGGGGTCCACTCACGGGGAGGGACCGCTGAACAGGATTACGAAGGCATTGACCTCAACTGAACAGTGGGGTCCACTCCCGCGGGCCCGAACAGAATTACGGAGGACGTGAACTTGCAGGTCCCTGACCGAGTACCAAAGTACCAATCGGACAGGACTGCAGATCCACGACTGAATCCCCAACAGATTCGCTAGCATCACCGGCGCGACGACAACTCCCGCGATCCGATGCGAACGTCGAGCAGTCGTCGAGCAGTCACAAAGACAGAGGTGTCCTTGGGGCGACTTACGAATCCAAAGAGTTGTCCAGTGCACGTTGACCCGCACGTACGCGGAATACGCGCGAGCGAGTACGTCACGCTACGGTTTGAAAGAACTGAGTGATCGCGAACCGATAAATCGCGAGTACAATAAGTACTGTGTGGTAAGCGAGCGAAGGGAGACGAGATCTTTCTTTTTTTCGTTCTAAGGTGGATAAATGTCGTTGTACAGAATGAGCTCACAATGTACTTAACATAGGTATCTACCTTACGATTAATGAAGACTAAGACGCACGCATCCCACGGTGTCCAACGGCGTCCAACGGTGTCCAACGGTGTCCAACGTTGTCCAACGGTGTCCAACGTTGTCCAACGTTGTCCAGCGACGTCCAACGACGTCCAACGACGTCCAACGATGTCCAACGATGTCCAACGGTGTCCAACGTTGTCCAACGTTGTCCAACGTTGTCCAGCGACGTCCAACGACGTCCAACGACGTCCAACGATGTCCAACGATGTCCAACGGTGTCCAACGGTGTCCAACGATGTCCAACGACGTCCAACGGTGTCCAACGTTGTCCAACGTTGTCCAACGTTGTCCAACGTTGTCCAACGTTGTCCAACGATGTCCAACGGTGTCCAACGATGTCCCACGTTGCAGTCCAGTCTAGATCATCCAAAATTCTGTTCGAGGCTTTTGGTGACCCACACTGGACCGACGATGTCCCACGTTGCAGTCCAGTGCAGATCATCCAAAATTCTTTTCGCGGCATTTGGTGACCCACACTGGACCGACGATGTCCCACGTTGCAGTCCAGTGTAGATCATCCAAAATTCTTTTCGCGGCATTTGGTGACCCACACTGGACCGACGATGTCCCACGTTGCAGTCCAGTGTAGATCATCCAAAATTCTTTTCGCGGCATTTGGTGACCCACACTGGACCGACGACGTCCCACGGTGTCCAACGATGTCCCACGGTGCAGTCCAGTCTAGATCATCCAAAATTCTCTTAGAGGCTTTTGGTGATCCAAACTGGACTGTTGCGTAGTTCTTAGCTTGGAATCGTTTTCCAAAGATTAATCAACTGATTAATTTTTGGAAAAGGATGCCAATTACCAGGTCTCACCACGAGGAGGTGACTACGCACGAGACCCGCCCATGTGATATGTAACACTACACATTCGATCTCGACATTCAACCTGTTGGCAGAATGTCGAGTTTTGACTCTACTTAACCATGGGCCTGCGTATGGAAATAGTTGTTTCGTAGCCTAACTGCGAAACACATATCTCCAACGCAGCGCTTACATGAATCTTTACAAACGTGGAACAAAGCCTACGTAACGCAACATCCGTCTCCCACACAACGATTACATCGATCAGTACAAATATCGTACAATAATTCGCATCCCTACTGGCATCATTCGGTATCAAACGCACATTTATCTAACTTGGAATGAAAGGAAGAAAACGTAGCTACTGACACTGTATATACCATTTCGTGTCTCGCAGAAGGGACATACGAGTCGCTGTACTAAACTAGTTAACGTTCTATTTTTGCGACACTGTAAGATATTGAAGATTCTGAAAAGTTATAAACTCTAACGTGATCTTAATAAGTATACCTTAAAAATGGGAAATCAAGAAAATGCCCGATGATTCAGATGATAAAGGAAAAAATCGCGGCGCGCCCGAAACGAACGAGATTGCGATCTCTCGAAAGAACTCACAAACCTACGCGACGTACCCCCGTGCACGAGATAACCCCGAGGTTCAGCGGAAAGCCCAAGAATTGACCGTAACTCGATTCCTGTTTCGCCGTTCGAAACTTACACGAGTCGCGGTCGATGGCGACGACCGATGATGCTAGTGATCCACGGGTAATTCAGCCGTGGATCCAGCACATAGGCCAGCAACTTAACACACTCCAACTGAACATGTGGAACCCGGGGATGGACCGCTGAACAGGATTACGAAGGCAAGAGGCCTCAACTGAACAGTGGGGTCCACTCACGGGGAGGGACCGCTGAACAGGATTACGAAGGCATTGACCTCAACTGAACAGTGGGGTCCACTCCCGCGGGCCCGAACAGAATTACGGAGGACGTGAACTTGCAGGTCCCTGACCGAGTACCAAAGTACCAATCGGACAGGACTGCAGATCCACGACTGAATCCCCAACAGATTCGCTAGCATCACCGGCGCGACGACAACTCCCGCGATCCGATGCGAACGTCGAGCAGTCGTCGAGCAGTCACAAAGACAGAGGTGTCCTTGGGGCGACTTACGAATCCAAAGAGTTGTCCAGTGCACGTTGACCCGCACGTACGCGGAATACGCGCGAGCGAGTACGTCACGCTACGGTTTGAAAGAACTGAGTGATCGCGAACCGATAAATCGCGAGTACAATAAGTACTGTGTGGTAAGCGAGCGAAGGGAGACGAGATCTTTCTTTTTTTCGTTCTAAGGTGGATAAATGTCGTTGTACAGAATGAGCTCACAATGTACTTAACATAGGTATCTACCTTACGATTAATGAAGACTAAGACGCACGCATCCCACGGTGTCCAACGGCGTCCAACGGTGTCCAACGGTGTCCAACGTTGTCCAACGGTGTCCAACGTTGTCCAACGTTGTCCAGCGACGTCCAACGACGTCCAACGACGTCCAACGATGTCCAACGATGTCCAACGATGTCCAACGGTGTCCAACGTTGTCCAACGTTGTCCAACGTTGTCCAACGATGTCCAACGGTGTCCAACGATGTCCCACGTTGCAGTCCAGTCTAGATCATCCAAAATTCTGTTCGAGGCTTTTGGAGACCCAAACTGGACCGACGGTATCCCACGGTGTCTCACGTCGCAGTCCAGTGTAGATCATCCAAAATTCTTTTCGCGGCATTTGGTGACCCACACTGGACCGACGATGTCCCACGTTGCAGTCCAATGTAGATCATCCAAAATTCTTTTCGCGGCATTTGGTGACCCACACTGGACCGACGATGTCCCACGTTGCAGTCCAGTGTAGATCATCCAAAATTCTTTTCGCGGCATTTGGTGACCCACACTGGACCGACGATGTCCCACGTTGCAGTCCAGTGTAGATCATCCAAAATTCTTTTCGCGGCATTTGGTGACCCACACTGGACCGACGATGTCCCACGTTGCAGTCCAGTGTAGATCATCCAAAATTCTTTTCGCGGCATTTGGTGACCCACACTGGACCGACGACGTCCCACGGTGTCCAACGATGTCCCACGGTGCAGTCCAGTCTAGATCATCCAAAATTCTCTTAGAGGCTTTTGGTGATCCAAACTGGACTGTTGCGTAGTTCTTAGCTTGGAATCGTTTTCCAAAGATTAATCAACTGATTAATTTTTGGAAAAGGATGCCAATTACCAGGTCTCACCACGAGGAGGTGACTACGCACGAGACCCGCCCATGAGTTATTTAACATTATGCATCGGTCTCGACATTCAACCTACTGGCAAGAATGTCGAGTTCTGACTCCACTTCATGGGCCTAACTGCGAAACACCTATCTCCTACGCAGCAGTTACACGAATCTTTACAAACGTAAAACAACATACATAACACACCATCTATCTCCCACACAACGATTACATCGATCAGTACAATAATTCGCAACCCTACTGGCCGCATTCGGTATCAAAGACACATTTGTCTAACTTGGAACGAAAGAAACAATATGAGGCTACTACGAAAAGGGAGCCCCAACAATCAGACGATGGAAGAAAAACCGCGGCGCGCCCGGAACGAACGAAATCACGATCTCTCGAAAGAACTAACAAACCTACATAACGTACCCCCGTGCACCGGATAACCCTAAGGTTCAGCGGAAAGCCCAAGCATTAACCTTCGCCCGATTCCTGTTACGTCGTCTGGATCTTATCACGGTCGATGGCACCGATGATACTAGCGATCTAGTAAATAGGCCTGCGATTTAACACACTCCAACTGAACAAATGAAGGCCCGGGGAGGGACCGCTGAACAAGATTACAAAGGCAAGGCCCCAACTGAACAGTGGGATCCACCCCCGCCGGTTCGTCACTTGAACAATTGAATTACGGAGGACGTGAAATGCAAGTCTCTGCCCGAGCACCGAAGTACCAATCGGACAGTATTACGGATCGCAGGTATCACCAGTGCGACGACAACTCCCGCGATCCGATGCGAACGTCGAGCAGCACCCGAGCAGTCACCAAGACAGAGGTGTCTTTCGGGCGACTTACGAATCCAAAGAGTTGTCCAGTGCACGTTGACCCTCACGTACCCCGAATACGCGCGAGCGAGTACGTCACGCTACGGTTTGAAAGAACTGAGTGATCGCGAACCGATAAATCGCGAGTACAATAAGTACTGTGTGGTAAGCGAGTGAAGGGAGACGAGATTTTTCTTTTTTCGTTCTAAGGTGGATAAATATCGTTGTACAGAATGAGCTCACAATGCACTTAACATAGGTATCTACCTTATGATTAATTAAGGCTAAAACGCTCGCATCCCGCGGTGTCCCGCGGTGTCCCGCGATGTCCCGCGATGTCCCACGATGTCCCACGGCGCCCCCGCGGGGGGTATTAGTCTAGTCTAGATCACCAAAACTATTTTGGATGATCAAGACCAGACTATATTCAAGTAGTTTTTAGCTTGATATCGTTTCTCAAATAATAATACTAATATTCAAAATAGTACTTGGTGTATTATTATTTGGGAAACGATATCAATTACCGGGACCCACCACGAGGAGGTAACTACGCTCGGGTTCCATTTACATAAAGAGTTTTTAAGCATTGGGAGCAGAGATGTAAAATTATTTTACACTAAAGAAGTAGCATATAGTAGTAGTAGTATAGTAGTAGTATATAGAAGTAGTAGTATATTGAAATTTATTAATTAGAATAGCTGTAGTACGTGGATACGCATAATCATACTTGAATATAGAACTTATCATTGAAGAAACGAAACCATGCGAGGTACCAATTGTAGCGCGTATGGATGAATGATAAGATGTCGTTGCCTTCGGTTAAATTGTACTTGCTTCCTTGATTCCATGAATATGGTGTTATTTCCTTGGTTTTGAACAAACATGAAAAATTTCATCTTAAAATTACACTCTGTGTTAACACAGGTGTTATACGAAATAGTGAAATGAGAAATTAAATACTGTATTTAAAATTAAAAAATAATGCTATATAGAAATAAAATAGTGCTTCAAGGACTCGATAGATTTCGTTAATAAAATGAAACAAAATAAATCAATAATTCACTCACTACGAATTAATGGTATTGATTTAAATCAATGAATGTAGAGTTACTCCCGATTAACGGTACAACTGTTATAAATTAAGAGCATCATTACTTTGAATTAATGGGAGAATGTGGTTATAAATTATTGGTATAACTGTTAAGAATTAATGGAGTAATTGTTTTAGATTAATGGCTTAAATGTTACAAATTAATGGCTCAGATGATATAAATTATTAGTTTAAATGTTATAAATTAATAGCTAAATGTATAAAATAACAGTTAAAAAGTTACAAATTAATGGCTTAGATGTTGTAAATTAATAGCTTAAATGTAATAAATTAACGGCTTAGATGTTGTAAATTAATAGCTTAAATTTTATAAATTAATGGCTTAAATGTTATAAATTAATAGTTTAAATGTTATAAATTAATTGCTCAAATGTTATAAATTAATGGCCTTAATATTATAATTTAATAGCGTAAATGTTATAAATTAATAGTTTAGACGTTATAAATTAATTCCTTAAATGTTATAAATTAACAGTTTAAATGTTAGAAATTAATTGCTGAAATGTTATAAATTAATAGCTAAAGTGTTACAAATAAATGGCTTGAATGTTATAAATTAATAGCTTAAATGTTATAAATTAATGGCTTAAATGTATAAAATAACAGTTTAAATGTTATAAATTAATAGCATAAATGTTATAAATGAATAGCTTAAGTGTTGTAAATTAATGGTTTGGACGTTATAAATTACTGGTTGCAATGTTGTTATTTGATTTTTTTTTATTTACCTTATATTTAAATTCTTCTTCGATGTTCACTCTCCGGAATTTCAGGCACAAAAGAGCTCGCGCGCGACTTCCGTGTTCCTTATATACCTTGACAAGATGCCGGTTTGTTAATCAAACGGTAACGATTTTTTGACATAGCAGGAGACGGTTTTTCCATTATAACAAAATCAAATTGAACGATTTCTTAATTTTTATCGTAAATTGGAATCTTTAACGATTTAATACGATATCCATTTTTATCATTTTAATAGTTTCTGCAAACTAAGACTAAATTCACACTTCTTTAATATAACTGTTCGATTAATTTAATTGAATATTAATTAGTTTGAACAAAAAGGGGAAAAAAGCCTAACGGCAAACGATGACGTTACTGTGAAATAAGTTAAGGTATTAAATAATCAGTCAGATAAAATTCATACTAAGCGTTATATTATATTATCGATATTCGTTCATTTACTCGTTCTAATTACAAAATGAAATGTTCCTTTTTCTTGAATAACACCTACATCACTGTTTGCGATATTTAAAATTCTTATTTAATGCTTATTTAAAAGTCAGGTACCTTTTTAATTCTCCTCAAATTAAACGAGTAAATTTACTCGTTATAATTGTAACATAAAATGGCTTTATTTCTTCAATACCGCCTGCATCGCTGTACGTGATACAGTTATTAATTATGTAGCGAACAATATGATCTAATTGGCTGTAATCACGGTTAGGTATTTCTTATTGATTCCTTGAAGAATGGTGTGATTCTTATAAATTAATGTTTTACATGTTTTCAATTAATGTTTCAGTTGCTATAAATTAATAGTTTAATCGTTGCTAATTATTTGCTTAAATGTTATAAATTAATGGCTCAGACGTTATAAATTAATAGCTTAAATGTTAGAAATTGGTAGTTTAAATGTTATAAATTAATAGTTTGAGTGTTATAAATTAATGGCTTAAATGTTACAAATTAATGACCCAGATGATATAGATTAATAGTTTAAATGTTAGAAATTAATGGCTTAAATATTAGAAATTAATAGTTTAAATGTTAGAAATGAATGGCTTAAATGTATAAAATAACAGTTTAAATGTTGTAAATTAATAGCTTAAATGTTATAAATTAATAGCATAAATGTATAAAATAACAGTTTAAATGTTGTAAATTAATGGCTTAAACTTTATAAATTAATGGCTTGAATGTTATAAATTAATAGTTTAAATGTTAGAAATTAACGGCTTAAATGTTATAAATTAATGGCTTAAATGTATAAACTAACAGTTTAAATGTTGTAAATTAATGTCTTAGATGTTGTAAATTAATAGCTTAAATGTTATAAATTAATAGTTTAAAAATTACAAATTAATGGCTTAAATGTTATAAATTAATAGCTTAAATGTTATAAATCAATAGCATAAATGTTATAAATTAATAGCTTAAATGTTATAAATTAATAGCTTAAATGTTATAAATCAATAGCATAAATGTTATAAATTAATAGGTTAAATGTTATAAATCAATAGTATAAATGTAATAAATTAATAGTTTTGACGTTATAAATTAATTCCTTAAATGTTATAAATTAATGGCTTAAATGTATAGAATAACAGTTTAAATGTTGTAAATTAATGGTTTAAATGTTGTAAATTAATAGCTTAAGTGTTGTAAATTAATAGCTTAAATGTTATAAATTAATAGTTTAAAAGTTACAAATTAATGGCTTAAATGTTATAAATTAATAGCTTAAATGTTATAAGTCAATAGCAGAAATGTTATAAATTAGTAGTTTTGACGTTATAAATTAATTCCTTAAATGTTATAAATTAATGGCTTAAATGTATAGAATAACAGTTTAAATGTTGTAAATTAATGGTTTAAATGTTGTAAATTAATAGCTTAAGTGTTGTAAATTAATAGCTTAAATGTTATAAATTAATAGTTTAAAAGTTACAAATTAATGGCTTAAATGTTATAAATTAATAGCTTAAATGTTATAAGTCAATAGCATAAATGTTATAAATTAGTAGTTTTGACGTTATAAATTAATTCCTTAAATGTTATAAATTAATGGCTTAAATGTATAAAATAACAGTTTAAATGTTATAAATTAATAGCATAAATATTATAAATGAATAGCTTAAGTGTTGTAAATTAATGGTTTGGACGTTATAAATTACTGGTTGCAATGTTGTTATTTGATTTTTTTTTTATTTACCTTATATTTAAATTCTTCTTCGATGTTCACTCTCCGGAATTTCAGGCACAAAAGAGCTCGCGCGCGACTTCCGTGTTCCTTATATACCTTGACAAGATGCCGGTTTGTTAATCAAACGGTAACGATTTTTTGACATAGCAGGAGACGGTTTTTCCATTATAACAAAATCAAATTGAACGATTTCTTAATTTTTATCGTAAATTGGAATCTTTAACGATTTAATACGATATCCATTTTTATCATTTTAATAGTTTCTGCAAACTAAGACTAAATTCACACTTCTTTAATATAACTGTTCGACTATTAATTAGTTTGAACAAAAAGGGGAAAAAAGCCTAACGGCAAACGATGACGTTACTGTGAAATAAGTTAAGGTATTAAATAATCAGTCAGATAAAATTCATACTAAGCGTTATATTATATTATCGATATTCGTTCATTTACTCGTTCTAATTACAAAATGAAATGTTCCTTTTTCTTGAATAACACCTACTTCACTGTATACGATATTTAAAATTCTTATTTAATACTTACTTAAAAGTCAGGTTCTTTTTTAATTCCTCTCAAGTTAAACGAGTAAATCTTCTCGTTATAGTTGTAACATAGAATGGCTCTTTTTTCTTCAATAGCGCTTGCATCGATGCATGTGATACAGATATTAATTATGTAGCGAATAATATTCTTCGTTAGATCTATCAAAGGATTTATTAGGCTTGAAGAAGTATCAAATTCTATGAAAATTAACTAAATGATTTTATTCGATTAGTATTCGACAATGTCTATCAAATTTAGCAACCTTCTTTCATAATAAATTTTGCTCGGATCAATTATTTTAGAATAAATTGCAGATTATGCTTCTGTATATTATAAAATATTTGCCTATAGCTCTTTTATTTTTCTAATTCATTGATTTTATTATTAGTCTCGTTGATTTTTCCCATGAGTATCTGTTGTACGTACATCTCCATTATGCTCAGATTTTTAACATCGTCGGATAACTATCTTTTTCGTAAAATAGTTCGTACAACCGTAAACTCGTACTGTTTTAAAAATCATTAGGTAATTAATCATTACAGGAGTGAACTTGTCGGGGATTTCATGGGTGTGAATTTTCGCAGAAAGGTATAAAATGATTCGATCCATTGTAGCTGGTTTTTTTTTATTAAAAATTTATTTCATGTTATTCCTGGCAAATCACATGCCGCGATTAATAACTATGATACACGCTCAGTATGGACTCCAGGTTGCTGCGATTAGGCCATCGAGAAATTACACGAGAGACGGAGGAAGAGTAACGATTATCCTCGAATCTGGGGAAAGCCTGACGCATCTTCATCTTCATCTCAAATTGATTAGTTTCCATTCTCATTCTAAGACGAGTATCGCAGAGAGGTTCGAAAAATAATTTTTCGTTGGAAAGTCAGATTTTATTCAATTTTCATTTTTCCAATCTCTACGAAGACTTTCGTTCTTTCAGAATTTTCTTCTTATTTAACGAGTGCCTTGATGAAGGATTTCTACAGTACCAGCTGTAATAGAGATAACTCGTTTGAAACAGTATATCGCTAGAAAGCAACACACATTGGGCTTTTGCACGCTTAGATTTGATATGACAGATTTTAGCTTATTTTTTTGTAATATTAAGTTACAGATGCTTGGATAGATCTCTTAATCAATCGAAAAGATCTTAACAAAAGGACGATAACAGTTTGTACTTTAATGTCTCAATAAAAGAAATTTTATATTTTAACGTTTCAATATTTTAATGATGCAATAGTATAATATTTTAATAAGAAGTGAGCTGTTTCGACCGTTTGCGGAGAAACACGATCGCGTGATAGCACGACAACGAGAGTCGTAAATTCCCGTTACGATTAAAATAATCGACGCCACGAACTGATCGATCCCCTGATTTCTGACGATAATAGGATAATAGGTGATAATAGGTGTGGTTCAATTGAGGTTATACTGAATTAACAAGTATAAATTAATGTTTATTCCAACAACTTTGTAAAGAAGGTAATTATACTGATGCGTATGTACAAGTTAAGTGAATGATTGAATTAAGGATAGAAACCCGGTAATAATATGTTGTCTATTCTAACGATGAAGAATAAGACGATGCTGTGTCGGAGGAAAGCTGGTGATGGGTGTGTCTAACGCAAGGGGCCGTCGGATTTGTTCATGACAATTTTGGTTAGGAAAGTAAGTAGGCAGTAGATGCATTGCTTCTGATTGGATAAAAGAAGGTTGGTGGACTAGGAAGGGTTTTATCCGCCCTCGATAGAAAGTTGCTAGTGTAAAGTAATAAACCTTTAGAAAATGTTTGAGTAAAGAGATGTTTGTTCGGTCTGAAGGACCTTAGCTAACAAATTCCTGAGATTTATGATGGGTCCTTAAGACTATTGAGGGTACGCAGTAAGGATGAGCGGACATCTGGTTCCCATCTTGGCCGCGGTGTGTGGCCTGGTCTAGGTAGAGTGTCGCCCGACGTAATAGGAGCAATGGTACGTTTGTGTACGATTTTATATTTTTAATCGGCAAAAATGAAGTTGAAAGGGTAGAAAAGCTATTGAAAAAAATTTGGATATCATCGAAGCATCTGCAAGTCGATCTTAATTCGATCTATCGAACGATGGCCCGCGGTCGGTTCGATCGTAACGTCGATTAACATTTAAGTCTTACATAACATGGTTGGAGTGAATTGTGATTTATGTTAATTCAGTGTGTGTTACATTGTGATTGCTGAATTAATAATAAAGTTTAATTAAAACAAAGTTAATAGTTGTGTTACGACTCAGCTATTTTATTTTCACCAACCAACCCCAAAAATTACGTGACAAGTTCGCGGTAGGAAACGGTAACAAGGAAGGCTCGCCGCAGGAAATCTTCAAGTCTGAACCCGCAAGCAAGGAGGTTGCAGCGGAGGAAGCGATGGAAGCCATGAACTTAGGGGATTAAGAAGATGCGCATCCTCTAGGCCAACCTGGGATGGTCAAGACGGGCAGAAGACCTGCTCTTTCAAACCATCCTGGAGAGCACGATGGCCCTAGCGGTGTGGCCATGTATGGTGGAGCCATACAGAGTCCTGGACGCTCCCGACTGGGCCGGAGATACGGATGGCTATCACCTGGACATCAGCGCCGGGGGCATTGTACGTAGCGGTCGAATGGGCAGGAATGGTGGTAGTGGACGTATATGTGTCGTCCAACAGCGGATGGACAGCGTTCGAAGAGTTCTTGGCGACTACCGTTACGATTACGACATATAGTATTACGTTATATTGTGGCGGATCGGTATCAATAGAACGCCGACAGGTCGAGGCATCAACGCGGCGCAACACCTCCCGGGCGATCCGCGGGTACCAACCGCCAACACTAGAGGGCTACGACGACAACGAGTCTGTCTATCTCGCTAACGGTCGTATATACGGACGATTGATACAAATACCGCACCTAGCGAGACTCCCTCTACGTCTAAGGCAGGGACTACCGGGCATAGCCTTACTGACGAGTCCTCCGGTAATCCCGGGACGAAACGCAAAACTCTCTTTTCATCCGCCACTATATTATACAGGGGGTTGGTAAACTGGTGGTACAAGCGAAAAGGGGGCGATTCTACGCGAAAAAGAAGTCGAAAATGTGGAATAAAAATTTTTCGTTTGAGGCTTTGTTTTTGAGAAAATCGACTTTGAATTTTCGCTCGGTACGCGTGCGGTACGTTATAACGGATCTCACTGTGGATCGTTGTCTCGATGGAAAAATTTGAAAAAAAAAAGTTAAAAAAAAAATTTTTATTCTATATTTTCGACTTCTTTTTTCGCGTAGAATCACCCCCTTTCCGCTTGTACCACCAGTTACCAACCACCCTGTAGACTGGACTGCAAGAATCCATTCCTTTGCTATCCGGAAAATTATATTGCCTTACGTATTACCTATTATCATTTTATACTCTCTTTTCCTCCTTTCAACCTTTTCTTACTTCTTTCAACTTTCACGCATCAAACGTCTACAATCCTTTTACATATTTTAGAATTTTCTAACAAAACTAACCAACGTTTTGACAAATTCCCATGCTGAATCAACATCGCTCCACCTTTCACACACTCAAGTTAGGAACGCGTTTATTTTATTTACGCATCTTTGTTACACACCTCGTCTTTTCACCCTATATTTTTACGCTCTTATCATTACCTGCTTTACGCAAAACGTTTCACATTTCCAAACGCTTTTATTTACACATCTAATTTACACATTTACGAGTTACTTCTTTCTGCCCTTTCCTCGTTTCATACTTTTTCTCCCACGCTCGCACGCAACCAACGAGATAATACATTTTCTCATTATCAGCGATTAAACGCTCTTTTCCTTCTTCCTCTTGTTAATCCTCTTGCTGCTCGTTGTTATTCGTCACAGTCCATTTCTCCAGATGCATCGTCCATCCATGCTCGCAGGGCAATTTATACAAAGAAAAACAAACCTATAACGATAATGATAACCTATAACTAGGCATGAGATAATTAGAATTACCCTTCGCATTGTATTTACCACAATTTGTGATCAACGTACCTTTGCGTTAAATTTCCATATACACAAAATATCTTACATAGTTCCGACCAACGAAAAACTCTGCAACAGTGGAACATGCGCTCGTCAGACGGCCGAGTCACCGTTATGAACTACGTAGAGTTCGGATCGATCACTTTGTCCAATAAACTATTCTAATACTTTCGAATAAATTCAATATCGTATAAAAGATCCAATCGACGTATTGCCTTTGTTACGACGCTATTGCGTCTATGTCGACTTCTCTGTGTTGCATATAATTTTAATGTCGTCTTACTTAGTTTAGTTAAACTCAACTAATGCATACGCTGCCACAGATGTTACCCAACTGTAAGTAGTATTCACTGCAGTGATACTGGTAACTTTTCGCGAATATTTCTCGACGAAATTTATGCGAGTTCGCCCCTTATGTGTGTAGGAAAAAGTTGATTGAAATATTGATTTCTACAACATGTCGAAATATCATCGAAATCGAAGCCTAGTCAGTCTTTCTACAGCTTCGACCGAATCTTCTTTTTAAAACGATCTTAAACTGGTTTCTTAAAATGGATTCCGTGGATTTTTCGTTGAGACAACCATTTTCTATGCAAACTTTTGGAAAAAAAATTCAAATTAAAATACTGGGATCAACTACTCCTGATTTGATCATAGCTCGGATAAAGAAGGGAAGCAAAGCTGCCCCATACGCAATGCCTAGGGTTATTGGCATGTTCGAAGACGAGAAAAAATCGTCAAGCCGATTTAATAATTCGAGATTGTTTATGATTACATGATGTACACGTAGCATGCAGTATGCTATAAAATCCACTAACCGTCGCTACATATATGTATGTACCTCGAGAGGAACAACGCGCGTATACACTTATCTGTACTTACCGAATCTTTGCATTCAAAAATTCAATCACCGCAACGCAACGAGGAAAAAGGAAAAACCAAGAAGGAGATCAAAGTCAAGATAAAGTGCGAGTTTCAATGTGCGTGCACCATATATTACCTTTACCTTTACTTTAATACATAATTGTTTTGTGTTTTACTTTCTATTTCTAATACTGGCGTTGCTGAACATGCCAGTTGTTATCCTGAGTTTTTTTAAAACGTATCCTTATATTTATCGCAGAAATAAAATGAAAGCAATCTCTTTATCTATCAAACCCCTACGATCTTTATTAAATATGCAACTAAAATATATTGCTTTTTAATTTCATTAAAAGTTCATGTAGTTGAAAGCAACACGGTAAAATAACTCATTGCTGTTTGAATAATCTGAAAGTATGTGTTACAATAAAATTATGTATAATCTTACCATCGTATAAAATGAGTCGCGATAGAAAGTATTTACCGCGAGAAAAGTTTCCATTGACATGGTCGCTACTTTGAAAGCTGTGATTTTGCTAAATATTAGAGTCCTTGCGAGTAAAAATTTATATAAATTATGACACTTTTTAGGAAATATATACCACATAGCATCGCATCTAGATGAATTAATCGTCAATTAACTCTTGAAATATAAGAGTGTAAACGTTTCAGAAAAGTAAAGGAGATATTCTTACGCCGCGTTGTACACCTCTTCGCTGTGATTCAATAATCTTTGCCCAGGAAGGCAGAGGACGAATATGTGAGCAACTTGCGCGAATGTAAATGATCCAAATCGTATCGTATCAGCTGCATTGCCTAGTTTCATTACAGTCTAAAAATAGTAAAGCGTTTATAGATTTGAATCAAAGAAGAATATTCTAATTTATAATTATATAATGTTGTACAAATACTCGCTTCGACTCCTGCAATGCTAAGGCAGACAACGTTAAAGAACAATTGAACGAATATGGATTTGGCGAACAATGATTCGACAAGATTACAGTATCTAAGAAAAATAAAATCCATCTGTCGGTATGACGTGAAGAAACAAACAGCATGACTGTACACTACGATGGACCTTACTCAACTTATTTGTCAAAAGTTAATCTTGAGTTCTTTTTTTCAAGACACCCCTTAGAATAGTACCACTAGATAAATATCATACATAATCTATGAAAAATATAGAATCGAACGGCAAATCGTGTCACGTTGATTTTGAAAATTTGTTTGTTTTTGTGACTCGTTTCTACCGTACCGCGTTGCGGTACATCGTAAGTATGATATGTGTCACGTGTCTCAGATATATCGTTGAATTTATCTTTTTTTTTTTTCTTTTTACGCAAGCGTTGCCGGCAGTCTCGCGACGGCCAAATTGAGGAAACAACTAGCCTAAAACCGAATACATTGATGATATTCATTTTTAAATGAATTATAATAGCCGTTTCTTACAGTCTTGCATGCGTACGTTCTGCACGGAGTCGTTAAGCTCGCCCGATCTTCGTGTACAAACAGAAGATAAGCAGCCGGCGGTCGGTAAATAATACCGACCTGTTTTACTGCGACAGGCGTACGACTGTACTAGGCAGCAATACCGGTGTAGCGGTACCGGCGCCTTTTCTCCAATATCACGAAAGCTAAGCGAGTTCAGCTCTTGTATGTACATATCCAAAAATCATTGAAATCGAAGGGTACTTAGCTTTTCTACAGTTTCACGCAATTTCAAAAAGTACAACTGGTACGCGATATTAGACGAAAAACTAATAGAACTACAAGGAAGCGGAATATTAGAGCCAGAAAAATCAGAGGAGGAGGTATCGAATATAAGGAACAAAATTGAAATCAAAACGTTCCTAGATGATAGAGATAAAGCTTTTGCCCCAAGATACCGTCCGATATATGATATAAATATATGTCGGAGATGAAAGAACACCGGAGCCCTTGGAATTTTGGATAATCCCGCAACATGTAACCTAGAGTCTACTATAACTGTAATTGAACAATTGTAGTTATTCAATCCGATTGTAATTGTTCGAGAGTTGTGACAATGAGCTTGGGCTCGAGGCGACAGTCAGTCGCTGAACGTAGCCGCGGTCACGGGATGAACGCTTTGCCCAACAAAAGTATGGAGTAATTCTATAGCTCTCCTTAAAAGAAATATTCGTGGCGACACGCGACAGTAAACATTCCAACGGTTTCTGTCCCGTAGCTCGCCACACGCAGACCCTATTCTTCGAGTAAGATGATTGCCAGATGTCGATGCGTCTCCGCAGTACATGATCGGCTAGCCCGAGGGCCCGTTATAAATCTTAAAGTTTAGTCAACTAAAGTCCTTCAAACAGACAAACAGTCTTTGTCCCAACTACGGGAAGATAGGGGAGACCTATTTTTCAACGAGCGGCGTCTCCCACTAGCAACTTTCCCTCGAGGGCGGCTAGCATCTTTTTCTAACCACCGATATGGAGATTGACCAATTAGCAGCAATGCCAATTTCCCTTACTTTCTGAAGGAAGGCTTTTCTCGACGAATCCGATGATCTCGTATCCTTAGACACACCCCATTATAGTTTTCCTCTGTGGCATCATCGGGACGGGAAAGGAATTCTCGCTCGCGATCTCATTGATGAAAGGAGTAACTCTTTACGACCAGTGAATATTACGCGTCCGACTTAGATTTTGAGAGTACGTTCATCTATCACCCCGTCGACCGCGGATTCGTTATTGAACCTAGGATCATTGTCATTAGTTTCTCGAGTACCTAACTACCGCGGTTACTTGTCGGGTTCTATAATAATCGTATTTGCACTAGTCAATGTCTTCTCTATTGCATAACGACAACGTGTAACCCAAACGAAGATTCGTTTCACGCCCCTAACCCTAATTCTAATGTAAACCCGACATGGTTATATGGTAGGGCGTTATAAAGTATTATGTTATATGGTATAACGTTATAACGTATTACGTTATACGGTATGACGTTATAACGTATTACGTTATATGGTATAACGTTATAACGTATTACGTTATATGGTATACCGTTATAACGTATTACGTCATATGTTATAACGTAATAACGTAATACGTTATACGGTATGACGTTATAACGTATTACGTTATATGGTATGACGTTATAACGTATTACGTTATATGGTATAATGTTATAACGTATTACGTTATATGGTATAACGTTATAACGTATTACGTTATTTGGTATACCGTTATAACGTATTCAGGTATATGGTATAACGTTATAACGTATAACGTTATATGCTATAACGTTATAACGTAATACGTTATATGAAATAACGCTTTGACAGATTACGTTATATAGTATAAAAGTTATATTGTATAACGTTACAACGTATTACGTTATATGGAATAACGTTATAACGTGATACGTTATATGAAATAACGCTTTGACACATTACGTTATATAGTATAACGTAATATTGTATAACGTCATAGTGTATTACGTTATATGGTATAACGATATAAAGTATTACGTTATATGGTATAACGTTCTAACGCATTACGTTATATAGTATAACGTTATACTGTTTAACGATAGAGCGTAATACATTATGTGGTATAACGTTAGAAAGTATTACGTTATATGGTATAACGTCATGACGCTTTACGTTATATAACATAACGTTATATGCTATAACGTTATAGCGTAATACGTTATATGATATAACGTTATGACGCATTACGTTATATAGTATAACGTTATATAGTATAACGTTACAACGTATTACGTTATATGGTATGACGTTATAACGTATTACATTATATGGTATGACATTAAAACGTATTACGTTATATGGGATGACGTTATAACGTATTACGTCATATGTTATAACGTAATAACGTAATACGTTGTATGCTATGACGCTATAACGTATTACGTTATATCTTATGACGTTTTAACGCATTACGTTATATGGGATGACGTTATAACGTATTACGTTATATGGTATACCGTTATAACGTATTACGTCATATGTTATAACGTAATAACGTAATACGTTGTATGCTATGACGTTATAACGTATTACGTTATATCTTATGACGTTTTAACGCATTACGTTATATGGGATGACGTTATAACGTATTACGTTATATGGGATGTCGTTATAACGTATTACGTCATATGTTATAACGTAATAACGTAATACGTTATACGGTATGACGTTATAACGTATTACGTTATATGGTATGACGTTATAACGTATTACGTTATATGGGATGACGTTATAACGTATTACGTTATATGGTATACCGTTATAACGTATTACGTCATATGTTATAACGTAATAACGTAATACGTTGTATGCTATGACGTTATAACGTATTACGTTATATCTTATGACGTTTTAACGCATTACGTTATATGGGATGACGTTATAACGTATTACGTTATATGGGATGACGTTATAACTTAATACGTTGTATGCTATGACGTTATAACGTATTACGTTATATGCTATGACGTTATAACGTATTACTTTATATGGTATACCGTTATAACGTATTAGGTTATATGGTATACCGCTATAACGTATTAGCTTATATGGTATAACGTTATAACGTTATAACGTAATACGTTATATGGGATGACGTTATAACTTAATACGTTGTATGCTATGACGTTATAACGTAATACGTTATATGGTATGACGTTATATCGTATTGCGTTGTATGGTATGACGTTAAAACGTATTACGTTACATGGGATGACGTTATAACGTATTACGTTATATGGTGTAACGTTATAACGTAATACGTTGTATGCTATGACGTTATAACGTATTACGTTATATGGGATGACGTTATAATTTATTGCTTTATATGGTATACCGTTATAACGTATTAGGTTATATGGTATACCGTTATAACGTATTACGTTAGATGGTATAATGTTAGAACGCTTTTCGTTATATAATATAACGTTATATGGTATAACGATATACCGTATTACGTTCTATGATATAACGTTATACCGTATTACACTATATGCTATAACGTTATAACGTATAACGTCATACATTATAACGCTATATGGTATAACATTATACCGTAATACGTTATATGGTATAACTTGATATCGTATAACGTTATATAACATAACGTTATAAGGTATTACGGTAAATAGTATAACGTTATATAGCATAACGATATATGGTATAACTTTGTAACGTATTACGTTACTATGGTGTATCGTTATAACGTATTACGTTACATAACATAACGTTATATAGTATAACGTTATAACGTATAACGTTATATGGTATAACATTATAACGTAATTGGCTGTGTAATATAACCTTATAACGTATTACCGTATAACTTATTACGGTATGTAGTATTACCGTATTACGTTTTAGCGTATACAGTAGTTTGTTATAACGTATTACTATATGTAGTATTATGTTATAACGTATTACTGTATGACGTGTTACAGAATGTAGTATTACGTTATAACTTATAACGGTATATTGGATTGCGTTATAACGCATTACGGTATATAGTGTTACGATATATAGTATTTCCTTTTAAGGTACTACCGTATAACGTATTACTGTATGCAGTATTAGGTTATATCGCATTACCGTATAACGTATTGATATATAGTATTACGTTATATAGAATTACGTTACGTCGCTTTACGTTAAATAATATTACGCTATACAGTATTACGTTATAACTAATTGCGTTATCTAGTATCATGTTCTATGGTGCTACATTGTAGTGTATTACGTTATACTGTATTACGTTATATTGTATTACAACATAACTCTATGCCAGTATATTATTCCTAATATTGGCAATGATGAGACTAGAAGAATTTATGTTGAGAAGTAATCGTGTATACAAATTAGTGCTCATGCAGGAAGTATTTATTATTTTTAATCAGAATGTAGTAATTTTTTGTGATATAATGCATTTATTATGTACGGGTGAATTTCGATTTGTTTGTACTTGTTTTTAAATGTAGAGTTCCGTTTCATTCGCTATTCAATAAATGCATGTGGAAATATTTTTAACAGTAGCCGAGACATCGTCAGAAATTGATGTTCCGTTTTAATCAAGACATATAACGCTTCATTATGATATTGTGTAGCTACTTGCGTATGTTTCTTCGTATCGAGTGCAGCTGATATACGTTTACCATTACTGGAAAAAGGAAGTCGAATAAACTTATTTTTCAGGGTATTGTTAAAAGATAATGCATGCATTCTCGTATGAAGAAGACGAGACAGAGTTCATATATACTTGATTTTAAATGAAATTCTGTTATAGTTGGAATATATATGCTACATTATAAATGCATTGCGTTTACGTTGAATAGCAAATAAAAAATGAGAAACAATATGATATTGCAGCTACTTGTTGTATTAAATTAAACTAACATGTCTAATGATACCTATTTTAATTTGCATGCATGTTAAATAGGATTTTAATGTCCTTTAATATTAAATGTTATAAATTATAGACATTGTAAAAGGAAATAAAAATATCCATCTTATTCCTTTCTTAAAAATTTCTGTAAAAATAGCTTACAAAACTTATAGTACATGAAAATTGATTTATATGCTGGAAAATTTTTTGATACGAATATCCTAGCTCTTTAAGTTTTTTATGTAACTTTCTCAATTATTTAAAATACGAATTACATAGTAATGACCATTTTTCTTTCTGAAATATTTTGGCGGGCAAAATATTATTTTTTATCTGCGTTTTTATCAGATGCGCAAGGTATTGTAATTTTGTATTTGCACTGCTGTTTAAAGAAAAGGGTCCTAATTTTGTTGATGCATGGGCAGAGTAAAAATGGTCAAACTTTTGGATATATGAGATATTTGGAAACAACGATATCCGTTTTTTTTTTTTAAATAAAGAATAATTGGAGGAACGGGTGAGAAATTTATTTTGTACTTTCTATATAGTGGAAGTACAATGCCTGTGCTATAGATAAAATATCGAGTAGATTTTGCGTCTTATACGCTATTTCGTGACATATGTTCTAAAATGCCGACGTTTAACAAAAAATCAGAGTGTTTCTTATGCCCTCTACGACAAACACAGTAATTATGTTTAGAAGAAAAGAAGGTGACGTTGCTTATTAGAAAAAGTAGGTATCTATAATAATGCACGTACCAAATAATGATATAGAAGTATGATTATCTTATGTAGGTAACATTATACATTTTTTATCTATAACATTCTTTCTACTCCCAACATTTCTGAGGTTTTAATTCTTTTTTCAACATGTAAATGAATTATTTGTACGATGATAAGAAGTTAGAATAAACTTTAAATATATAAAATACTGTAATCTGATAATAATATTTTATGATTTAAAAAAATTGTGTAATGAATAGTACCATTATAAAGACGCGATACAAACTACAATTTTAATAATTGTAACCATATTGACAAACTATTATGTAATAATAGATCATAAATATAAATAGTAAAATCAATAATGAAATGTTATAAAAACCTAATTACTAATTTTCATTAAAATCAATATTATAGAATGACCGAAATTGATATTCCGCTTTTTACAATATTTAATCTAATTTGTCGATACAATTTCCATCCTGCTACCCTAGTTCTCAATCCAAACGTATCGCACGCAGCTGAAACGCGACCAAATATTCATCATCCCTGTTCGGCTTGTCGAGGAATCAGGCAAGAACCTTTGGATAGCAGCCCGGATATTTTGCAAAACTTCTATGAAAGGTTATCGCAATCTCCAAACATTATGCCCCTTCCCTTCCTTCTTTTTTCTGCTCTCAATATTTCGCAGTCTGGCTCTCCTCCGTTCGCTTTCCTCTTTTGCTTCGGTTTTATTTGATTGACCCCGAGTACTCTTCGAAAAATGCCGCCGCACGATCCCACCAGTCAGCATCCTCTATCTCCAGACGGTATCTATTTCTTTTTTTCCCTAGCTAACGCTTACCCTCTTCCTTTTACATGCCGCCTTTTTCTCTTTTACACACCGTTTCGCTTCTAACCTAACCCACTTCACCGTACACTTTTCTTTTCTTTTTCACGCTTTTTCGTTTCCCTCTTCAACGCCTATGGCTTGAAAGATTTCTACGATTTCCGATATCACCTTCTGGTATCTGATCATTTCTACTCTTTAATACACATACCAGTTGTCCTCTATACAACAATCCCCGACAGGCTCTTTGTGGGTTACGTCGCCAGATATATCGCCAAGTATATCGGCGGTTGCGCGAGGGTCAAGTGCCACCGCAGCAAGATTCCTGTTTGCCGGCGAGCGAAGGTGTCGCGTGAATATCGTATTCGTGACACGGGCCAGCTGCGCTGATTTACGAGAGTCTTTCGCGTAGGGGTAATTAGGCGGCTCCCGTAATCCCGCGTGATTTATCGGCGATAAGGGGTTCGTTAGCCTCGTCAGGATTTTTAGTTCTTTCCGCTTTTATTCTTTTAGGGGATCTTGGCGTGGCAAAAGCTCTTAAATTGTCGCCGAGATATGAACACGATTTCCGTGTGCATTTTTTGATTATCTCACAGTTTGCCTTCGGATAATTACGTTTGACGAAGGTTGGTGTTGGACCTGCTACGAGTAGAGGCACTAAAGGTATTCGGAATTTTGTTGTTCCTTCAACCTTGTTTAGGTTACACTAAGTTTGCACAATGTGATACATTATTGTAACACGAAACTGAAATTTTCTGAACTATGTCGCACGCTCTTCTCCTTTTAAGTATTTTTATACATTGAAGGGGTATATTAATACCAAACGTGTTTTCTTTTTAGTATTTTCTCATTTCTCTTACAAGACATTTAGTAACGTAGTTTGGGAAAAAATATAGAGGAAGAAACGAACGTTTCAAAAAATGAATGCGCATAGGTTTTTCATGCAAAACAAGTGCATCGCATTATACAAGACACGTGATAGCGAACGTGTTAATGAACTGATTAAACGGCGACGGCGCAATTTATTCTACTTGTCAGCCCCTTGCAGTTGCGAGCTAAGGGTAGATGTGCTGATTACGTATGACATAAGATAAAATCATCAGGCACTCGACAGTTCCTATCCTATAATTTTTTCGTTATTAAATTCTTTGTGCAATTTCATTATTAAATTCTTTTCTTTCAAATACCTAGAAAAAGTTATTTAGTACGGTAAAATCTTTTACGATATTTAGTTCATGTACGAAATTCCAACAAAATCCTTAAGTAACATTTAAGACCTTAAGCGATCGTATTGTAGGCCGTGAAGCACCGACTGTACGGACAACTACTCGATATTTTTAAGAAAGACGCCAACGAAGCACCGTCTATCGGGGAGGTACTCTTCGTTCTCGATTCAGAAGCAATACATTGCTCCGAGGAACTTTCTTCCTCCGTCATCCTCGCTCCTTTCTTTCTCATACGTAGATCGATGTTCCTTTTTGTACATTTTCTTATCTAATATACAAAACTGAAAAGGCAAGTAACATAAATGTGATCATTCTCTGTGCACATTCAATATTTTAGTTATAAAAAGATCTTAACGTAAAATTGGAACTTGAAAAGTAAGGGGAAAATGTCATCTTTTATACGATTTAATTTACTTCATTCTCTCCTCAAATGAAACTTTGTATATTAAATCGTTGTACGTAGTGTCAGCGACATTTTACGAGAATTATGCATTTGAGAAAAATTAGTAGAACGTAACCGATCGCGAGTTTAATTCATAAATTTAACTGTATTTCGATGGCATCAGTGTCAAGATAGAAACAGGTTGCGGGATAGAACTGTTCGGACGGCAAACATTCTTCCGTGGCCAGAAGAATCGACGTCTCCATTAATTAGACACTGGTCGATCGAGCGTGCGACGGACCACGTTGCCGTCGCAGCCTCCCGTGAAATTGTGTTCTCGCTGATTTACGACGCGTTCCCACTGCCTCAGACTTCAACTGTCCTCTCGTCACGTATTATTTCCTGCGTCGTTTCCCTGAAAATTTCTCTCGTTCGTTCGCTACCAACTAATTTCACCGTGATCGTCCGGATTCATAATTTTCCGAATGAACGCTGCTCAAGCGTGTCATTGCGAAAGTTCTGCCATCACGACGTCGCAGTCATGATTTTCTATACACAACATTACTTTATTTTGAACGATGATGATGGTGGATTGAAAATTAAATAAGTTGATGACTTTAGTTCGTAATAAAAATTGGGTAGCTTCTTATAAAATATTTTTCGACATATTTACTATAGCGTTTCACAATTCGCATATACGCGAGGTTATTTCGCAATTCAAAGTATTTAAAAAAAAAACTATTCGACAGTTTATAAAAATTTGTTTAGTAACGATATAAGGCTGGCGAAAAGGATAGTCGAACGATGGCTAAATACTAGTTTTCCATTCTTAGCTCTAGAAATCTCCCTTCGACAATTCCAATATTCTTCTGACACAAAACTGAATTATTTTAAATTATAACATTTTTTAAATATACGAGTGAGATATTACTATCGAATAATCGTACTAATACACCCGTGATAACAAATTTTCAATCACGAAAGTTCGTAATTAAAGCATCTAATTTTACGAATCATAAATATCACGAAGTAATTTGTAATGGAAGAAAATTTCAGGAGAATATTCAATAATGCGAATCTCCAACCCGATGAAATCCAGCGAACATATATATATATATATATATATATATATATATATATATATATATATATATATATATATCAAATCCATACATCCTAATAACGTCCTCTTTCCGAATTTCGCTTGAACATACTAAACAGTATATTCGTGGTCGAAGCTTATCCACCGGAAAGTCTCTGTTGAAATTCGGTAGCGGGACGTAGAGGCGAGGCGAGCAGAAAAAGTGGCGTACTCAGCGCGGCGAAGAAACTCGAATTCACTTTGTTCCAGGGAATGCGAAAAACCGTCCGAGACGCGGAGGGCCGCAAAAACCGCGTAAACACGAAGTTCGGATCCAATTCGAGCTGGTCGGATGTTTGGGTGAGGACCAAGAGGGAGAGAAAGGGTGAGACAGAAACACAAAAAGAGATAGAGAGGATGAAAGCGGTATGAGAAGGGTGGAATTGGAAAAGAGGCGAGCAGCGCGTTGCGTTGTTAAGGCGGTGGCGTGGAATCGCAATATTTTCTACGTGGAATAGGATCGCGTTATGAATCACTGTCGACGTGCTCCGTTACATTCGACGCAACTGTTTCGTGTATATTTCATTACTTGGCCGGTTTCGTTGTGATAACGAATAGCGTGAAAAGGTGCAGTGCGGGAGAGAAGAAGCGAAATCTCGAGAACGAGGAAGATGACAAGATAGTCAGAGAAGCCTTGATCAGGGGCATCAACTACAATATTTAGAACACTTCAGCGATGAAAGGAAAAAGTTATGCTATGTTGGTAAAAATTTGCAACGTGAAATTCATGTATCAATAAATAGATGTCCGGATGATTCGGATACCACAGCCTTGCCTTCTCAGTCGCTAAAACAGGTCTGGTAAACGATCCTAGCCGTACGTGCTATACGTTAGGGGAGACAAGATATCGATCATGTGCTATGGCAATGTCCTTTATTCGACGAACAAAGATCCAAACTAATTGTGTGAACTGCGAATACGAGGTTCTTTGATTCCATTGTCGTGTAATGGGCTACTCTACAAGTTCAAAGTAGCGGTAGCAAAGAATACAACCTAATGGTTTAAGGAAATATCGTACTGTTATAATATATATTATGCTATATATAGGTTTGCAATAAATATAAAAGTTTTTGCAAACTAATCTCCTTTGGAGGTTAAAATCGGGTGCAATAAAAAAGAAGACGAGAAAAGGTATGAAAAGGGTGAAAAAGAAGAAAGGATGAAAATGGAAAAATAAGTTTTCGACTTCTTGATCCGATATGGATCCAGGGGCAAATAAGGGAATGTGGTTTCAAAATGTAACAGAGGGTAAAGGGAGATAAAGACGAGTTTAGTGTGTTCAATTGTGCGAGATGTTTTTTATTGTTCAAAATATACAATACCGATATAGATACGTTCTATATGAAGTTGCTCGTCTTACAATATCTAGGCGAGAAGCTTAAACAAATTCGATGTATTTTGATTTTGCACGTCTATGAGAATCTATCTGTATTTAAGCACGGAAAACATAAATGTCGTGCGTTAATCACTAGTCATTTCTATAAAGATGTTAAAAAAGAAAATGTAAATAAGTATGGAACAAGTTGCAAGGAACGTCGAAGCGGACGGGCCTGTGTGGGAAAGGAGGAAAAACAGATCATGTGGCATCGTGTCGGCCAAGAATGCGCAACTTTTCTTATCGCGCGGACATGCGGTCTGAAAAATATTGCAACGCGCATTCATTAGGAAGGAAGTTAATGTTCCATGCATGCGCCGATATCGCGAGCTGGACGACGCCATGGTCGCCGAACAGAGAAAAAGCCTGGCTCGATGCTATTTTTGATCCTCAAGATGAAATTCATTGCAACTGGTGTACATATACACATCCTCTTTCTTCCCTCTTGTCGTATTTTCCTTCTAGAATCGAGAATTAGTTATCCGCGTTTCGGACGCCACGAAAAACCGGCGTCCTTCCGAACGGAAATCGTTAATCCTCGCTCCTCCGATGTTCCACGTTTCGACCATGGCCGTTCCGTTACGCAGGAAACGCGAAACGTCGAAACGGAAGTCGCTAAGAGAAAACCAATCGAATTTCTTGTTTTCAACGACAGTGGATATCGTTTTTTCGAGATCTTAGTTCAAGAACTGTATGACTCTCTAAAGGGAGTATTAGCAGACATAAATCACTAGAAAAGTGTTAAAAATATTTTGATTTATGCGTTGAAGCGTTAAATAGAAATGCAACGAGCGGTCGATTACTTTTAATATGTGATTGCTTTTACGATAGTCAGAGGAAATCCTCGCTAGCGCGTTTAATCCGAAAATGAAATTACGCCATAGAGGAACATGTCGAATATTCGGCGGGACATTAATAACACGCGCTCTATGTTGAAAGAACCATGGCCACTGGACCGTGACGAAATGCAAACGCATTTCAACATTTATACCGTCATTGTGTTCGATCGTCGGTATGCTGGCCGCTTTTGAAGGCACCAAGTCAACCGGGTAATTTTAATGATTTGAACGAGTTGACGCGAGAAACGACTGCGAAATTTGTCAATCGCACGTACGCGACTATCCACGTGAGCACTGATCCTCCCCGTGAACACATTTTTCCGCGATTTATTGGTACAAGCATGCAAAACATCTGCCAAAAAGAAACAATAATATTTCATACGTTTCATGTGGTTAGTTACGATTATGTGCGTAAAAAATAAATTGTCATGGTCTTTGAAAGCGTAGAGTAATCATTAATGAAATACTTTCTTAGTATTCAGTGTAATTCGATCATAGACGCGATATCTACCTGCCCGTAAAGTTCAGACTTATTTGTTTCTTATTTAAGATGACTGCAAGGTCTCGAAACCCTTTGAAACGAAACAAAACGGTAGATCAGCGACATGGGTGATTACCTCAGGAGATGGTAGTAGAGATGTTAGAACAAGCCTGTGTGAAAACGAACAAATGGATCAAGCTGGTTCGGTTTTGGCCGGACCACCTTGAAAAATACATTTCTCTTGCTCGACTACGTTTCTTTTGGCGCAATTTCTCGAGCACAAAGGAAGCGTCGTCAGCGAGTCTCGAGTTCTGAATTGTCGTATCCAATTTAATAATAGTTTTCTTTCCACGTATAAACGCAATCGATACCGGACTTCAATTTTCTCGACGAGTCGTCGTGGCTCAAGGCCCGATATCGTAAAGTATCGACGGTCAGTTTTTCGATTAGCTCTTTCTCTGCTGCTCGAACCTCCTTTCTTTGACCACCCACGGTCTATTGTGAACTACGTCGATTCTTTATTATGGCAAAGTGATTCTAACGATGATACTTCATATTTCGTAAGTTTGCTGTATCACGTTGATGATAATATACTGGGAAACTGAATATTACAATAATCGTGAAAATAAATGAAACTAGAATTCACATAGTTGAAAAATTTATTTTTATTAACGTAAAAGTTATTTCCAATAAATTCAGAATTTGTACCTACCGAACAATCTGATCTTTGCAGGTCAGAAATTACTAGAAAATCTCAATAACAAAGAGCTACAATTTTTCACAAATAACTGAAATAAAAATATTTGGAGAATATAATGTTCTATTGTTACATTTCATATTTTAAATATTACAAATATTTAAATTAATATTCTTCAAAATTATATTTATCAAGGATATTTCAATAAACTACGATAGTATCTCAATCATCGATTCTTCAAAACTCGTTCGTGCAAAATTCATAGTGCATACTCTTATCAAACTTCTCCTGAACTAGTATTAAATCTTTTTATTCGCGCTCTTAAATCGAACGCAATAAGTATCTCATTAATTCAAGCGACGGAAAGGAAAAATCCCGTGATCGATCCAATCCACAATGCGGCATCTGTATCATTAATTCTTAATGTCGTTTTCATTGAGCCGCGATAGGTGGCTCTGGGCTATAGATTAGCCCTGTTAAAGGGCTTCTTATCGAGTATTACTAATTTCGTTCATCCGCGACGTTCTCCTTTCATCCCAACCGATTTCTCCTTCCATCTTTCTATGCTTCCGTTACCTTGCCACCCTTCATTGCACGCAGCTTCTCCTTTTGCGATCGTAGCTGGTCGTCGAGCGAGCGATATTTAATGGAAGTCTGCGACATCTGTCGCATAGGGCCACGCCGCTAATTTAAATCCCATCACATGGCCACCATCGCTTTCCATCGTCGACAGCAACCATCCCCGCCGCTTCTTTCCGACACCCTGTCCTCCTGTTCGCCGTCCTCTTTCTGCTTCTCTGCCCCTCTTGTTCGTTTACCTGTCGACATTCCTTCCCATTCCCTTGCGTTTAATCGAAAAGTAATGCCTCAATTACGTCTGGCTGGCGTCGCGTTTGATGGCGCGCGATCGGCCGGCTGAATTAAATTTTAATTATCGCGTTTTATCGACTACGCGTTCATTTACGCGTGTCCCTGTCATCGTTCGATCGTGACAAAAGCGACGCACAAAGCAACCATCTTTTCTGTTGTCGAATCCATTTTATTCAGTTCCTTCCCTTGCTTGGTACATACGTAGAAGCATAGGAAAATTTCCTCTTTTAAGAGGTTCAATTAATCGCCGTAATTAATATTTAAGAAATCATGCATGTCGTTTAATACAGACTAATGTATAGAATTAGAAAACTTAATTGCGAGAGCTTTATTTGTTTACTATGATATTCTGTAATAATTTTTAGCTTTCTATATTTTGCTTAAAGGTACTAGTGGTGTCTTATGTCAAAACCAATAACACGTAATATGTAGTTAAATATATTATACACAGATAATTGAAACGAAGAAGGCTATCAATTTTAGGACTTGAATAGATGTTTTGTCATATCTTTACATCGCTAATCATGGCTTAGTTGCACTGCTTGGTAACTTACTACTGTGAACATAATTTCTTTATGAGAAATATAATTCCAAATTTTCTATCCATTTTTAATAGTTCCACATTCAGCACTTCAAATTGTAAATGTATTATAAAACATTCGGTATTCTCTTTCGAGATTGGTATTTCCTTTTATGTAACACAAAGTTTCACAAGATATTAGGTCTATGCTACGTTTCGTCTATTTTTCACGTCGAGTGGTTTTTGGAAAGACGGGAGGAAAATGCATACGTAAACGTGTAGCATGAAGAAGTAGACAGGCGCACACTCGTTCAAGACTCATGTATACGTTCATTCGTTTCGGTTCCTCCAAATCGAACAGCTTTTTTACCTGGTAACCGTAATGTATTTCATATTGCTGCATTTCGTTGGTAAACGAAGCGGTGTGGCGCGGTTCCAACGAGCTTTGGCTAGAGCGATTGTACTGCAAAGAGCAAAGCAAGCAGAAGCGTAGCCCCGCGAGATATCCGACAAAGCAATTCTCCGTGAAATGCATTAGTATTGCGCGGCCCGTTAAAAATATAATGTGCTTTCGTTACTATCGCTCCATTGTCTCGCGATTGTAAGCCTTTTTCTTCCGAAGCAATTGCTTACCTTTATGAATTTCCGCTTTGGCGACAAAACTTCATCGTGTGCGTTTCCAGTAGAAGGAATCTGCATCATCGACGTTATTATCAACCTCGTTACGATCTTTAGAGATTCGAGTTATCGGCTTCAGATGGAGGAAGTTTGACCTTTTGAAAGTTTCAGAGAGAAATTAAGTTTTTTTACATGTGTTAAAACTATGGAAATTGTTTTACAGAAATGCAAAAACGTAAGAAAATTTATTAACAAGTTTCAGGAAGAGAAAATACAATTTCTCCCTAATTCTTCGAAAATTTTGTTATGCTTTGTTTTGTCGCATTGTCGAAAGTTTTGTCGCATTATGGCTCTTCATGACAAGAAATTGAAGAAAAATCAAGTTAATTAAAAAATGTATTAATGTTTGCTTCATAAAATGCTTCTTAAAAAATTTCCACCAGCAATTACAATGCAAAATACAGAATAATATTATGAGGATTGATAGAATTCACGTTTTCTTTAACATCCAAACAAATAATTTTTTCCCGATTTATAATAAACTTTCGACTGCTCGATATGCGAATTGCTATGGACGAGAAACAATGCCCAATCGCTGCAAACAACTTTAGCCACAATTTGGGCAAATGTTATTGCTTCCCGATGCCAGCTAAGTTAGGTGGCATCAGATTGAAGTAACTCGCGACAGGTTCGATTTGTAGTTTCGAATATTTTGAAAATTGTACACACAGTATAGACTAAAGAATATTATTTATGAAATTGGAATTCGTGACTTATATATAGCCACGATATATATGTAGAATCATGCAACACTGATATAATGATATTAAATGTGTCATAATACCTAGCATGAAGTATGTATATGAGTGGAATCGAACCATACTTTTATCGATACTTTAATTATTATTATTACTCGTTCAGGTTATTTAGCATTTCGTTCTACCCTATGAATTATTTATGAGATCTAGCAAAGTTAATTTGCGTTTGAGTCGTAAAATTGTAATCCCTGATATAAAGAAATAAAAGCATAACTTTTAAATTATTGGAAAAACTAATGTACAAAAGGAGAAAAATTTTAATAAATTTAATCAACGCACTTTTCAAAATTCCAATGGCATACGTTAATGTAATTTTTTTCTATAAAATGCATTTCATATATTACAAGAGTATACATTAAATGTATAAAATTGCTCATTTCGTACTTAACAATTTAATTGAAATATTTTTCAAGATCCGCATGAATTTTAAATGAACGTATCTCTTTAATAAATTCGAAATTAAATGAAATACAAGGAAGATTCTTAGTAACTAGTAATTACATCGTAACAACATCGAGCGTTTGATGCTATTTGACTTACTTAATTCAATTGTCTGATAGAGAACGGCTGTTTTCCCTGCCGCGCATTGTTTTCTCGATTCTACAATATTATACTAAAGCGGAGTATATTCATTTGGTTTTCGATCGTAGACTCGACGAATGCCAATCTTCATCTAAAGCACCGTACGGCGAACCAAAAAATAAAATTCCGGATTATCGGATAGCCTAATGCAAGTGGAATACTACTTTCCGCGCTTGATCGAATATACGGCTGAAATTTAATCTCTTAGGGAAACCGGTATGTTCGACGCAAAGGATTCCGTCGGTCTACTCGTATAATCTCTCCATTAATAAATTACCTAATATTTTTATCGACGTACATTTAAACATGTTGATATTGAATTTTGATTAAGATAATATTTCGCTTCAACTAAACCTGACACATTTAAACATGGAATCTGTTTAACAACGTTGAACATTCAAACCCTTAATTTGATTGACGTTAATCGTTGTACATTATGACTGATTTAATCATTTGATGAAATTAGATTTATTATCTATCTCTAATTCGGTCATTGCTAGAATAAAAAATCTGGATATAATGAATCTTTGATAGATCTGTGTGTAAATTCAATTATCCATTAAATACTCGGTTTAATCGTTAATTATACATTAATCGAATGAAAATTTAATAAAATACATACTCCAATCGAAATCGTCAATCGTTAATATCATAAAGAGTATTATTCTTTATGATATGTATAATGGCAACGTTGAAAATAATCAATATTTACGCATCGAGAATTGAGTTCACGTTCTAATAATATCAAGATTGTGCAATCAAGTTCTCAGAGGATTTATTAATTTTCATCCGTAACATATCTATCGTGGTTGTCTCAGATTTCTACGACGATATCAAGCACGAGGGCTCGAGTAAACAGTTTTCAGGGCCATGAGAGATGTTCCAAGACGATGCACTGTCAACTTAGCTATAGAATTACGTATTGCACCGCTGTTGGATGTAGAATGAACGGCGACATTTAATTGGGTCACCTGTTATAATCTGTCATGCAACAAGCTAGACGGCCCCCGCAGCTGTTTCAACCCCGTTTTCAGCCCCCACGTTTTCGCGAATTGCGTCACCGCAGCCTTTCTCGCGCTTCTTCATCGGATCCACGCGATTACCTCGCGAGAAATTCCTGCGAGTGTTGTTTCATCAAAGAAGTGGTTATAACTTGCGAAGTCCCGTCCGCTCTGGCCAGGTTCGATGCGAGCAAACCTGATATTTGGCCGGGCAGTAAATGTTCCGCGTCGTTTGTCTATATTTTTCTATCGGAAGAAATCCACGAATCAACGATTCCGTGTATGCACGAGTTAGCTATTATTCTACCACGGGATACAGTTGCAATTTCCAAGGAGAAATTTCTCAGTAGTAGAACAATAGCACGCGAAGAACGAATTGGAAAGTATGGAGGTATGGGTTCGGTATAACTGATGGAGAACTACAATTTTTTTCATAAATTAGGAATTGTGAGTATGTTTGGACAATCCGTAGTGTGTGGTGTAATAAATAGAAAGAAGGAGAAAAATTAATTACGCTTCGGCACTGAGATTTGTGCTTGAGATGTGGTGCAATAATGCGATATTATGGACCTTAAAATATATTGCAATTGTCTTCGAGTTTAGTTTGAGTCGTTTTACGTTGTTTCGTTGTCGAGTACTCTATGGCTTAAAACTATTTGTAATATATTTAATTATAACTTTGTTTGGAATTGAAACTGTTTTAGGAAGGAGTTTTCACATTATCCGGAAATGATACAACCAAAATTCCCGAAGGCTTTGTGTTGGAAGTAAACTAAATAAATGTATTTGCTTTAAAAGTTATTTCTATCTACCACAACTGTCTAAGATCCAAGCAATGTAGCAGCACACTCTACTCATGCGATGTGAATTAAGCGATATGCGAAATTGAGCAAAAATGACATATAAAATATGAGGTGAAGGGCGTGATACGTATTGAAGGAACACTCGAATTTGTTTAACAATAAATATTTATTAACAACTATATTCGATGAGTACACTTGGCGTAAAACTCGCAGTTATTAATTTCGGTTCGCGATTACAAGTTCGAACTCGGTTAATACGATTCGATATGCGCTACGAGTTCGGACGATGATTGCCTGAGATGTCGAGCAACTCGGATTAGTGATTGCTGTCAGCTACGAACTATCAATTCGGACAGGCGTCTCGCGACTGACTTTCCATCGCGATAATGCTGCATAGGAAAAAACTATGATGGGGTGTGTCTAAGGATACGAGATCATCGGATTCGTTGAGGAAAGCGTTGGTTCGGAAAGTGAGGGAAATGGACGTCGCTGTTAATTGGCTAAATTTTGAGTCGTTGGTTGGAAAAGGATGCTAACCACCCTTGAGAGAAAGTTGCTAGCAGGAAGCGTCATACGTGGGGAAAGCAGATTTCCGGTATTTTCCCGTAGTGGGTGGTAGGTATCGAGACTGTCAAGACAAAGACTATTTGTTCCTTTGGAGGACCTTAGCTAAATAAATCCTATGGTTTATAGCGGGTCCTTAGATTAGCTGAAAATATTCTGAAAGAATGTATCGACATCTGGCAATCATCTTGTCCGAAGGATAGGGTGTTTGTGTAGCGAGCCACGGGACAGAAACCGTTGGAAAGTTTGCTGTCGAGTGCCGTTACAAATAGTTCGTTGTCATCGTAATATCTGACATTAAATGTATGCAGTAGATGTATTATTGTTCTAATTGGTTCGTATGTTTCCATCTCTGAAGTTAATCTACACGTATGTAATGATGTCTCATTATATTTTATCGCGGGTTATAGTAAGAGACAAATAATCGTAATACTATTGATTGCGTAATTAATTTTAACGGATTTGGAGTTATTCCAGAACACTTTTCAACATTGTTGCGCTGTCTAAAATAATTGACGGAGCCAAGGAACTGCTTGGAAGCATCCCAACATCAGTTCAAAGTTCAACACTATTTAAGCTTAGAAGCTGAGCAACATTGTGAAAAGGTTCGTGTTCGTGTACTGTCGCTTTTAATCGCTGCACGACTATTTCAATGTTTAAAACAACGATACGAATGTTATTAATATTCGTAACATTGTCGCAAAGCTCGCACATATTCTGAATCTCCAGGCTTATAATTTTTTATCACTAACTTCGAGCTTAACAACGAATTAAAGAAACGCCTATTTCACTGTCTTCGTTAAGAAAGGGGGAATTGTGTCAAAATGATTCTTAGATTCATGACATAATCCAGACGACTGAATACCACGAAAGTAGCGAGTATTACGATCCCTTGAAACTTCATCGAAAATCCTCCGAATTTTCCGTAGACTATGGGTAGAAAGGCGTGGATGAACAGCGAGGGACAAGTAAAAGACGGCGCGAGTCGCGAGAAGCGCCTTAACGAAATTTTGCTCGCACTTGGATGCACGGCCTGGCAAAGTGACACTCCCTCGTTGAGTAATCGAGTTATTCGACGTCTTATCGGTTCTTCCTCTCTCCTTCTCCTTCACTTTTCTCTTTCTCTCTCTCTCTCTCTCTCTCTCTCTTTCTCTCTCTCTCTCTTCCCTTCTCTTTACGTTACCGACGACCTCTCTCGCGTTCACGAAGCTTCCAACATCCTCCTCCGCAAATTTTCTCTTTTTTTCTCTAGCTTTCTCTGTTCCGCTCTTCATGATCGCTTGCCAGGTTGCTTCGACGATTTGCTGATTACTCGGGGAAGAAAAAAAAGAGCTAAAGCTCTGTTGGATGAGACGCTAGAAACGGAACGAGTGACGCGCTTGAAACAAGCGGATCCACCGTCTGTCGCTTTGTTTCTTTCTCTCCTTTCCCTGGTACCTTTGCTGACGTTGCTAGCTGAATGACGTCAGGGACGCAGTCATGTCAGGAACGCGAAGGTGCAACCACCCCTCCGCCTGTTCATTGTCATCTCGTCGAGGGTGGAACTTCTTGTTAATGCACGATAAATTATTCCTGACCGTTCTTTTCTTCTCGGTCAAACCCTCCTATCCGCTTGCCTTTTTTCTCCTCATTACTTCATTTTCTTTCCATTGCTGAAGCTGAAACTTGCTGTACATCATTGCTCGTTCTCCTTCCTTGTACCTATTTACTTCAATGTTATATCTTAATTAGTGATTAACGGGCGACGTTTAGAAAATTCTTAAAAAATAGGTAGAAGGTGTAAAAATATTTTGGTCTTTTTGAGTGGTGTTTGGATGATTTGTGGCAATTTTTAGATGAATCAGAAAATGTCGTGTTAATTGAACTTGGATAACTCTGCTGCAGTCCTCGAATTTTTGTGTCTCAATCTAGTTCTTCCTTTAGCAAACAAAATCCTTGAAATTTTACGAAAATTTTTAGCATAAAATTAGAACAATTTACGTATATATATAACGATTGTTTCATAACTTTTCTGAAATTTGGAAAGTTTGTTTACGAATGAAAAATACGATTGAATCGAAAATGATCAGCTGAGAATTTTGGTACATAATGCTTTGATTTTATTGTTATAAAAATATAGGTACTCGCTTGTATTAAATTAGTAGAATAAAAATGAGGTAAATGTGATGGATGCAGCAAGATATGTTATATTTATGTTTAATCAATTTTCGCAGTTAATCTTAATCGATGTGTAATAATATCGACTTCAGGTGCTGAAAGTGTTAATGTAACTGTTGCGGTGTAATGGATGAGATTTTAAGCGGAAATTACAAAATTCAAATTTAATTTCTTCTACAGAATAAATGTGGCAGATATCAGACTGCTCGTACATTTTAATTATCTATAATAAAGAACCGCATGGGTGATTGATAATTGGAAGCAGAAATGGAAATTGGATCCATTTGATTTTAATTAGCAACATCCTTCGCAGGATGAATATATTTATTTGGTCTTCGATGGGTTTCCATGAATTGAGTACATCTTTTAATATTGTTTTTCCTTCCCGATTTTTCAGGTCTAAATATTATAAACGATGTGAGGTATTTGAAGATTGATAGCAATTACAACTGAAGATTTCCCGCAATTTCCTCCATTAATTAAACATTTCGTGGAATGAAAACCGTTTTATAATTTATTTATATTGTATCATAAATTATCGCGGAATCTTGTTTGATTAAATGTGTTATGGAACAAATATTTTGTACATGATTCGCAAAGAAATTTAAAAATAATAAAACTGTTGTGTATATATATATATATATATATATATATATATATATATATATATATATCTACATACACATACGCGCGGTATTAATTTCGTGGATACTATATTTAATTTACACGAATCATTAAAATTATTTAAAAAAAATAACACATCGTTAAATCCAAGAATCAAAGATAAAGTATCATAACTGTCGGATCTCGCATAGGAGGGCAAATCTAGTCCATGTACAGGGTTCTACTAAATCTTAATGCCGTCACTGACCCAAGCAAAGTAGTGACGCCAGGCCAACCCTCTTCTTAAGCTTCTCAAGAGACACTGGCCGTACCGGCAGGACTAATGAAAGGCGGCCGTGTTGCCAAGATTTTTTTAAAAGGCACCCGAACCGCGCTGCATCCCTCCCGACCTCTTTCGTCTCGCTTTCTTTTGTGTCCTCGCAGCAAAGCACAAGAGACGGTGATTGGCCGACGTGGCTAATTGTAGAGATCTATCGGCATTCGTTGTCTCTTCCTCTTCCGATTGTACACTAATTGGTATCGGCCACGTGGTATCTGCCACTTGGATACGTGATAATCGACAAAAACCCGAGTTGACGACGAAACAAGGGTGGAAAATGAATTTCAATGAGGTTCGCAAAGAACGGGGTGTGGTATAGTTCGATATAAAATTTAGAGGTAGTTTATGTCTTATCATAGAATAAATTTTTTATTAAAGTTAACGGTGATCAAAAGGAACTGTAGATTTTTTGTCGAATCGGTCATATTTCTGAATAAAGTGAAAGAAGATGTAAAAAAATGTAAGGCAAGTAAGAAAGATGAGTATAAACAAAAACGATGAGCGTCAATCACTGATTAAAAGTGAGGCAAGTAAAAGGATTAAGTACAAGCAAACGTGATCGTATGTGAATTAGAGTAAATTTTAAATTCTATTAAATTTCATAACTTTAAAATAATTTCATTCGTTATATTCGATTCTTAATAAAATCATTCGAATAATCACAAGCGGAGCTTTAAGTCTCAAAAAATGAATCATGAGCTATGAATGTCTTCCAATTTTGAAATTTGGGTATGTTTGCATATCTGTACATCAGCGACAATAAGCGGTTCTTCTAGTTCGAGTTGTAATTTGAAACGCAACCCTTCCTCGTTCACGAGCACCGTCGTGAAATTTGTTCGTGGATCCTGGTAGTTCCCGCTTCCGGCAATCTGTTAAAATCACACAGACAAACGAGTTGGTTGACTCTGGCGAAGACTTCGGAAACAGTTTTCGTTCAACACCCGCACGGTTTTGCTATTCATATGCATATGGTGCGATTGTCGTGAAATCTGCTGTCATAACGCGAATTTCGATAGTTCGGCCAGTCGTGAATTTTGATTACGTCTCGGTAACTCGTGTGTTACCATGCATATAAAATTTATTAGCTATTTAAACGAGTCTCTGTCCGATTAATTTCTAATTGAAAACGTTTCATCGAGCTTCACGATTTATAAAACGATACAAAAATCTTTTAGGAGATCAAGTTAATTCATTTTTTTTATTCATTAGCAAGTTGAATGAAATAGAAGAAAGCGTTTGTAAGATACGGTTTTGTTTTGTATTTCTTTTTGCTGAGTTATTTGGGGAAAACTGAGTGCCAAGTTTCAGTTGCCAAATGGTACCATCAAAACAATTCCACTTCTTGTAATTAATTTCAAAAACTACTCTATGAAATTTACGATTATTAGTAGCAATGTTTGAGCAATTTCAACGATCATAACAGAATAATAATAGCTACATATGGCAGAAAAGTAAATATTATCCTCCTGCTTCCAATTGTCAAAATGATCAATCTTTCTTGATTGAAATTATATCTATAAATAGGAAACATAATTCGAAGAACAAAATCAACGATAATGACATAATAGTTTACGAGCTTAATCCTTGGTATCTTTTCTATGCCCCTGAGAAGAACAGCCTTCCATTTCACAATAATAAAAATATAGAATATAATATAGTAATAAAATATAATAATTCAAAATATAGAATAAATATGAATTAATCAAAGAGATTGCGATGAGATGATATAAATATCACAATAATATGTATTCTGCAAAACAATACTTAAAATGAACAGGCAGTATATAATTGTCAAGTTTTAATTTTCAAGTCGCATGTCACCAATGTAACCAATGTTCACGATTCTTACTGTTAAAACGGTTCTGGTCTCAGCATAAATCACAGATAGAGCAGAAAGGACCTTAGTAGAGTCCTCTTTGCTTCATCCACCAGCGTATGGATCGTAATTGGGAACTTAATGCTCGGTCGCACGACCGCTAAAAAGATTTCTCCAATCAATAGAATAACCTCAGATGAAGATAAGACACGCCTTGCTACCGTGTCGGGCGATAAATATCGCAAATAACTAATGCGTCCCACGTATAGCTACGGGAGATAAGGATACCACGGAATCGAACGAACAACACGTCGAAGATCCGTGTTGACGCTAATAACCTCTTCTAATAACCCATCTTTTTCGAATATGGTCGACTATTTGCTCGCGAATATTATTTAAACTTTGAAATTTGTATATTTGCTTCAATTTTAAGGAATACGAGTACCGTATAAAAGTTTCTAGCAACTCTAATTCTGTCTAATTTTTCTTTTATATAATTTTATATTTTACCTAGTTTGATAATAAATCCAACTGGATAGCTAACTGGATAACTTTTAAATGTCGTAATTAGAAAAACGCGAGGATACTTTCGTCTGGATATGTTTGTCCGAAAAATTCCCACGCTTATTCGAAGTTCATAAGGTAATACGTTTTCACCAAAACAACAACCAATTAAGCGTTAGTCGATAGCAATCTCGACGTTGGGCCAGGGATATACCAATCGAAACAATCGTTTAATTGATGCCCAAAGCAACAGTGGCGAAAAAGATCGAAGTAAAAAGCAAAAAAGGAAAGAAAAAGAAAGGAGGAAAGAAGGAAGTAAAAAAGAAACGATCGATGCCTGATCGTGGATATTCGTTATTTTTAACGATCGCATGCATCGAAAGGGAAGGACCGAATACGCTTTTCAGGTCAGGCTGGCCAATAATTCAAACGGCCAGACATTCGGAAAGAATTGACGAGGTACGCGCTCCTGCAAAACAAGGCTGGCGTCGTGGGACGTAGGTTTGCTGGCAGATAGGTACTAGAGCAGGATAGGGAAACAGGGGAATGGTTTGGCACACAGGGGGGATGGAGGTATGTAGGGCTGCAGTCGGCGGCCATCTTGTTGTTTGTGCAAGCTCGGCCTTCACACTCGAGTTTGTAACTTGGTACCATCCTCGAGTGCGTCCTATCGGCACACTTAATTGCAAATGACGAGCTAAACGTCGCACTAGCCCAGTGTCCATCGCCTCGGATTAATTAGAAGACGTAATTGGAACGGAATGGGCCGGACAGATTTATGCAAAAAAGGGGGAATGGCCGCATCTTGGGCGGGTGCCAGGCTTCGATGGTTACGGTTTATTTAATTAGAAAGGCATACGTGCGGGCGATGAGTTGCGAAAATGTTCTTCAGGTAGGACGTACGAGTTCCATCCCCAAGTATACTCTGGTCGAGTACACTTCTTCGAGTTTCTGCAAAAAAACCGATTGTACAACCAGTGGTCATCGAGATCAGTTTTAACCGCAATTCGTCACGTGTGCGAACGCAAATGGGGTTTATGTCTGTTTCCTCATTCTATCGTTCTATCATTCCATCGTTTTATTCTCTTACTCCACTTCTCACTTTATCTTCAGTTATCCGTTTAGCGCAAGCTGCTGTTTTCGCGACGTTTCCGGAATTGCTATTACGCGTGAATGGGCGGACGTGCGTGTAGATTTCATGAAAAATATCTCGAGGCTGGTATTGTTTTCCGTGGTGGGAAAGAGGAGAAATGAAGATAGAGGAAGAGAGAAGAAGCGGGAGGACATAGAGGCGTCGCGGACCGCGAATAGAAGCCACTATAAGATCGTAAATCCACGCGTGTCGATTCGAATCACCCGATAGAGGATACGCGAGCGTCGGCCCGATGGGAGCTACGGGTCAATAACCCCGTGCGCACCAACATTTTTCTATAGTCACCGAAATGGATGTGGAGACTCGTTGTAGGGTCGCCCGAACACCAAAATGCGCAAGTATTCCTCTAACAGAGATGATCGACTCTGGCCGCAATTGAAATTGATATCTTTTTTCGCGTCGACGCTGTTTCGCTCGCGTGGATGGTCTCGATTCATCGATGAGAAGGGTTGGTTCGTGAAAAGACGAAATCGCTTTTCCAAATATTCGTTCGCGCTTTCTCTCGTTCATACCTCTTTGTGCAAATTGCACTGGTCGCGCGATTTCGAAAATGGAAACCATAAGAAACCAGCCACGCATTATCATCGATCGACGAGATGTAGTCTATTTTTTTTCTTTTTTTTTTTTCTTGGCTTTTATTAAAACAATGTGTTCGATGCTTTCACGTAGGTAGCGATACTTGTACATCTATGCAGGAAATATCGTAACTTTTAATCTAGCCGGCGATCTGGTTTGAAAGGATCAAATGTTTGTGGAACGATCAAAGGTTCTTTTTTACTTTGCGGCGGCTTGTTTGCGTTGTTTCTCTCTAAATTTTGCGTTTCTCCGCTAGTGTTTACGCGGGAGACTGTAGGAAATGTGTTTTCGGAATAAATAGAGCTAGATTCAAAGAAAAGTGAAGAATTCTATCCACAAATTGTATTCAGGATTTATTTATCTGTCATAGTTAAATTAAAGTTGCATTATAAGGTAGGCGAAGAAGTTTATAATGACTAATTGTAAAGATATACATTTGCTTTTCTAATTTATAGCTTATACGAAATACACAGAAGACGTGTACGAGAAACTGAAAAAATTGTTTCAAGTGTATCAGCTAGAAATACAACGGGGGAAACGTTTCAATCTAAAAAATGGAAATAAGTAAAATCTGTGGAAAACGTGGAATTCCATCGAGAGATTGATCGTGGATACAAAAAACGTACAACTATTATCGTTTCCTCTATTTCAACATTTTATATACAGTCTCCAATTTCAAAAATTTTTAATCTCGCTGGTTTGTAAAATCATCCGACGAAACTTGTCTTCCGGTTTCTCTCTCAAACATTTATTCAACGTAATCCTCCTGAAGTACGTAATATTTACAAGCGATCCCCGTTGTCCATTCCTCAGACGCGTTTAAAGATCAAGAAATCATAAATTTTTAATCCATCCACGAACACAAAATATTAACATTAAAACCACAATTGACTAAAGTATGAAACTCGTAGCAAAGAAATTTAAATGAAAAGTATATGGACAAATACATAATAAATGAGAAGCAAGTTCTATTTATTTGTATATTTTACAAAGATTATGCAAATCTCTAAAAATACATGGATCGATAAAATTAATATGAAACTTACGAATTTAAATTAGTTTGACTATTGACTCCAAGTTCTAGCGTTAAGTAAAACAGTTTCATAGCGAGAAAGTCGAAAGAGCGAACCGTGTGATAACTATCGGTTGAATTCGACGGTACCGCGTTATTTGGACGATAGTTCAACGAATTATATCGATGAAACTGTGCATAGGGCGCGCATAAATCATAGTCGCACAACTATCGATACCGATCGTGCTCGCTTATCCGGCAAATTCCTGTCAATAACGAGACAAACGGTTAAGTTATAGTATCTGTTTAAGAAAGAAACTCGGAGGGCAAGGTAAGAAGTGGCGTGGCGCTATTCGTGATATACGAGCGCGGTTGTGTCATAAGATATATGTAAGTTCCTGGATAGAAGCATCTGTCGAGCGATCCTCTTGGCGCATTTCTTTCGTTATTCGTTCAATGGAACCGGAGGGAGGAAATTCAACGTTCGATCGACTCCGAGCGAAATGGAATACTAGCTTTGAATCCCGACACGTGGTATGTGCACGTAAACGCGTTAAACAACGGGGGGAAAACGTACCAAGCCTAGGAAGGAAAAACGAAGTTTTTTCATATCTTCCTTTCGAGTGTTTATTTATCGATTCCCAAGATTACTGAGAATCATCGTGACGTTGTTCTTTTCCCCTCTATTTCTGGCCCTTTTTGGTCTTGTCCAGCTCTTTCAGTCGTCGAATCAGAAGCGAAGAAACTTACCTTTGTGTTATATATAGACGGAAGTCGTGAACTGGCGAAAGGACCGCGCGACCGTAGAAACTCGTAGGAATGAATGAGGGGAGATTGCCGGCGGAAAGAGAAGGGTGGAGGAATGGAGGCGGGGGTGGACAGGCCGCGTCGCTACCGGTAAAAAGGAAAGAACGATACGAGGCTTTGAAACTTTTCCACTTTAACAATTATGAGCCGGAATTGAATACAGCTTGGACCGATTGTAAGTTCGCTCGATTTGCTATCCTTATCACTATCGGTTGTCCCCATAAATAACGCGGCGCGATCTCTCAGAGTTTAACCGGTAGCTAGAGGACTGGTATGCCCTAGCGTTTTCGTCAAGATCGCACAGACGAGATTGGCCATTTTTATTTTTCCTGCGGTGCCTGCGCCATCGAACGGCGCCATCGAGATTAAAAAGTTGTCCGACAACGCGAAAATAATTCCTTGTATCTCGGGGATGCTACCAACCTCCATCGATTTCAACGTTTTCTACTTATGTAACAGGATCGTGCTTTAATTTTACAGTCACGCGAGAAATGGAAATTTTACACTCGTCCGTAATGAAATCTTTAGTCATCAGAAGAATATACTTTCATTGCCGGTAACGTTTATATTTCTTTACAACATTCACAATATCAATTTCATGTACTGAAAAATATCGCAAAATTCGCATCAAAATATGAAGAGGGTGAATACAGTGTTGTCAAACGGATCCGTTTACAATTATGCAGGAGGATCAACGGTAGTAGCTTTACGATAATCGAAGTTTGATCATATTCTCTGGAATGTTTTCAAATGTTTGATACACGTTGCAAGCTTAGAATCGCGTCACAACCGCACACGAGCGGCATTGTGCGCCAGAGGAAGGTGGTGGATGGGCGCGGTTTGGAATTTGCGTTTAAAAGTTTGCAGCGGTTCCGTTAAGTTCCAACGGTTGCCGGCTTAGTGTATCCAAAGACGAAGTTCAACGGTGTACGTCGATGCCATTCCTGGGCGTTCGAGTGTGGGTCTGCGCGTTGTTTGTTTTCGAGGACAAGGCAAGGAAGGGGATATGCCGGCGGAATAGGAAGAAAAGAGGAAGAAGCAGGAGAATGCGGAAACGCAGGAGGATGAGGATCCGATGGAGGTCCGCAGGACTAAAGTTGGGCGATTCGGTGATGGAAAAAGGTAGTTGGATCGTGTGCGATGCAAAATCGAGCTAAAGTTAAATAGACGACAGTGGTCGTCGCTCGTTTCCGTCCGGGATGTCCGAATCGGCCTTTAGGATCGTTTCTTTTTACCGTGCTTTTTTCGATGTTTACTAAACAGAATAACTGGCCTCTTTCACTTTCTCAGTTCTGATTTTATAATGGAACTCTCGACTGGAACGTTGCACGTTAGTTGTTTCTATTTCCTCCCTGAGACTGTCAGTTTGTCGCCACTAGCAGCGTGACTAGTTTTGTTCCTACGAACTTTCCCAGATACTTTCAAGAGATTCGATCCTGCTCGAACTACCGCGGGCTTTTTGATCGATTGATATTTTGATATTGTTTACCCGTATTCACGTAGACTGAATTGACAGCGTTGAGACAGATATAGATTCGAACGTGTTATAAATATATATACTTATTTTTATTTTAGAAGAATGGTTATGAATAGTTTAAAATGACTATTTTACAAAAATATTGTAGAATGCAATAATACTTTTAGGTTTTTACGTACTTTATTGAATTTCTGCCCCTTCTATCTATCAGTATTTTTAATTGAATAACAAGATTGTTTTGAACAACAATTAAAAAATAGAGCGATTCTGATCGGCGGAAACTTTAGTCCGTGAAACAAATTGTTTTGAAAATTGTAGGCTTTAAAATATACATAACGGTAAAAAATATACATAGGTACGATCGTTGTTACGTATGTACATATTTCGATAAAAGCGTACGGACGAGTACGCAGAATGATAGGGAAAGTTTGAACGTTTCTGATAGTGGATTAACGGGGATCCCCCAATTATTCGACGGATTACCGTATCGCTTGTCTAGCGTGCTTCTCCCGCTGTTTCTCCTCAATCGGGTATTTTCGTTCCCGGGAATGGTTACGGCTCCGGTGCTTTCGTTACCCCGTGCAATAAAAACCGTCTACTTAATACGCCCTGCCAATTCGTTTAATCGTTATCAGAACTGTTGTTAGCGTTTAAATAACATCGATATCGACTCTATATGAAACTAGGAGCTCTGCATTATACGTATATCATTACGCTAGATAAATACCAATTAAACGTAATTTATAAACGGTCTTGTGAAACTTCCATTAACTTCATTCGCTTCAGAGTACAGTCTACTTATTCAATAGACGAAAAATCAAACCACTCATTGCGATTCTACATTAACTTTTCACTTTCAATCTTTCTAACAATAAAGAAAGCGAACTTTTCCGACGACCAGAAGAAATAGAAAGACAAAAATGTTGGCCAGTAGCGAAACATTATAAAAACCATCGAGGATAGTTACAGAGAGAAAGGGGGATAAAAATTTGCCAGTTGCTTTTCGTCAGTGTTCAAAGAGAAAGGGAGAAAGAAGGTTGGCCGGGGATGTAACTCCGTTTCGCGAAAGTCCTTTCTCGAACTTTCTTTCGTCGTGGGGAATTTATACGGGTTTCGACAATGTCAGCTTCATAGTTGTGCTTCAATTCGCAACACTTCCGGAGCAACGACGCAACAACTTTTCTCGCTAGCGGTGGAGCAAAGCACGGCGTTGCAAATGTGTATCGACGACGCCAGGCATTGAGGTTGTTTTATGGCCGATACAAGAGCCTCGATCCAACGGTGAAAGACACGGTCGTGTCTTTGTCTGATTCATGAGGCAGGAAGGTCTGTGCGTCGAAGCTTGCCTCGTGGCTGCATCTTGCACGGAGTTGACGATAAACTTTCGTATAAGTTAAGTACAGGCGGGATGAAGATGCATTATCCAATTGCGTCGTGCAGCAATGGCGGCTGGTGCTAAATTAAGGGGAGAATGAGGTTTTGACGAGAAAGAAGAGGAATCGTTAATGATAAAAACGAGTATAGGGCTTCTTCCCTTTGTACATTAGTTTTGTATAGCTTGAAGAACTAATTATCATTGTTCTTTCGTATATTTCTCTATCTTCGAGGTTTTACACAGTTTTTAGGTGGTTTTTGAAAATTACTTTATTAGGAGAATTTAATATATCGTAAGGTAAGTTGTTTTCGGAACAACAAAAGAATTGTAGTGAGAGGAAAAACGTGCTCCGTATTTTTTGTGCATATGGAATGATACACTGAGAGTGAGACGAAGAAGCAGAAGAATGCTTAAAGAATGCATGTTAAAATTGAAGTAACGATATTACGAAGTAGCAGTACGGTAACATTGCGACAACTTTCTACGTTTATCTTCACTTTTTATATTTTTATGACAGCACGATATCGAGTTGTTAAATATTAAAAATATAAAATATTGTGCACTCGGCTGAATCTAAGGTTATATGTCTATATTCTCTTGACAAGCGAGCGTAGATCTTGAATTTTTGAAATTTTCACGTTTCGATAATCTCGCAACCAAATAAAAGTGTAATGTAAATGTATTTTCTTTGCTGCAGCAATAAAATAAGGATAAAGCAATTTTGTTCTTGTTTATTTTCTTTAAGGAACATACACATCGTATTTTACATTATGAGTAGATCTAGCATTTTGTAGACGCAAGCATAATAGTGTTCCATGTAGCGAGGATCGTCGAAGTATTTTCTGAAAACAGGTCGGACGTCTCTTTTCACTCTCGAGCACGATGAAAACAAAAAAAGGCAAATTTAACGGCAGATTGCTGCGTTACCTTATATCGGTGCAGGAAATTTCAACCTACATCGTTTTCAACTTTCTATAAACCTACGAATAGCGGAAATTTCACAGAGTATTTTGTCCACATTAGACAAAACATCCCTGATATATGATATTTTCTCGATTGCGAATGTGTTTCAACCTTAAAACTAATAAAAATTATTCAAATATTATAAAGCAGTTCCTTAAATTTAAGTACATTTTATAATTATCAGCTACGCTTCGTTACATACGAACGAATCGGACTTAATTACGAATCACATAAACTATCTGACAAACATAATATTTCAAAATGAAGGAATAAATTATGTCGTAACCAACGACCTACCTACAACTAGAAATTATTTGACTTGCGATAAAAGTTTCCCTACATCCTGGCGGAGCGATTGAAAACTGGCCGAACGGAGGACAGATCGTTCAAGGGAAGTAAATTAAAAACTACGATACACCATGGGCGTGTCGTTGTCTAGTTGACGGGCCTGGAGGCGGCACTTGGGGTTTACTTGCACCCCCGTCGACCGCACTAACGCTGTTGCCAGCGACATCGTTGTCGTCGTCGTCGTCGTCGTCGTCATGCTCGTCGACCCGCGTGGTTATAGTGCAACGTGACAGTGGTGTAACAGCCGGCAGCAGGATAGCGGGAACGACGAGGCCGAGGGTAGTGGTGGTGCAAGCCTGGAAGGCTTGAAGGGCCTGAGTTGGCAATAGTGGAGAGCATCCACTCGTTGCGACACTCGTGAGCGGCCTCATTGTCTCTCAAGAGGCTCCTCGCTTCTCCAGCTTCGCCCTTTCCCCTTCAAACCCAGCTAACACCCCCTTCGCTCCGATTTTCCCCTCCCTTACGTCCCCTTTCGGTCGTGTCTGCATCGGCGTTCCCTTGCCTCGGCACCTCTATTCCCGGTACCCCCTTTGGTGACATCGCCCCCTCGATCTAACAATCCGCCAGCTTACCCCACTGCCACCGTTGAAGTTGCATCGGCGACACGTTGGTCGGTACAGCAGGTTCCTGCCGTCCCTCTCACTTGTCCCCCTGCAACACTCTTCTCCTTTTTCCACTAGCCTTCCTCTCTCGCTGTGCTTCTTCTTTTCTTGTCTTGCTACCCAACAATCTAACTCTCCTCCCACTGGCTACACCGCTTTCCAGGTTCTTCTCCGACGAGAAATATGGGGAGGGGGGTAGAAAGAGCGGCACTAGCAGCGTGCTCGGTGACGTGGAACCGTGGCAAAGCACCCAACCTTAATAAGCTTATGCAGCACTCTCCAACTATGTTGAAGCTAAGCTCGACCCAATATCTTCGTCGACGTCTTCCAGACGACATCGCGCTTCTCTCTTTCGGATGCTTTCGTTCGAACGTCTACCACGCGTCTACGTGTACCTATCGGAACGTCCCGTTCGCGTTCTCTTCCGTTTTTCGCTTGTTTGTAATCGTTATAGGCGGTACTCGCTGTCTCAATCGTCCGTAACACGTTACTAGTATCCTCGCAATCACGGCATAGTAACAGGCAATTCTGCCTCTCCAACAGGGACAAATTAGATGGTCCTATTCATTCGTTTGAAACCGAGGAACCGCGACAACGAATTAACTAACGACGAGAAATTCGACTCGTTATTCCCGCGACGTAGTCCTTTTCCCCTTGGTTTGGTAATGGTGTTATGCGCTTGGTAATGGGTCAGGTGCGAATAAAATTCGCGGCACGGTTCTGTTAGTCAGCTCTTGGCAAGTGCTGCCAAACGAAAGGTGCATAGGACGCGATCAGGCATGTTGCGAGACAATGGCAACGAAATTCCGCGGCTTCCTACATCTTGTAAGAGGGCGTCGCTTTTGGCGAGAGTGTATGGGAGGAGGTAGTAGAAGACGAGAGAGGCGGACAGGCTTAAGAAAGACGGACGAGAACACACAAGCTGGATGGCTGGGGAGACGAAGGTGTACAGTAGAGCGGAGGAGAGGCGGTGAATGCGGAAAAAGGGAGATGGATAGAGATGACGTGTAAAAGTTGAAGCGAGAAGACAGAAGAGGCTGAGAAGGGGTTGGGGGATTGGTTGATGAGCGGATGGAGAGAACCGCGAAGAGGATGGGAAGAGGGTTGGAGGCAGAACCCGGTTCGGGGTTTGGGAGCGAGGGGTCACGTCCAAGAAGGGACTGTATCTTCCCTTTGTGGGAATGCCGTAACGCTGGGTAGACACTTCCTTTCATCCGTAGCACCAGGCACGATGGGTCGCGCGGCGTTTTGCCGAGGGAATGAAGGGGTGGGATGGGCGGGGGGAACGAGGGAAGGGCACAGACCGAAATAGAGGTGGAGGAAAACGTCGTTTGAAATTTTTACGTTGCGCCACGGTTATTCTCTCATGGATTTCCCTTGGATGAGGTATAACGACGTCGCCTCGGTCATTCTTGTCCTGCCTCTCTACCACGGTAATTTTTAAAGAAAGGGAACGCCAGGTGTTCCCTTTAAATTGTGTTTTAATCAATTACTTTTAACGCCCGACATTGTACAGGCTTCTTTAACAGGATATTTTGGTATATTATTCGAGAGATCATTTTGTAGAGCAAAATTTCGCTTAACTCATAACTACGGACGACTTGTCTCTCGAGGGAAGTCTGAATATTTATTTCGTTATTGTAGTCTAGGTGAATTTTACAAGCCTTGACAGTTGAGTATTTTAGTCGCAAAAGTTCTCCAGGTAAATAAAATTTCTAAATAATCTGACAATCTATGCATTTGCTAATAACAAAATTACGAATATCTATAGTTAAAGGTTGCGCTTTTACGATTCGTCAATCGGTAACGAATGACATTAATAACGATTACAGCTTTACTTAATTTAATAACGTTAACTAACTCATCGATATTAATATGAGTCGCGTATCAGTTCCAGGCAGATACAGTTTAATCAGTATCTCCAATAATCGGTTACAATGTGCATTTACGCAATATGTATCGATGACCGCAAAATTCGATAACATTTCTCTTCGTTGGTTAAACCTCCATCTATGTTGTATGTCGACGAAGCGATACTTTCCCTGAAGTTATATAGAGATAAAGTCGCGGATGAAAAGAGGGAACCGGGTGTTCGCGTGGAGTACGTGGTAACGAGGTCAGAAACTTTATTAACTGTATGCGTAGCACGGCGTTCGAGCGCTATAATCGTAAACGCATATCAACCGGCAGTAACAAACTTTGCAAAGCAAACGCATTAACTCGTTGCGCAACTCGTAAACGCAAAATGCGCGCTTTTAATATTGTACACGGCGGTGAATGCGGAAGTGGCGTAAGCAAGAGGAAAACCGACTATTTATCGATGTCGAAGTCGACTGTGGCCTTTTCTCCCTTCTGACTTTTACTTTGTATACGTAGTCGACGTTCTACCCTTTTCTCTACTTATCATCGTCTGCTTACCTTTTAAATGTAACAATCTTATTCGTGATTTATAGTGGCTTGGTTTTTCCTTAAACCTGGTGAACTTTAAAAATATGTATATAATGAATATACGTTCATGTATATTTATCTATATCGTTTAATAAAAAATATACACGATGATGTAACTTTGTTGTGCTGCCAAGAGAAATAGAGGATCAAGTTTCTACGGAAATAGTTGCTGAAAAAGAATCAATAGCTATTAAATCCATTGTGGACAAAAAGGCAAAGCAAGAAAGAACAATGGACCGATAACAGAAATAAAAGACGAAGGAAGTAGACAAAGGCGAAGAAACAGCATGGGCGGAGAGAGAAGCATCGAGCAAGAAAGATTTCAAAGAACAAGAGCGCGTCTAACATTCGTCCTCTCTTCCGCCTTTCTTCATCCGTGCAAAAATTTCGAAAAGTCTATGTCTGCGGCACGCTTTTGACACGATAAACAATTTCATCGGCGATAGTTCAAATTAGTTTCCAAAGGAAATCGAGCCATCGTCGCTAGCCACAGCATGGGTGACTGTTTACCGTTCCGCGCCTCGGCATCGGAGTCGGCTCGTATTCTTTCGCGCGAAGTCTCCCCTCTTCTACGTCTTCCTCTATTACGCATTTCCGGCTCGTTGGACCGGAAACGCTAAGATAAGGCGGGCCTACGGAGCCGGGTCCCTCGCGACCGAGAAGAAGACAGGGTTAGGTCTGGGTGTGTCTTATCCGGAAAATATTATGGGCACGTGGTCGGCATCGATCTTACGTGTAATGGGACTGTGAAACGTGCGCGATCGAATTCCCTCTAGGTCTCGAACGACGTCGAAGACGCGACCAGGATAGACAGGAAAGGTACTGTCGTTCGTTGAACGTTCGTGGACCGTGGTCTGTGGACGATAGAAGAGGCGAACTCGAGATTTCCATAATCTTTCGCTTCGTACGAATTAACACCGAGACATCCACGCTTGTCGGATTACCCGACTGATCCGGATAAGGAGAATCGGACGTTTCAATTAACCCTAATGCTTGTGCCCGGAATATAAATAGGAGCGTTGATCGAGTATTACGAGATGGGAGAAACGATATTGGCACTGTCGAAAGATGTTTCCTTAGGAAATGATATTTTGACGTTGAACGCAAGGTCGAAGAGATTTCGAAGAGATGATCGAAATACATATGTTGTAACGTGTTATGAAAGGAAGAACTTATGAAATAAAGGAATACAAGTGGAATATGTTTTCGTGGGATTAGTTGTAGCGCACGTAGATTCTGCTTAATATTAACTCTAATATTACTTTGGTGAAAGATAGGTTGGCCAGTTTTTAAAGGGAAGGTCGATCGATATTTGCGAGATGATAAAACCGCGTTTCTTTACTGCACCTGAACGTTTCCATATTCATCGCGTTTTTAAAATACCCTCGTGTGCGCTAGTGCACGATTTGAATACGATTAATCACACGTTCTAGACTTTGTACTTCGAGCTGATTGCATTAAGTATATGCATCACAAGAGGACAAAAATTATAATTTATACGAAATTACATGAAACCGAAGAGTCAGAAGATCATCAAAGTATTAAAATGATCAATTCAGGTAGCAAGAAAAATGGCATCTAATCATTGGAAATTGAGCAACATCCGCGAAACGATTAAAAACTCGTGTGAAGGAGTAGCGACTGTTTTTCATCGAAGGTTCGAGCACCATCAAAGTCGATGATATGCCTGACGTTGCAGCCGCCTCGCAAATTTGCCATGGCGTGAAGTACAGGATATGCACCCTTTGCCTCTTACTTTTTCCGTCACCCTTCTCTCTCTTTTTTTTCATCGTTGACGATTCCGGGAAACGCCCGACATCCCCTTACGACTGCATCCGACTCTTTCCCATCCCCCTTGTTCCCTTTGCCGCCCTGGCACAGCCGGCTATGAATATCGTCAGCTCTTTTTCACCCTCGTCGAACATATTTCAACGACAGTAGGCATCGAGAGGCTCGCTCGATGTTCTGCCCCACACTACAATCCCCGAATATGCCGCGGAATCCTCGATCGCTCATTCGCGTCAATTGGGATTTCGCCGCTTCCGTGGTGGAACGAGCATCCTAAAGGACGGCAGACTCGAAGGGATGAGGCGAAGACCGTCTGGCAGCTCAAAGGATAAGTATATCGGAGGAAGGAGACGAAGTGTGAACGGATGAATATCATTAGGTCCTCCTTGGCTTATCTGCGGTTTAATTCCGACCGTTTCCTTGATACCTTGTCAAGGGAATCCATCGATATTTGTGGTTGTCGGTTTGTCGGTGTAGTGCTTACTACAACGTATGCGCTGGTAATTGAAAATTGGATAACAAGTTCGAGAATGAACGCGATTAAGAATAATCACGTCTCGAATTTGAATTGTCAAATCTGAATGTTTAAATTTGAATCTTTAAGTTTGAATATTCGAATTTTACTACTTAAAGCTTTGGTGAAATTCTTTAAGCAGTAGTAGTAAAACAAGACTCATTTTAGCATCAATGCAGAAATCAATAAGTTCAAACGATCGCTCATCCAAGATTTTAACCAGAAAATCTTGGCCTTCAAATCATTTTCATCGTTGGAGATTGATTTATAGATAAACATACAAGTAGTGGAAGCCGGGTCTCTCCGAGTTTCTTTCCCCTAGATACTCGGTTCTCCATCCTTCTCCCGCAAATTTCAATTTCCCTTCTTCGGTTTTCCAGCTCCTTTAAAAATCTTTCCTTAAAGCCGCAAGCTGCGCGCTTCTCCTTTTTTCTTTCCGCCTCGGCACGGAGCTGCGATGCCTTGCATCATTTCGAAGATTAATTCGCTAGAACGGCTATCCCGTCGTTTCTTTATCCCGACGTCGCTTGCGCCAACGGCTGAGAAGCTGTAACGGTGGCGAGAAGCTGCTGGAAGAGACGAGACCTATTATCCGCCTTACTTCGTTACGTCCCTTTATTTTATTTCGCTTCGCCACGACCCTTACGTATTCCCGGCCATTACCGCTTATGTCCCGAAGGCTTTCGTCTCCGTAACCGCCGCTTTGCGGTTGCCATCGACGACGGCAAGCCGTCCATCCTGTAACCATCCTTGTTTTCCTGTCGCTGATACCACTTATCCTCCTTGGCGTGTGCTCGTTTCTTCTATTTTTCAACGTGTAAAAGGAGCCCGATCCCATTTTTCCACCCTTTTCGCGTCTTATCGATGGAACGTAACGCGGTCTGCAGATATTGGAATTTAAACGAGATACAAGAGTTTACAAGATTTGTTTTATAAATTATATTCAACTATACTCGACGAAGTGAAAATTGGTAACACGGTTCTGGAGATTCGATAGAATGTGTATGTTTCATCTCTTTGTTTCAGTTTTGATTATGCTAATAATTGGAATTTATGAATAGGAGACCATAGTGTGGTTATTGAATTACGTTCATAATAAAAATTGATAATAACTATTCGTTTGTGGATACATATCGAAAAGTATTACGTACCAGCTTCTGGTTTCATTTTGTTATCAATTGTATGATCGAATTATTGTTAATTCCTAAAACTTGGAAATAGTTGATATTAATTGAAAGCAATTTTTAATTCCATCAATAGATGTCGAACACGTTCTTGTTTATTATTGATTCCCGCCTTATTTCAAACTAGTTTGAAAAATCAAACTATTCAATTATTCGAAGATATTCGCTTTGCACGACGCCAACATCATTATTGTAATTTTAAGGGGTCCGGAAGCAATGTAGGGGTAGCGGTTCAAAGAAGCCAATTGAAGAAGCCAGAAATTTCCTCCAAAGGGTGCGCGAATAATTGAGACTCCGCTCGACATAGAACTGCTACAGTAAATTATGAAGTAGCAACTAGAGCCTGTTAGCTCAATGCAGTGAAATAATGTCATACATGAAAAGCATGTACTTGATCCCGATTTGTGAATTGCTATAGGTACTTGAGGTAAAGTCGGGCTATAGTAGCATATCTTGTGCAAAGATGGCGCCACTTGCACTATGAACGCACCTCTATGGTGCGGATTTCCTTTTCTTTTGAAGCAATAGGTGTACTGAAACGAACGTGAATGTTGTATAGACGTTCTTATACTATGGAATAAAGGCAATCTGTAACGTTTATGTCATCTTTATTTTAAAACAACACGTCTTGATGACGATACGTTATTTTGCCTTACTAGCCTGCTACACTTTCCTACATGCCCTACTTTTTACTATGCCTCATAATTTCTTTGCATGCAACTTGCTCTAAAAAGTTTCATCCAGTTCCGTACGCAAACTCTTCCAGCCTTAATATCTCCAGTACTAGAATCTCATTTTTAACTTCATTTTTCTATATCTAATCCTGCACTCGGTCATAACATACCAGATTGTAATCTTTTTATACACTGCTTATCTTAAAATTCAATTTATCTCGCACGAGATAAAAAAAGGCCGAGGCGAACTAGTTTATGTTTTCATTTTACATACACAGCACCTGTTACAAAATTCATCACGTGGCGCACTTGCGGCATTTCCCTGAACGGGTTTCAAAATTCAGCATACGAACGGGCGACGCGATGGAGAACGATTAAAGCTTCACGAGCATTCTCTCATCGAACGAACGATAGCCACCGAGCGTCGTGTTTCTAACGAGCCATTTTTGCCCCGATACTTCTCCTTAGCCTCTTAATGGGTTCCCGCACGTGGTCGAATCACCAATGCCACGATGACAGTGATGGACACGGTTTGCTCTGATTAATGATACTCTGCTGTAGCGACGAACGACGTCTGCTGGTGTCGTGGTACTAGATTCTGTCGCGGCCGGTATTATCGATGACCTCAACCTTTCACGGAGCGCGAGAAAGTCGTTAGGTCGTTCCGAACAGCAGATTCGAGAATGTCTTCCTTTAAGGGATCGACGCCATTAGCTGTACGAGGTGCTGTTCTTTAAAGTCCCCTCGAGGGTTGCGGGAATAATAGATTGCCCCGCTTCAGTGATTTCCACCGTTTACTTAAAGCCCGACTTAGTCGAATTTTAGGCCACTTTGTTGTGCTCCGCGGATTGAATCGGATGTCCGCTGGTGGAACGTTCTTGTTATTATAACAACGCAATGAGTTTTATTTCTACTAATTGAATAATTTTATTTGCTCATTTAACTGCAACATTAGTGTGATTGATGGACGAAGAATTATATAATTTAATAAATAACAATTTGATTAAATTCTGCATATAGTTTCGAATTTCGAATTTTGTAACTTTAAATTTGCATATGTGAATTTAAAAATTTAATTCCATCGGGGATATAAATCTAAATTCTTAAATTTTTGTTATTCTAATAATAGTAAATATAGGAACGATACAGGTAAATATTACAATTAAAAGTATTTTACTTGTCCATAGTCACATCGATATTTTTAACAAATTTTTCGCAACATTTTCCAACATTCGAGCGACAAAGCGGCATCCCTTAATTCGCCGAGAGCCAGTCAAACCATTTCAAGGAAATTAGACCCCTTTAACTACAGACACGAGGTAATCGCGTCGATTACCATTGTAGATGCGGCGTCATTCAACGCGATAACCGTTTATAATCTACTTTTCACGCTTTTGTCCCAGCTGGAAACGCCTTTCTGCGGCGATGTAATTGGATTACCGTTTGGTTTTGAGATGCATTCGTGACGCCTGAAGGTTTCGAGAGTCTGATAGACGGGGTTTCGGCCTTAATGACAGAACTAATTGATATATTCCCCGGAAAGCAGGTCGTAAAGTCAAACGTGCTTAGCCGGTGATCTTCAAAATCCCTTTGATCCTTAGAATGGGGTAGTAGAGGATGCCTCTCTTGAGAACAGGGTCTAAACCATCCGTCGGTCGACCGATAACGTGACGGTGAAACCGCGGTGTCTCCGCCGGGCTTTCCATATCGTTGGGAAACGTTGCCTTTGTGTTTGCCGCGACAGCCCTTCGTTACTTTCGTCAAGCGGTTCGCCCGTATCTTCTGTTCGGTTTGCTGTGCCTCGTCGGAAAGTTTCTGATCAAAGTCAGCGTGGCATGAGATGTGCGTAAGAAATCAATGTCTGGCTTCCTTTAAGATCGGAGGAACCCCGTCGTGAATTATTTTGCTACGTACAAGAAAAGAGGAATGACCTTCTAAATCGGACAATCCGGTATCTTGTAACGCTGAAATATATTGGACGTGTGAGATGTATCGCTGGATTGAATCTGTGATAGCAAATTTACTCGTTTGTGAAATTGGAATTTATTAACGAAAAGATACTGATGATGCTTGAAGAGTTTGGAAATCATGATATTATACATAAATAGTATTAAGCTAGGAATACCAACGTTTAGTATACTATATGTAAATGACATTAAAAAAATAAATGCCACTTCGATGGATTCAGTAATTCTAGCGTTTTTTTTTTTTTTTTAATGTTAAATATGGTATAAAAAAAGTATAAACCGCTAATTATTTTGAATAAGTTTTTCAGTTACTAAATATGATCAATTTTATCACAGTGTCATCTAGGTTTCATCAGGTTTACTTCAAAAAATTTGGCAGAAAATAATTATTCAGAGTTTCAATTTCCCTAATTCGTTCCTCGAGTACGCAGTCAGGACATTGATCCCTGACCTTAACTCCTTGACCTCTCTCTCTTTCTAGTCGGAGCTTCATCTACGATTCTTTGTCAGTCGGGGGTACCCAGTCGGAGGCTAGCACCCTTTCGACGAAAATCTCGTTTCTCACTCTTGAAGCGCATGCCGGTATCGACGCCATCCGCATTCCCGTCTTCGTTCGTTCAAACACCTGCCAGTGTTTGCTTAGGACAGTCGGCGCGAGCGTCCTAATTGACTGGTTTCAACTTATTAGTGTGTCTGCAGCGCATTTTAAAACTGGATTAACCGGACGTGCCGACCATAGGTGGCTCGATGTGCTCGTGTGCGCACGTCGTGTACCCCCTTCTGATGCGATCGATTCTCTTCAACGACCTTCCGTAATTTCATCGTCAAATTTATCTTCGTCTACGCGAAGCGTGAGCAGGATGAAGCCAGCGAGGAGCGGAGGTGATGAGGGTACTAATAGAAACTATCCGAGTTTGAATATGAGATTTACCGAATCGACTATTCAAATTCAGCAGAGTCGCGTCGAGACGAAGCGGTCGGGATTTCTGTAATCCCTTGTACCTGATTCGAGAGATATGGACAAATCGAATGGGAATACTTTTCAGATTGGTCGCCTGATAACACGTGTTTACTCGGCTTGTCCGCAGTTGTAAGGTTTGTATCCGTTTGTTACGATAGAATCTTGAAATCTATTTATCGTTTAACCAACGTTTCATCAAGTAGGTGAAAACCTAAGACGAAAACGGTATTGCCAGGATCGGATCGGAATCAACGTCGTTTGCCGTCCCATTTAGGTCCGGCATTTACGACGCGTGTCAGTCGCGCACGACGAGCTCGAAGCGTGTCAAGAAAAGAGAGAACAGGCAACGCACGGAAGTCGTTAGGGACGTCGGACTTGTATCTTGATTCTTCCCTCACGATATGAACATTCGTTTCTCCAGTGAAACTAGGTTAATAACAAGTCGTAGCAAGTAACTGCTTCATGGTTAAATAATATAACTATTTAATTTTTGGTGTTTATTCTATACTGAAATCTCGAATATATAAATGTGTAATGAAATATATCAATGACAAAAAAAAAAAAAAAAAGGAAAAAGAAAGAAGAAAATAGAACGAGGCAAATTTTCTAAATGAAATCGTGTGGTAGTTGACGTTATCAAAATTTCGGTAGACAGCACGTGACATTGATTTTCATATTAACACGAACGGCTGCAGTCCGGAGAATACTAAAACATACACACATACACACACATATGTGTCTATCTACTCCTCTGGCTCAGGCGAGGGCTTTTATTTGGTGCGAAATGCCGCGGGCCAGCTAGTTTGTGCGTACATACAGAGGGTGAATGGAGCCTCTCAATCAGATGTCGAATTGGAACGCGCGCGTCGCGTCAACGAAATTCATCGATCAACTCAATTAACTAATTGTTCCCCCTCGGTAATTCGCCACTACTCTCTCTGCCTATCGTCACTTTCCTTCTCGCGCGCATCGATTCCTCGTCGGGGCGAGGAACCGGCGACGAGGGTGCTGGTGTCAAACGAACCGAGCTTTCACCGGAAACTACGGTTCCGCGTTCTATTCGTTATATTTTCCGTGTTCATTCAACGTGTTCGCGTGGCCGCCACTGGACGATTTCAGAGAGCTCTCGAAATGATCCACTTGACCGATGGGTCGGGCACGTTTATTGGTCACTGGGTTTACGTATTGATGGCCTTTGAATCGAGTTAACACGTGATCAGCTGCTGCTAAGATTACAGCCGGCCAGAGAAACTGAGAAAACAACCATCGAACTTCAAGTTCTGTACCGGGAAGCGATCAGAGTCGTAGATAAACCATAGCAGTCTCGTGTTTGAGCGGAGATGTAACAATCATAGCCAGCAGCTATACTTTATAGGAATCTCTGATCGAACGATTAATAAAGAATGGAAATCTTACTTAATTGTTGCATAATGTGGATCTTTTATGAGAATCTTCGCGAGTTAAGACGCCACGCGTATAGATCACATTCTGGTTAGGCAAATTGCTCTTATTCTCGCCTACAAATCAGTCGCCCGATTACATAAACTATTCTACTCGAAACACTAAATCTTTACAGCGAGTCGTTGAATTTTTATCCCATCCTAGAACGTTCCCCGTAATTCTATCTGTGTTATGTAATGCGCCATCTCGTTACGAAACTAATACCAACACCAATGGATGCCGACCGTTCTCTATTGTTCTAACGATCTTAAACGAGGAACCTTCAATCTTCTTGGTATATGGTTACTCTGTTTCATTGTGAGATCGTAATACGTGTTTTCTTCGTTTCGATGTATCGATTTCAAAGTTTCGCGATCCGCATGCTCCTAACTCGACTCACCACAGAAGTTGTTCCTTTCCCGCGAAGGAAACCAGATAAATCATGCTATGCATTGCAGTCACAGAGAAACGATAGAATCTAATTTCCCGCGGATGCCTTATCAGGCGGACCTTGAACGATCTGACCACACGTACTACGTGCATACGTGTCCGCCCACATGGTACTGGCCGCATACGTTGCTCGTTCGTGTTCACGCAGTATGCGTGCAGAGTCCCTTTCGAATTATGCAAATTCGTTGCAGCCACCGGTCGTATGATCCGACGCTGGACTCGACTTGAGGGTAAACTAATGGCGATAGCCTGGACGTTGGCCTAGCTAGGAAACGTCCAGGGCTACGTGCCACTCTGCAACCTCGTCCCCAGCTCCTCCAGGCTAAGATCCCTGGATAGTGATTGGCAGGTCCGCGACAGTCCTCTGGGTCTGTCATCAGAACTGTGCGGGCGTGACTGCGACAGATTTGGACCAAGGGAATCACTTCTTACCTCCCATGAATGTCGATTCGATTCGATTCGATTTGATTCAGCCTGTTGGCTCCTACGCCAACCGTTTACCATCGCAATTGATTACTTCTATTTGAGAGATAGTTGCGTGCAAAGATCTCTTCGATTGATCTTCGTCGATGATTGGTAGAGGCATCTTGATTCGACGGAATGGACAGTTTGGTTCTTTTTTAGATTTTTCTGACGGTCTAAGAAAGGATTCTGATATGAAATTTACTGTGATGCTATGTGGTGAGTCTGAGAAAAATGTTGGTTCCGTGAGCTGCGGGAGGTTTCAATACCAATTGTTTTACATTTCATGCGCAAAGCTAGTGGAATGTTATTCTCTTTTATACGCTTTATAGCGATGTATCCCTTCTAAAATATGTAACATAAGTTGAAAGCGTTGGAGCTCCTTTCGTAGAACACGGGGGCCAGAAGCAATATTCAAAAGATTCAACAACTTCAAAGAGGAAAGAATCGTGATTTACATTAGTAACTAAATATTTTATAATAAGAAATTTTATTGTTTTCTTACAATTTTAATATCAGTTTCGTTGGATATAGTAACTTATTAGAGATAAAATGGGGTCTTGTTTAATAATTTTACGATAACGACGCGAACCGAAAAATAGAAAATTAAGATCTCCGAGGTTTAATCAATTAGCGACACGAAAAATGTATGTATATCAATTTAGTGCATTTGAAAATCGGTCGATAATGACTAGTTTTAGCAGTAACACGATTATCTCAGTTGATTTTGTAATTGCACGAAAGGACATTACCTTGACTAGGTTAAAGAAATGATACCAACTCTAAAGCTGTGATCTCGCGTGCTTGTAGTCGAAAGGTTATAGGAACTTTCTCCTTTTTCTATAAAACATGGATACTACTTCGAAGTGGGCTGATAGCAAAGCGTCACTGGTTATTGATTTTTTTCTTTTAATAAAACGGCATTTAATATCCATGTTGATCCAACTTTTAATCCTACTTTCTGAACTTTAGTTCGCACAAATGGAAAATGTTACAAAATCAAATTAAACAGTCGATACATCATTTCACATTATGACAGTTAAACGTGTTGTACATACTTAATTATAATTTTATGGTTGAATACAAATTGTTATTTGTTATATTCTCGAGTATGAGCAAAATCAAAAGATCGAAGTTCAACCCATAGCATATCTGTATGAAGCGAATTACTTTCTAACACGAGGTTTAATAAGGTTCGGCTGTAAGCTATAGATACTTTGCTCGAACAATAAAAGCAGAAGGGAACTATACCGCGATTCGCATCCCATTGTTCACAAAGTCACATGCACGATTTATTTACAGCAAATGATTTCAAGGTATGGCATGACTTATATGCAAAGACAAGAAAAAAAAAAAACATGAAAAACAAATTTCATCGCATAGCGATACCGCGGTATTATGTCTTGGTTTAAGTATCATCCACTTTGAGATGCATATAAAGTGGTGTTAATGGAATTTTACTCTTAACCCCCGTGCTGATATACGATAGATTTTAAGCTACTGCGACTTCTGAACAACCTTTCATATCTTTGTGTGTCCTGGACTTCGATTTCGTTGCTTTCAAAATGTGCATATAATTACAACTTGGAAAAACTTTGAGACACAAGTACGATCGTTTATTCAATTTTTGGTATTCTCCTTTTGCTTTACGGCACTCTCGTTGCAGCGCTTTTAATATTAAAGCAGTTCGGTAAAAACAAAAGAGAATTTAGGTCAGAAAGAGCTCGTTTATTATACTTTCTACGATGTTCATAAATCAACGAATTGAATATTTTCTTTCGAATTTCTGCGAGTTTTATATATATATATATATGTATATTATATACAGTATATTATATGTACATATATATATATATATATATATATATATATATATATATATATAATACATATAATAAAATATTCAATGAAAGAAAATATTCAATTCGTCATATATATATACGAAATGAAAATGTAAAAAAAAATATATATATCCGTCAAAATCACTCGAAGTATCAGCGACAAGCATAAATTAACGTAGCATAGAGCAGCGAGAGATCAAAGGAGGTGAAGCAGAGTGGCGACTGGTGACTGTTCGAGCAATCAGAACAAACTGTAGCGCGAAAATACGATAACTGGATGTAACGAACCACTCGGATATCCTCGTGGTGAGCGTGAACAGTTATAACCCCTGCAAACCATTCCAACGTCTCAATTGGCCTCAACAAAAATATATCGTATGCTATCGTGGCGCAGGTACGTGTTCCAGGTAGAAAAATCCACCAAGGACTCGCCACTTGAACGATGCTCTCCAAATACCATGACCGAAAAGAGCGTAATAGGATAAAAGGTCAAGCGTTTAACTGGAAACGACGCGCGGGCTGTAATACGCGAGAATTACGTCCATGAAAATCGCTGACGCGTGCATCGGTCGTTGGTGAAAAGTCGAGTTGCAGGAGAGACGAACATTTCCACGTTATTGGCACGCTCGTGTTCTCTCGCTCGCTCGGCTGACCAGGCGCCGCACGCTGCTGCTTGGCGCTCTTCACGTAACTCGCGTGATGGTAATCGCGATGCGAGTTGAGTCGGGTCTGGTCCATAGACGAAGAGATTCTCTCACGCGTTTTGAAAGAGACAAGAGGCAAGTAAGAGAAATCGGGCAAGTAGTGCAGGCGAGCGGGTGGTCGGACTTTTTCGCGAAGCAAGAAGCGAGCGAGTAAGCGAACAGGCGAGCAGGCGAACAGGCCGCGGTCGGAGGCGGGTACGCGGTCGCGATCTTCCCCTTCCCGGTTTGGCTGGCCCGGCGGGTAGGGACGGCGCAAGCGCGAGATTCTCCCCCACCCCCAATCGACGGATAAGAACAGAGAGCAAAGGAACGGATTAAAACAGGATAGACGTAGAGTTGGAAGAAAAGAGAGGGGCACGCGAAGCAGAAAGGAAGAAAGAGAAGCGGTGTATGCCCCGCTACTGCCGCCGATACCACCGCCGTCGCCACCACCGCCGCCACCGCCGCTCTTCTCCGCCGTTTAGTCCTCCCCTCTTCCCCGCGGCACCCCCTCCCCCCGCCCCGCGCCCCGAGAGCGCAGTGTCACGTCGAACCTCTCGCAGAGCGCGTCGCACGTCCGAGTACCGGCCGCCGCCCGTCATCAGTAGTCGCCGTACCGCGCAGCCACGTAACCTCTCACCTTCTCCTTAGTTTTTAGTAGTCAGTAGTAGGGGAGAGTGTGGAGAGAAAGAGGAGAGAGAGAGAGAGAGAGAAAGAGAGCGCGAGAGAAAGGGAGAGAAAGTGAAAGAAGAAAAAAACGGGAAGAAGAACGCGAAATAGCAAGAAGCCGACTGTGAGAAAAACCGAGAAACGAGAGGTCGACAGCCCGTTTTTTCGTCGTCGTGATCTGTACTCCTCGTTGCTGTCGTTATCGTCGTCGTTTTCGACGCAGTCTTCGCCGTCGTCGTCATCGTCATCTTCCTTGTCTACGTCCACGTCGTCGTTGTCGTTGTCGTTGTCTCCGCTACCGCTGCCGCCGTCGTCATCCTCGTTGTCGTGGTCGTCGCCGTCGTCGTGATCCGGCTCGACGCGACCAACGCGGATATATAACACTCCGTCGACTCATTGTTCACAATCGAAAGAAAGAAAGGACGAAACAATAAAAAAAAAAAAAACGAATACAACAGCAAAACAAAGTGCGATCCGTGAAACGTACCGCGCGTACGTTTCATTCCACGTTCCACCGTCCTACCGTCGATAATTTATCGCGATAAAGCAACGTAAAACCGTCGCGCAGCCTCCGAAAACGACGGAGCACCGCGCACTCGGTCTACCAGGAAAACAGAGAGAGACAGGTGAACAACATAGAGGCGAAGGAGCGAGCGCGAAGATTAAAGAGACGCGAGTAGACGTAACAATCGAGGGACGAGGATCAACGAGAGAGTAATAGAAGTCGCGTGAAAGTGCGTGTCGTGCCGTGACATCGGAAGCGTTGACACGCGAAGGATCGAGTCGAGTCGGTGTTTTGCCATCGACAAGGCAAACACACACGGCGCATCGTTCAGCTGACGACGTGGTGTGTCAAAGTCGAAAGAACGAGAAGCGAGAGAGAGGCGGCTATCGGCGAGACCGGCTGCCATTGCCACTGGTACTAGTGTTACCATAGCCACTGCAACCCCGGACACGCGAGAGCGTTGTCATAACGACAAGCCGTGCGCCGCGCGTCGCTATGGAGCCCCAGAACCAGGAAATCGTTGCGAGCGGCTCGCCAGCCGAGGTGCCGAACGATCCAGGGTAGGAGAAACCAGGATATCCTGATCCCAAAACAGACCTCCACTACATCCACCACCAACGAGATCGAGCGTGCGTGAAAACGGAACGAAAGAGCGACCAGTAATAACGTTCAAAAGTGTGTTTTGATGCCGCGCGTTGCCCGAACGATTTAACGCGCGTCGTGTTGTTCTCGTTACCTTGTGTTTCTGTTGCCCTGCTCCGCGCGAGTGTTTGTTATGTTGATGCTTCTTATACGGTTTCGATACGGATCGTTCGTCGTGATACGGCTCGTTCTCGTGTTGCTCGTTACACGCTTCGGTTCGTTTCGATATTATCATCCGTAATTCATCCTCGACATTGTGTCGTCATTGCCGTCGTAGTTGTCGTTTTCGCGGGTTACGTCTCGACGTCGTGGTTATACGATAACGGGCAGCCGGATTCGTGAAACGTATAGTGTTTATGTTTGCCGGGCGCGTGAATATGCGTGCCACGGCGCTCTCCTCGGACCGGTGGCGCCTTCTTTCAGCGTGTTCAACATCCCCTCAAACTCGATGAAAGGAAAGGAGGGGAACGAAGGGGAAAGATTAGATGAATGGGAAGGAGAAGCAGCAGGGGTCGTAAAGGAAGGGGTGAGACAGGGAGGGAAAGAGAAATGATTTAACACCTTTGAATTTGCCGCCAACCATTGTTTTCCGAAAAAAAACCTACTCGATATCGAAGAACAGTGACAAATGATTTCCCCTCAAATATAAATACGTAGCAATATGACGGGTGAATCGTTTGAGAAGAAGTGTTGAGAGAAACGCAACAAACCAGTGTATTTTGAAGGGCTAAAAGGGAACGTGTGTCACGTGGTGCTGAAAGTTTTCCGGCTTTGAGGCCACAGTGTTTCGCGTTCACCACGTGACTCGTGAATAAATACAGAAAGAAAGACCGACTCGTTTATCAGTTACCTGTTCAAACTCCTCGAAACATTTCGTTTTTTATGGACATAATCGCGTGTCGCGTGTGTATACGTGCCGCACGTCGAGAAACGAGCACGCGGTACGTTGAAATGGTTTCACGGGGGTGACAAAGTTTAGCAATTCCAGTGGAAAGTTAGACGGGTTGCTAACATCGCTCGGTGTATCTTCCGCGATCGATTCCGACGACATATGGTCAATGGTTTGTCCTATTAATTCTCCTGAACCTATCAACGGGGTATAGTGCGGTAGCCTACTCCAGTTCTTCGTATCACGAAGACCTAAAGAGAGAACTGAAGGGGGTTATGCAGGGAGGGAGGCAGACGACAAGGAGGGAGGAATGCGTGGGCGAGGGGAATAGGTTATATCGTGCCACGGAAAATCGATGTTCAAATGCGCCACCACGTGATTACGTCCACAACGCGAGAATGTTATCTTCGTGGATATACTGCTTACCACGATAATCTTTGCCTTCCAGTAATGCCAATGCATTATGTTGCTCGTGCTATGGCCTTCTTTAAAACGCAGAGTAAAAAAAAAAAAAAAGAAGAAACAAACGCGGAAGTATAGGAAGCAAAAAATTGCATGAATTTCCTTATCCATTCGTTAGTGGATTAGTAGAAAAACGGTATAGGCTTTGACGCTAACACACGGTAGACAGGTTTATTTTGTATAAAGATTTATATTCGTGTCGCGATTGCTATCCGTAATTGATGCGTTTATCGATAAGAACACATTTACTACAATGATATTCGCGCACGACGTAAGGTCCTAATGAGACGCTGTTATTTATTCGTGAATACTCGATGTATCGTAAAAATAGCAAGATCGTCCCAACGGAAGTGTTTTGACGGGTAGTGGTAATCGAGATAATTGCTGGCGTTGTGACATGTAACAGTGCGTATCGATCTACGGAAGTACGTGACGGTGATTAGAGTAATTATCGAATGAGTAATAAAAGTAGTCGTATCCGGTTTCAAAATTCTCCGAGTAGTATTTATTTCTTAATATTCGTACCCGGATTAGAAATCTTATCGTGCCATAAAATGGCTCTTGTTTCATTTGTTATATGCTTAATAACGGGGAAGAGAAATCCTCCTATGCGTTTTCCATTACTCTAACTTAAACGCGGTATATTTAAATTATCCGTATCTAAAATGTATTTGCATTACGACCACGAGTTTGCTATATTCTTGCGAACCCGCTCAATTCGGATTGGTGTACAAATGTTTTTGCAATATCACCAACGATAACGTTTCTTATAAATCGATTAATAATTACGATTTTGTGTAACATAAATCCGAATTTGATTCATTGTTTGGACAAGGGATGGGAATATTTTATTTCCCTGAACTATTTGGGACTGTCATAAACAAGGAACAAAAGTTTTTTTGTATAGTTCTCAGTAACCAGAGTCAAATATAGATTCGAATGAACACGCTGTAACGCCGACAAGTTCGACGAACTCTGTTAGAATATCGAAGCTTGTAGGATTGATATAAATCGATATAGAACAAAGAAGGCGCCCAGGTACGAGGGGAACACGTGTTTGTTGTGTTTCGCGCGTGAATCGTTTGGTTTCTGTTTTAAATGAATCGATGTTTTGTAAATTAAACGACGTGTTTTAATGAGGTTATGATTAATGCAATGAGAAAGAAAATAATCCGCGAGTTGTTCAGTTGTTGGTTGATGTGTGGTGACACCTGCCGTCGACAAACGGAGACTGCGCAGGGGGTCACGATACCGGAAGTTACCCTCTGTCGGCAGTTTCCCCTGTCTCCCTTCGTCATCTGCAGAAGATGCAACCTGATGCCGATGCTGACGGAATCATCTTTCTTTTTCTAGGAAAATGTTCATCGGTGGTCTATCTTGGCAGACCAGTCCAGGTATGTAGTCAATATTTTTGTTTGAAAACAAAATATCGATTTTTGATCCTCGAGATCGCGCGTTCTACCTATTCATATCGTTCGAATGTGCGCGCGCATCGATACGTTTCGACATTTCACTTGCGTGCTCTATTGTATGGACGTCGTCGTCCATACGTTCCCTTTTATACGGTAGTGAATGGTTTTAATTTATTTTGTGTTGTGTTTGATGCTTCGGGGTGATCCAGGATGAGCGAAAATAAGGTACGATCGAATAAGGTTTAGAGCGATACTGTATAGAGGAAATACCTGTCATTCGTATGTTGTATATTTCGTATATATTCGAACGTGTGTTGAAAGGTTAGTTTGGCGATAAGTTTAGACAGTAATCTATTATTCAAGTATTGTTTACGTAGCATACGTTGTGCTTCGAACGCTTATGTTAAAGGAAAGGAACAAGTGAGATACAAATACGTTTCTCATATCGATCCTAGAGATGTATATTCTGAATGGAACAGGGATATGTTATATCAGTATTGTATTAGGCAATAAAAAAGATGGTGTGACGGTTAGATGCTACGATAGACCGTGACTTTTATATCAATATGATTTGGAGTAAAGTTAAAATTAGTAAAATAGTTCTTTTAGTACCTTTAATGTGAAACTACTATCATTATTGGAGTAAAGGGTTATAAATAATTAAGTTGTAATTAATTTGAGAATTGAATAATGAAACGTAATTCGACATTTTCACATAATTAATTATTCTGAAGCAACTATAAAAATATCTTACATAACATAATCATTCTGGGGCAACTATATAAACTAGGAAAATAATTGATATAAAGGCAACTCGGTAATCGTTTAAAAATCGTGATTAATGTAGCATATAGGCTACTCGCGATTATTTGAATGACCAATCATCGATGCAAGTTCATGATAAAGGCTATGACAATTGTTCTCATAAAGAGCAGAGTACAGTTATTCATGCAGATCGTATAATTTCAAAGTTATATTGTATAGTAACCCAAACTTTTGCAAACAATTGCATTGTCTAGAACTTACCCGTTATGGAAAGATTAAAAGGAAAAAGAAGAGTAGATTTGAAAAATTAGGATGAAATATTCAGGACGAATGAATAAGTGGTCCTTTTGTATGAAAAGAAGTTGCTCTATAGGAACGAAGGGAGCGTGCATGGTCGATGAGGTAATGACGAGGAGCACGTGCAAATTCGAGGCGTTCCTTTTGACGGGGCTCGCTTGGCCGCTTGCTCGCGTGTTCGAGTGTTCGAGGTTCGAGTTAGCAGTCCTTTTATCTTCGTTAAGAGACTCGTGCCAGTTGGGCGTAGGACAGAAGGAGAGGGAAGGGTAGAGCGAGAAAAAGAATTGCCTCAACGAGAGGCTGGAACGCGGAACGATAATCGTGCCGCGACCAAATGGCCACGAGTCGTCACGCGCGCCTTTCGACTGTCGACGAAAAAAAAATGGCTCTATGTAAACTGTTCTCGAATGGACCGCGATAAGATTCACGAGAATAATTGATAACACGAGCCGTGCGTGACGCGTGATTTTGAGAAATTGCCACGGCAACGACGGAATCGTGAAAAACGCGACACGCTCTCGTGTGTTGTAACTTGTAACCATACGAACATTCGTCATGTGAAACCATCGGAGAAATCACGTTCGATCTTCTAGCATTGAAAGTTTTTCTGAGTCGTTAAGTTAAATGGCTGATAAAGTAGACGTTTTATATAGACGAGACAAGAATGTAGACCGATAAATGAGACGATGAGCATCTCTTAGAATCTTTTAGAAATAAAATTGTTTTTCATAGAATAGAAGCGTAAATTTTTTGTCGAGAGAATAGAAGAATTTTTACGCCATAAGTTTTCCATTTGCAATGGAGATCGTTCTTTTTCTTTTTTGCTTTTTGGGGCGAATGAACCTTCAATTTCGTGAAATAATTTCAAAGAGATAATCGCTGACGGAGGTACGAGACGCAATATACTATGCCAGAATAAGACTAGGAATTAAATTCTTTGACGACCGTGTAGCAATTATTTCTGACTACGGTCAGATAGGTTCGTGACATAATTAGTAATGCAACGTTAGGACGCTCTACACGGTTTTTCTCCTGGTCGGCTCCAATTAAAGGATCTTTCTCTTTCTCTCTGCTGAATTATTCAATTACACAAAAGAATGTTCGTCCATTACCGTACAGAATTCGCGGCAAAATACATGTTAAATACGTGACATTTAATTAACCTTTCAAATACAGTTGAAAAAAATCCGTCCCTTTTTTGTTTCTCTTTGCTTTTTCTATTTTCGTGCCTTTTGTCACTTTTCGCGAGGAATTTATAGGAAACCTAGGAGGTTTACCTGTCTTGATCTAAAATCAGCGCTGATTTCGCGGCGTGCCGCGACTAACCTCGAGGAGGAAACGTTGCTTCGTAGGAAAGGCGTGCATCAGGCGAAGGAACAAAACCGTTCTTGCGCGAATTAATATAATCATGCCATGCGGCCGCGAGCAATTGTATTGTGAAACGATCGCGGCTACTTAGAAACCGCCAACTACTTCCGCGAAATTTTTATGGCGGGAATGCGTACGTTACGTATTTACAATGGCGTTTCCGCGATATCTTATCAGCTTGAGCATGTGATAGGTATTTTCTGATATACTTACGAGTTTCGAGTTTGAATCTATTCCATTGTTCCACATTTTGTAAGATACTCTTTTCAATATCGTGTATAGAATTATTTGGATATTCTATTGTATCCTATTGTTAGTTAATAAAACTATTAACTTTATACGAAATTGAAAAGAGATTGAAAATAAACTTGAAAATAAAACTTTTGGATCGTGATTATTGTTAGAAACTACTGGTTGTACGCACGTGTGCTAGATTTGAAAAAGCAGTATTAATATGTATCTTATTCATGTATAGAAAGTGAAAACTCGCTACACCGGTAACTGCACGATTAAAGTAATTGAGTGTATTATCCAATTACTACCGTATGGAAGAAAACGAAGACTGTCCGATAAACGTTCCAAAAACGATAAAATTAATTCGAAGGCGTACTCTTAATTCCTCCTCGGTGGCGGTAGATTATTAGCCGCAGCTACCGTTTCATTAACTAATACACGATAGAGTTACGTGACTTTTACGTTTGCTGATTCTTCCGATCATTAACATACCATGATAATGTTCAAACCGCCGCGCCGAAGTAAATTCTCAGTCGTTATATAATCTGGTCGGCAGGTATTGTTCCGGGTTATGTCGCGGTTGTTCATTCGCCGGGCTAATATTTTGGTAAACGAGTCGGTTTCGTTCTTCCTTAATTACGCACCGTTGAAATAGTTTTCGTAACTTCGCGTTAGCGATTCTCCTGGAAAAAGAATAAAAGGAACGAAGTTGGAGTAGGCTCATTAGCGTTATTTGCCGCAGTTACGTAAGTAGCGTATCACCATCTCACTTTGTCCTTTCCTCGTTATGTCGTAGTTTGCTTAGTCAGACTGTCTTCCTGCAAGTCCATTCTGTGCGACGAAAAATGAAAGAAAAAAACACGAAAAGGAAAAATGAAGATGACGTCCAAGAAAAGTTAACCGTTCGTTGCATAGTTCCTCGCCACGTGTATCTTTTCCCATTAGGGTCATCAGCTCGTAGATTAAATTTACGCGCAAAGTTGAAAATAAATTCGTGGAAGCGCTTCGGACGTGGAGTTGGATGAGGACGAATTTGCCGGCGAATTATCGACGAACAATGATCGATCGATGCCATGTTCGCGCTCCATTTCCACCGGTTTAGCCTTCCTTTCATCAGTGGCGCTATGAGAAAGCGTGTCTGAGGTAGAAAAAGCGGAGCAGTCGTCCGGCCGTTTCACGGCGCACTGTCGTAAACCGTGTTTTGCGTCGCTGTACTGTGTTCCGCAAAAGTTCATAGGTACAAAGATGCGATGTGCACCGCGCTGTAACCGTGGGAAAGCGCCTACGAGCGTCGCAGTATGTTGCTTCTACGGTTTATCGCGGTTCGCGAGCACGAAACGAGTTACTTCTGAAACAGTATGTGTGTAATAGCAATAATTGTATTCGCGGAAAATGATTGGGTCGGGTCAAGAAGTTCTTTGCCCTTTTTCCAGCGATATTTTTATAGGTTCATTCACGTTGGTTAATAGAAACGTTTCGGGTTGACATAGATTTATTTTATCGAGGAATAAAAGTGTGTGACTGATCAAATATTATAACTGAACAAAAAATTTCAAGTATAAACAGACAAGGTTTGAGGACTAGTATTTGATTCAGCTTTAGGATAAAAAGATATTACGTAAATATGAGTTCGGAAGTGCTTCCTTTCTGAGATGTCCGACAAGTGCAGGGTTATAAATACCTTGCATTATCGTTGAAGAAAAAATGCGATAGAATTTGAAACATGTATAGGAATTTGTAAAATTTGTGATAGCATCATAGGATAAAAATAAAGATAGAAATAGAATAAAGATAAAAGTAAAGATGAAAATAGAATGGAAATAAAAATAAAGATGGATAGTAAAACGAATGATACTTATATCCTAGCGCGGTCCATATCTTTCTCGTAAGACTCCTCATGAATTTTTGTGTTCTCATTTCATTTATTATTTAAAAATCCTACACACACGTTCTTCGGAAATTTCTAATATCTATGTTCATGAAATAAAATATTTAATCCTCAATTAAACACATGGAACACGTTTGCAAACTTCAACCATCTACTTCTGAGAAACCCTCCATTTATCGAACATCAAAATTCAAGATAGCCCGCGATAAATTCCATTAACTATCGCAGCCAGTACTCTTCTCTTTCTTTCCTTTTCTTATTCACTTTTCCCATTGAAGAAGCGTTTGCCGTTGGCAAGGCGGGCTAGCTGGTTGTCGCAGAAAAAAGAAAAAACAGAGGGTACGGAAGAAAAACTCTGTTGTTCATCTTTCCGCGTTAGCGTGTCCATGTGGAGCCGGTCGTGCACGGAAGATTTCGCTGTGCGTCGCGGCGCGACCGTTCGAGGCACGACGAGCGTGCGACTCGCAGTCCTCGCGAGTCCATGGAGCTCGAGTTCGTTTCACTGATCATCGTGGCGCTCGAAGTTTCGCGAGGTTCACGAGACAGTGTCGCATTACGAGCCGCATAATCCTGCATGTTGGAACGTAATACGGAAACGCTGGTTCCGTTACCGAGTTGGCGGTGTGTTACGCGAACTCCCGCCTACCAATGAAATCCTTTCGTTAGCTCTAACGATTCTTTTCTTTCCTTCTATAAACTTCGAATTACAGTTTACCTTCTGCGAAAAATGTTCATGATTTCGTTTCATCGACTGACTTCGTGGAAAAATAGTTCCTCTTCTTTCATTCGGATTTCCTCTGTTTTGAAACCGGGACTCGAATGAGCACAGTAATTTTTGTAAAAATGAATTGAGAAACTTTCTATAAAAAGAGGCTATACATAAATATATAGGTGCATAGTGTATTTTTAGTGAAATCGTTGAATTATTTTATCAAGTTTTTATTTATTTCGTGAATATTAATATTTATAAGAGCTATAACAACTATCAATTCGAATCCTAATATGAACAAAATTAGAAATAATATTTTCAATGTAATTTACTTCATGTACCATTTTATTTTATAAATTCTTTTGTTACGAACCTGCCCGATTTCACTCTTTTGCACGTTTCAACGTCGAATCTGGAACTTGAGCCTAGCATAGTGATTGATTTCTAGTCCTTGTATCTCTCGAAAGACCTTCCTTCGTCAAGTCGTATCCTCGTCTCGCATGCAAGAGATCGAGAACGGTGTTCCGTTCAAAATCCAATCGTCGGGACCGCACGTTCGTTTATGTTTGATTCCCGCAGAGGGTTTCAGCCTATTGTGACGACAGACGTTCCTAACTGCGCGCCGGTGTTTGCCAATTCAATCGGTTATTCGCACTACGTATATCAATGTACATATTATACATAATGTGATTTCAAAATGCGGTTCTCTGTACAAAGAGTGATTACGTATTAATCATCGGCATCGACGAATCTGCCAGTGAAACAAGGCGTAACGTGTAATTTGTCGGAGAAATTGTACGGAGCTTGATGAATGAAGAGTGTGGATAGTTGGCGAGACTTTTCCTAATCAATGATCGACATTGATGTATGTCTTCTAGTTAGAATACTGTATCATCATCATGACACCTAGGAAATAAAATCGTTGGTTTATGGCATTTTGTTTAATACGCATTACTCACTTGGCTTTGTTTGTTTCACTTTACGCGACTTTACGTGAATAATGCTCATCAGCGATTATGCGTTTACGACTGTGCCGTGCGATGGCAAAGTAACGACATATTATGCGTAACGGAAGCTATATAGCCAGAACTAAGAAAGATAGCAGCGGTCTTTGCTGTTTTTTTAACTAATAACAATTTTCCTTGTTTTGCTGCAACGTTTAACTGACTGACAAAGAACCAGACTCAGAGTTATTTTGTCAAACGTCTGTTTTTTGGCTCTTCAACGAAGATTCTGCTTCTTGCGTGCTTTATCTTACCGTATACTATTTCTCCGCAATATTTCCTCAAAATATCGCTTTCCAGGATCTGGTCGCCATCTGCATCCCAGTACGATTGTCTTCAGTGCGCCATTTAAGGTCTCAGATCTACGGTAGTCACGCTTTCGAGCAATTACATTTTTCAGTGGCTGGTTGTTTGCGTCGTATCCAGAGTTATCGTGGCCCGAGCCATAATCTCGCCTTTTATGATTTTATCGCTTGCAGTTGCATACGTGTACGCGTCGCAGTTTAACGCGAGCACGTGCTCGATCGTAGAAGGATACCCAAGATGTATTTTTTGTTGTGATATTTTTTGTGTGGCGTGTTTTACGTTTACCCTTTTGTTTGCCGTAATTCGCGGACACTACGAGCCGTGTTACCTTATCCATTGTGTTCCCCATGATTCCAGGAAATCCTACGCCGTTTCACGTATACATACTTTCCACAAGGCCTTTTAATTGATGTTTCGTAAACGTAAAAGCGTATGCTCCCGTATATACGTGTGGCTATATGTTCAATAAAGTTTTTCTTGGTTACGTTCGTGGTTACGTAAAAATAGTTTGTAGAGATATCGAGTGCGATGGTATTCGACACCAATGGCCCTTCAGCTTGACACGATTTCGAGCGTCGAACACGCTCCGATGAAAATTACCCTGGTTTGTGTTGAAGCGCCTCGATCCACTGGATATACAAGTGTCCAGCAAGTCCGTTATCTCTCTTGACATCGATGATTTTACTCATTTCGTTATTACAATTGGTAGCTATGGCTATCTTGGAAAACGAATTGTAATATTTGAAATAATATTAAATATATTAACTAGAATCATCTCCTTTCCGATATTTGGATGAACTGCCACAAAGATCTATTATATTATGTTTTGTAAACAATTCTTATAAAGTCGTTTGCATTAGTTATCAATATTTTTACAATGACAAATATGTTTTAACGTACTTAAACGTACGAAACGTACATTGTACGTTCTACATTGTAGCAATGTACAATGGGATTTGTCGAGTAGGTTGTGTTTCTTGTACGCACGTGGTCTTGATTGTCCGGCGAAATTTCAAGTCATTCAAATGGTTACTTGGCACTTTGGGTCGGTTCCAGGTATTGTCAAAACATTGTGGGACAACGGTTCAAGCTTACAAACATGCATCAGTTTGCACCTAACTTTCATCGCTTTCTGCGTCACGTCGCGTCGGTTAGCGGCAATACCGTGTTGTGCTGACGAAAAACGAGTACACCGAGATGAAAGCGTCCAATTCAAATTGCTTTCTGTCATAGTCCCAGCTACCACGTACTGTTTTTACAATTTCCAGCGTGCGTAATAATTTATTGTTTCGTGTACAAGCAACGGATTGCGATGGAAGCGATGTAAATCGTCTTATTCTGGAATATTTCGTTTTTAATCGAACTTTATCAAACAATATTTTTCGATGCAACGATATATACGTAGGTAAAACGTTTTTTCGCTTACTGGCTTTTAACAGCCATTTTGATTGCAGTTCTTTTCGTTTCGTGAATTGCCTTAAGTAGAATGACCACAGCCACGGATTAGAATTAGTAATTCGAACAGTCGTCTCGTTCAATGATTGAAAATTATTACTTACATCACTTTTGCATATTATTATAGATATTATATGTAATTATGTTAACCCCTTAACCTACAACTATGGGCATTGCCCGTGGTACGATGATCGGGCCAAATATAATATATGATATAATATATAATAGCTTGTTTACGTTTTCAGCCCAAAATTCTCGAACGTAGGTTAAGGTGTTAAATGTACTAGGCGAGGTTTAGGAGTTAGTTTATAATTATCTATTTTTTCTAATCCAAGTGCGGTCATTTCGATTCTTATAAAGTCCTGTTCATAGGTCATCGGATTTTTGTTAACTTTAAACATAATATTTATTAAACTAGGTTTATAATACGATCTTCAAAATACAGTATAATTTAGTTTTCTTGATAACACGCGTGATTAATAATTGCCAACTTCATTCATGTAACTACGATGTGCATTTCTCCCAAATGTACAAAGCGTCTGATGATTTATGACTGACAATGTATTATACATATATAGACACGATTATCACCGATAAGTCTCTTCGGATTAAAATATATTTATCGCTTTTTCTTGCAATTTTTTCATGTGTCACGTCGGTGCTTCAAATATTCGAAATAATAAACTGCAACTGTCTCGTTTGATAATTGTTCAGTCGAGACGGAAACGAGCTCCGAAGCGAGGACGAGAACGTTATCAGCTGCGATTTAAAGAGAAACACTCCGATTCCAAACGAAGCGTAGCAAAAACTTTTGTGACGTTTTCTCGGCTTCGTTGTCGTCGTAGTCGTCTTGGTCGTCACGGTGTCTGATGCAATCGAGCGCAACAGACTCTCCTCGACTCTCTCGCTATTTTTAAACGTAATTGCAGCCGGCCGTTTTAATGGGCAAACGGGTGTACAGCTGGCGACGGAAGGGAAAAGGAGATGCGTGGCTAGAGAAACGATGAAAATTTGTCAGCGTCTTTTGGGGATGTTGCGGCGTTAACGAGCGATTTCGTATCGCGGAGATTTTCATGCAGCTTTTTCGCTCGTTGCAGTTCTATTTTTGGTCCGCGTTTGGTGCACTGTTTACGGAAACGTTTTACAGAGAGTGCCGGTGATTTTGTATGAGAGATGTTGCTCGCTGGTTATCGTTGTACACGATAAACAAAATGAGAATACGAGTTGTAAGGTCAAATCCACTCTTCTTTTTACCCGCGTATATTATATTTGATCTCGTGTTTTGTCACGGTGTAAATGTCGTCTCATCATCGATGATTTAGTTCTTTCTCTTTCAATATAATGTTTCAATTGGGAGGAAAGAAAGCGGAATCGTGCTACGAACGATAGTTAACCCGACGGACGAGACGAGAAAGTAAGCTGTTTGGTTGGTACAGGATGGTCGATCGTCGTTCATGCAGCCACTCTTAAACTAACGCCAATTAGTAGCGCGGTACACCGCGGAGTACACTATAAATAGGCCGTTAGGTAGGTCTGGGTTGAATTGGGTAAGCGTTAAGTTGCGTATTAACGGGCCGCTAATGACGCAGCGTGTGCGCACCGAAGCGGGGTTACAGTGCCGTGAGGCGGTGACGACAGGGGTAAGAAGTGGCGGAGGGCGTCATGTTTCACACCAGCCGTCATGAGATTCGATTCTAATTCCGTGATTCTCCCTGGACTGTGTACGCGATATCAAAACGCGATTCAAAATGCAACAGAAACCCATAAAATACGTTGTGTCGGTTGTCACGGGGCCAATTTAATTTCGCTGAGTACATATTAGAACGGAAGTAATGGAGACTCCGCGGTCGCTTCAATTTTGGATCGTCGAGGTCGTCGAAATCCGCGATTAAAGATACGTAGAAAGCAGCTCGCGCGTACCCGTCGTGTCGCCTAGCTCGCGAACTAATATTCCACGGTGCGCTCCTTCATCTCTGCGCATGTCTATCGCTATTAATTCGAATGCAATGGTGGTATCTCGATTGGAAACGGGGAATTGCCTTGGAATTGCATTGTCGAATCACGACGTCGAAACAACGTACCGTGGATGCTATATTCGAAATACGACTTCTTTCCGGCGTTGAGTTTTTGATCGATTGAGACGATTCTTTAATTCAGTTACGTTGCTAAATTGTTTGAAAGAATGGCAGAAGAAGGAAGAGCGATAACCCTAAAGGTTGAGCGAACGACGAAGATGCGATCGCGTTTCTTTTGGTACGACGGGTTGGTGAATGAAAAGGGCTAAATGGTACGCCGTTGGGCTGGAAAGGGTACAGCACGAGGCCATCGTGAGACGGGCTATCCGAGGCGGACGAGGACAGAAGAACAGGAAGAAGAGGGAGTCGATCGGTCAGCTGACTGATGGCTGGCTGTCCTTGTCCCTCTTTGGCTCTTCCTCGTTCGTTTGAAAGCTGCTAAAGGGGGCCTTAATTACGCAACTAGGTCGAAAGGGGCGTCTAATTTATTTCCAGCGACATAGGTGACTGCTTGCGGGCCTCTCCGCGACAGCTAGCTTGTTAGCGCAGCGTATTTGTTAACATAAAGGGAGGTCAATGACTCTTGTGACATCGTTTCGGTTTACGTTTTCAACGTCACGTTTTGTTAGTCCATGTTTCCTCTTTTCTTCTTTCCGCTACGCGAAATGTCGTGATGAAAGAGCCAATTTGAAAGGGAGATATGTATGTATGCATAGCTGTGGTGATAGATGAAATTCATATAACATTGCTCCATAGCGTGACTTGCGAAATGTATCGATTTGGGAGTGGTTTGGATGAAGAGATAAAACTCTTGTTTCGTCAGCTGGTACAGTGTCGTTTAATCTTAGCATGTCAGGACTGCACGTATGATCTTTCGTCCGAAACATCGAGATTTAGTCGTAGCACTTTTGCCGCGAGCTGTTTTTCTAGAAATAAAGAATACGTTCTTCCGTACGTGATATCAAAGGTTTCTTATGTACCGTGTTTTAAATATATGGTCACGAGATAAGAAGGATCTTAAAGTTAAACATTTAGCTAACGCCTTTTTCTTTAAGTCATTCGCTTATCTACTTGTACATAATTAGTAGTATTACTTTCTGACAAAAATTACGATACTAGTATTTCATAAGTTTAACTCGCTAATTGATTTCTTGTAACTTTTTCTCTTCATGCTCAAGTTGCTTTCTTTCTACACTAAACTTCATTTTACATCGAGCACTTTGCATACTACAAATCAGTGGTTGCCAACTAACAGTATCGGCACGCGAGCGTATTCTTAATAATGCACGAATTATACACGAGGGAAAAAATAATATATACACATTTAAATGACATGCGTATATATTATACTATCACGTATCCAAGACTTTAAGTAGTGCCTTTAAAAATTCTATACGATATGTTTTGTACATGTATAAGTGTTTTGTTAAAATTGGTCCCATTTCTACGATATATTCCGAACGATGTAAGATACGCTAGTTTCTCGAGTAATCGAAACGTCAGACATTCCATCCACACATACAAAGTTAGTACGATAAGCATTTCTATTTTACATCATCTGGTTTCCACAATCTATGAACGCTAACAAGGATATCTTTCATTTCCCTCGATGGTTGTAACGTTTCCTTTTTGTGCTATTGAACAGATGTCAACGCTCGCTCTGTATCATTCAAAAGCAAATCTTTAATCTTCCATCATGTAGCGAATATATCCGACATCGGTTGGGTTTAAGTTAAGTGTTCCTGACGTAAGGCAGTTTTGTAATTTAAATGGCCTGAATTATGACACCATTAATTTTCATTTTATTGCATTTTCCGTAGTGGTGTTCGAATGGCAGTTAACTGCTCGCTGTCTCGTGCTATTGCAGTATGTATTTCCACGCATAAAAAATTATTCTTGCTTAGCTCGCCAGTGAATTTCCAAAGTGAATCAATAATCAAAACGATTTAGCTTCGATGGTGAATTTTTAAATATTAGTCGCTTTTTAATACTCAGATTATTTTGTCAGAATTATCTCGCTATTATTTTCGATAAAAAAGGACTCGCAGTTTACATTATTTTCATGTATAGTTCCTATATTCGTTTTTTATTGAGATAACTAAGTTTCTTTCTTCAATTATCACGTGTTACTCTCAAAATCTACAGTAGCGATTCATAGTTTCCCTTATCTTCGTTTGAGAAACTGTACACTAATTATTCATCTTCTTTCCTTAGAATCATCGAATAATCGTTAAGGTACATGTATCGCGCTTTTGTTCTCATTAAAAATTAGAAATTCTCCAACCTCTGAAGCCTTCATAAGAAATTTCTGCCAAAGGAATCTATACAAACCACTCATATTCTCCGTGGATTTTCAAATATTTTATATCCTCAGTAATGAAAATAACCAGCTCAGACAGTACATATGCAGTAGCAGTGGCAATACGTACAGCTGATGAACGTTCTTATCCGGGATCATCTAATTCTGTTGGGCTGTAAGACTCGAACAAGACACGCGTTGTGCTGGTACGTAATGGATGTATAAGTAAGAATCTCGTAAGCCTAAGTGCTGGCTGACGGGCTTATCGGTTGTCATGTGTATACTAGTAGCTTCGTGCTTCCCTTATTTTTCATCCCTTGTTGAAGATAAGCCGACCCTGAGCATAGATAAAATATGTTTTCTTAAACATACGTATATCGTGTTGTATTTGGATATCAATATATTTGTAGTTCAACATTGTTACATCTAAAATAGGCGTTCACACATTTTCGAATCATAGAATATCTTAAGAATACGAGGATTGTTTCTGTTCGAGAACATAACTTGAAATTTTCACTTAAAGTAACTTCACTTCTTCTTGTATTCCGCTCGTTTTCTCCTTTCTTTTTATGATATTGCTTGCTGGTACTATTGCTGGTATTCCTACTGTTGTCTTCTTATTGCAAAAATCTTTTTCTCAGTATTCGTATAGTGTTCTCTCTTCTTTTATTGTAGGAGACCTCCTAGTGTCTTTGTGCAGCTTTTCTTATACATAGTTCTAATTCAGTGAGAATAATTTCAGAGCCTTAATGTATAGGGTGGGCAATGACTTCGATAAGTTGGTAAACTTCATTTACGAAAGTTGTACGAGAAGACCATTATATTTTAGTAATAATTCTTTTGTGGATAAAGGACTTCGACAGATTTATAGGCCATTTCTATTTTTTTTTTTTTTTTAAATATCATATATTTTTCGTAAGAGATCATAAATTAAAACGCGAAGATGCAAAGTCGTAGAATTGCGATTTAAATGATCACAAACTCTGACACTCGATTACGATCTTATCTGTGATTTAAAAACATAAGACTTCTGAGAATTTATGTACCAGTTAGATGCTTAACCGTATACTAAGGTATCTGGAATTCTACTCAAGCAAAGTTAATTGCAGAAGCATATGTTAATGTGTCAGTAACGGAGAAGGAAATATGGGATTAGTTTTCTCATTTATGAACAGTTCGAATATAACTGGTTACTCTAGTAACTAACGGTATTGATTATAGGATGGATTTCACTTGTAAAACCATCTCATGATTTCCTGGTTAGGGAGCACGAGTACTGTTCAGTTGATTTTCCACTCAGTCTCGTCTATCTAGGCCATGTCATGAGCTTGACCCATGTCATTATCGACAATGATTGCTTCTACTCGAGCGATAAATGCTCGTAGGTTGTTTCGATTTCAATGGAAAGTATATCGCATACCGTGGCTCACTTCTTGTTTACTTTACCATGCTATTAATCGTAAGTCTCTTCATTCGCTTTTCTCATTTCTCAATTATGTAAATCTCAATGAAATTCATTCCTTAGATTAATTAGAGCGTTACCTCTTTAATTAATCGTAAGTCTTGAGAAACGTAATGCTTTTGTAACTCTGCAATGAAACGAAAGAAAGAAGAATGAAGAGAAGAGGAAGCAAGATGCGTTTCATCTGGAATGTTAATAGATTCAGCAGTATGGCTTCCGATCAAGTCCGTGTTTTGAACGTGGCAGAACAATGTAGGTTAAGTTGGAGTAGATATTTATATGAACAAGATGGTTAGATATTTCAAAATTGCTGTATTACTACAAATCCGTCTGATAATTATATTTCAAGAAAAAACCAACATATCAAAAAGAATTAGCCTTTGCTCAATATTCTGTGACTTGTCTCGTTTAAACCCTATTGAATATTTTATACTCAATATATCGCACGAAGCGAAGCAAATGAATATTTGTTAATAAATAATTAAAAATCTTCAATTTATTACTAATGTACTTGGATTGAGTGTAGTTAGATATATTTCTTCTATAAAATCATTACTTGTTACATGATATTTGTAAAATATAAAATCAGAAGATCCACTTCGATAAAATCATCTCCAAATATCGGCAATCGTATCCTTCGTACCAAGAATCAAAGTCATTTATTTCGGCATTTTGTCGTATTGATCCCATAAGTTGGCAATCTCCTCGGTCGATCATTTTATTTTCAATCCAATCCGACTCCACGACTTTCGCGAGGCTTTCCTTTTTGTTCGTCCTTGTAACTTCGCGTCAGATGTGTCTCGCTACTTTTCGTCCTGTATTTACGTTACGGGGTTCAGCAGTAACGCTTGACTGAGAAACGAAGGCTACGAAGAAAGTCAGTGGAAAGATAAAAATTGGAAAATTGGTTAACTACGGACTGTGGCGGGGGAACGGGACGAGAAAAACATCGATGCAAACATGTAAATATTTATGTTACGCGTTGCTCGCGATAATATTCGTTATCAGCCGTTTTTGAACCGTGCGAGTTGCAATGAAGCAAGCCGTATATCGGATGTGATTTTATAAGCGCTAAAGTTAAAGAGGAAATGACTACGATCGCGAAGGTGTTCGAGGCGAAATTTCAAGAGAGTTCGCGCTAAAATAGACTTTCTCCTGGACGTGTCGGTGACTCGCGTGATCCTCCGCTTCGGGTTCCGCGCGCGCTTTGATCTGTTATTTTCGCGCTACTCGCTTTAGAAACACGTTGCGGGTTTTCCGTTTTGAAAAAGGAATAATGATCACTACTGAATAAAGATGCTTGAATACTTCGTGTGTCGCAATACAAATAAACAATAAACGGATTAAACTCAGATAACGCGATTTCACAAAGAATATTTTCCATTTTTGTAGTATCGTACATGAACAATTTCTTTGAGACAGCAACAGTAATTTGTTGTAATTTGAATGCTAACCACATTATCGTCTCAGTTTCTTCACGATATTTCATAGAACGTTCCTTAAAACAGCCACACATGAAATTAGTCAGGATTCAGTATTGTAGTATGGTATTCGTCGTTGCAAATTGGAGATAAAGAAAGAAAACAATGGATTCGTATTAGAAAAGGAAAAGGTGTTAGAAGCACGCAAAACGATAGGTCGTGTGTATCGGAGCATTGAGTAGGAATATGGATATAGATGCGAATCGAGAGGATTTCCTGGGTCATATCGGACCGGTTTAGTTATGGTATCGAGTGGTACCAATCGTACACTTTTTCATCCTCGTCTAAACTCACCGTGAATCGTTCTTTCATTCTTTTCCTATTTCTCTTTCGATATCTGTTTTCCTCGTTTCCACTGTTTCTCCTGTTCGCGTTTTCTACGCTCGAATACATTCAATGTTTCCAATTAAGGGGTTAGTCCACTTTGCGTCGGCAGTGAGGTGTGACTCTGAGCTGCGGATGCGGCGTTCTCGCACGTTCTAGAACTGCATTCGACCGAGACGCTTATTATTGAAGTCAGCGCTTGCGTGCATTTTCTCGGCCACATTATTCAGATCGCGGGGCATTTTTGGTAGGTCTCTCGTTCGGAACTCCTGAATGCGATCTGGATCGAAAAATAGTCGTAAATAAAATAACAGTTAATATATTTTTAACATTACATTTTTTTAGTACAATATAAAATTTAGTTGCCAAAATCGGTGAAACGACTTGTTCTATCCCTAACTAGACTGCACACGTTTATACAAATTCATATTTTATATAGATATTTATTATTTTCATAGAGTTCTTATAAAATAAAAATATATTACAATGTATTATAATAAAAGTAACAAAACAGTAGTACATGATATTTTTCTACGCCTAATAAATGACAATGACTAATTGCGTGGTTTATAAATACTTATATGATTTTTATATTTTCACGAGCGGATTATCGTTTCATATTCACGGTTCCATGATCGAGTAATTATGTCCGTGATTAATTTAGATGGAAGAAAACAAACACGATGAGTTTCGTGTATCAAGTATCGGTGATTCGTCGACTCTCTATCTTTAATTAATTTACGATTAATCCTTCGATGATTCATCGTGGCGAATTGGATTCGCAGCAGCTCGTTAATTTCAACAAATACGCTACTCAAATCGCCGTTCGAGTTGAATCGAATTTTTCGGGCCACGTAATTTAAAAAAATTCGTTAATAAGTGAACATTGCAAAATGAACAATAATGCACGACTGCTTCTATTATTAAAGTCCGCCATGATACCGGTTGCATTGTTGCGTTTAACGGAGCAGGTTAAAACGAATCGATACCATTAAAATTAGTTGTAATCGCTGGTTGGCTCACGTATACAGACGATGATATTATAAATAACACGGAGAACGGTCTAGCGTTCGTTCGTGAAACAATTCGCCTCCACTTTCCCTCGTTCTCTTTTCCCATGTTTTTCGCCACCTCCATTCTCTCATATCTCTTTCACTTTCGCGTCTCTTTTTACCGTAACCGAATCTATCCTCGCATTCAGTCGACATAAAAGCTATCACCTTGCGCTTTCTTACCCCGAGCTTCGACTATCTGACTTTTTTATCGGGTTGCTATGGTGATCTCCGGTCCCGTTTTTCTTCGTTGCCCTCTATCGATACTTTTCGATACCTCCCGGCCCTTCGTAATTTATAGATTTCGTGAATTCGCTCGTAGAATTTGTAACCGAATGTCGCATGTGTAAGTATAGGACGTACCAAGATATAGCGGGATGGTAAATTAAACTACCGAGCGACGCCACCGACTGATGTCTTAGGCCTGTAAGCATATTTAGGTCGTACGTCGCATTTTGTCTTAGGGTTTGGTGTAAAGAAAGAGAATGAAGACCTATGCCCAATTTTATTGAAAGACTATGAGAATTTTTTAATACAGTTAATCAGCAATTTCAGAAACTTACAGTTTATTAATTTATCGATACATACTGCATGTAATATATCGATTTTGTATATTCTTACCTATATTCTTATCCATCTCTTTGCTCAAGCAACTAAAATACGATTACTTTGACTTCTGATCGATTTCACACTATTTTAGCATGTATTATGAGGCGAGTATACTGTACGCGTATTTAGTGTTAAACCGATAGCATAAAGCTTCGCTCGAAAAAGATTGGAGGCTTCTGTACGCAATCCGCCGGGAGGTCGCGGCGCTGTCGTTGAATGGCAAGGAACGAGAGAAGCCGGTGTGTCGTCAACACTGATTCTAATTTAGATAGTCATGGTTAACCACGTACTGACAATAGGTCGTTTCGGATGATCCCGATAAGGTTACGAGCTCCGCTCCGTTCCGGACACGAATACGTACTGGTCCCCGTGAAGATGTTCGGTTTCCGCCATTCTGTGGTGTATCGCAGTTTATATATTTTATCTCGTTCCCTTTTTTCTTCTTCCTGTAAAGTTTGATTGCACTTCATTTTGGAAATATTTAAAGAAACAATAGTACGTGTGTGAAACCATCTTTTTACGCATTTTTTACAAATTAGTAATTCCTCCTATTTCCTTTGTTTAACTGGAATTAATTTTAATAGAAAGCTAACAGCGAAATCCACACATTTCCAAGCATTGCTTTATATAGTCACAGAGCCTTAAGAATTTATTGGAAAATCATCATGAATTCTAAAAACTACGAACTTTGTTATTCATCTTCTCCTATATTTGTCCCATTTTTTGAATATGAGAACCTCTGTTCCCAAATACTCGCTCCAATATCACCAATGTGCGAGGAAATTATCATCGCTCTGACCCTGTAACTTCGAGAGGGTTTCCACGCTTGTTTTTCCATTCGTCGAATACTTTCGTCTATCTTTTTCGCTTGATTTCGGATCCTCCGGTTTCCTTCTTATTATCGTGGCCTGTACGACCATGAAATAAATCAGTCATGCACGAGGTGAAACGTCTAGTTTGCCGGAGCTTCTCCGCTATCGTACGAAACCATGACGGCGCGTATTAATCGCCCAACGAGTGGGTCACATTTCCGTGACGATGCTATTGGTTAGGTCAGCCTCTATCTAGAGGCTACAACGATGCAACCACGCACACGTGGTCGTACACTAGACAGAGGATAAACCGCCCTGTGTGTGTCCGTATATCGAGCCAGTTACTTGAACAACGGTTACTTCTTAATGGACTCGTGGTGCTCGTTTAATATCTGGCCTGGTCTGCATCTGTGTCTCGGACCATGCTCGTTCAGAACACACATACCCGGCGTTATTGGCACGTGACTATAAACGGTCGTGACTTTGCGAGGAATACGAACCGCGTCTTTAGATCGAACCTCTTTTGCATAGCGTTGGATAATGGTCGACGGTGCAGCTCGCGTGAGAAAATGTCTGAAGGCGAGCTATATTTCGGATACTTTCGTTTATTGGTGCTATTGCGAGTTGGGTTAGAATTTTCATACCAGCGGATCAATCAGGAGGGTATTATTAGGGATGAAAACGGACAGTTTAGGAGGATAGTGTGTAGAATGTCTTATGATTTGTATAGACATGAGAAGAACTTCCTAGAGATAGCATAGGGGCTAGGGGAATAGTCCCTTCGCTCACTAGCACGCGACGCGATATCAGCTTATTTGTAGATATAAAACTTTTCAATACTAGAAATAGCCAATGAGACCTTCATTTCTTCGAGCAAACTTCCTCTTTAACCTTCCACATGGACGTTTTTGGAAGCTTTATAAATGGAAGTTTCTTTCGTGACGGTTGATGCTTGAAGCAAAGTTAAAATTTGTTACTCTTCCGTTGGTGACTAAAACATTTTACGCTAGAGTATTATAAGATTACTACTATGAATTTGGGGGCTGCGTACAAAAGTAACTGTATTGATGTTACTCTATTTATAACATCTATCTGAAAATAGAATCAGAGCAAAGCAGAGATCAACGTGGAAATATTGCAAGATTCAGTCAATGTCCGTTACACCTGGTTTCGTATAAAATCGAGGGAGCAAAGTGGTGCGTGGTCGCGTCTGCTCGCGGGCCAGACGACGACGACGCGACGTGTTACGTGCGCTAGTTTGGCTTCGGCGATCAAGTGAAAGGAACATTTTGTGTCGGATCGAACGAGCAAATATTGAAATTGTGTTTAACGCGCGGCATAGTAAAACCGGGATTCTTTCAGCAGAGACGCTCAAGCAGTACAGTGCACTCGTACTCGCGGCCTCGACAACGAATCGATTCCGCAGTGTGACGAAATAATTGGCTAGATAAATCGTGGCAGATACCGGAGATGGTAATCTCGATAGGAGCGTGCACCGGCAAACCGGTAAAGAGAAATAACGTCTTACTTTGATACATAGAGTCTTTAAAAGCTTACCTGGAAGGCATTAATTCTGATTACCACGAATCATCGTATTGCTAATAAATCAATACGCGAGTGCTGGTGCTTTCTCTTCGTGAAGGCACTGTATCTTGAAATATCTTCGCCGACGCTATTGTGAATGATCGAAACTCTTCTGACGTTCCTCGTTTTCTTGCATCACACTATATCTGACTCGAGCATCACGAACAGTTACCCAGAGTAACACCAGAGTAAAAAATCGTTGGAGATACAAATCGAATTGTTCCCATGTACGCATAGAGGCATGAGAAGTAACGCGAAAGCACTTGTTCGAAAACCACTCCGAAGGCATAGGAAGAGAGTAAGAAAGGAAAGAGGATTTACGCTATGCCAGGGAATCGTTGGATATCTCAGTTGTATTATCTTGTTCTCGAAGGAAAAATCACCTTCGTTTCTGTGGCGAGAGAATCACTTATCTACCGTTAAGGGAGATTCGTTCTGCATCGACAAGGCCCCAGCCAGACGTGGAAGGAAATACCTATCAATCGTTATCGCCATTCTATGGAAGGCGAACGCGATTCGTTATCACGCTGCGAGATTCAACGAAGCCTGTTCGTCTTGAGACGGTATCCTTTCCCGTAAACTCACGATTCCGCGCGCTTTCTCATGAACTTTCAAGCTGGATTCGATAAACCGGAATATATCATGGTAGGATGGAATGACTCAAGCGTTAGCCATAGGTGAAGGAAGCTCGATGTCGCACAAAGGTCACTCCTATAGAAAATTTAACAAGGCTGTAACTTGTTGTAGCTCCTGTTAGAATTTTTCGACGATTCGTCCATGTGGCGAACGTCTTGCGGGATTTGATGTTTCTAATCTCGAGGAACGCTTTCAGCTCGCTCTCGCGTATGCGTGATAACGCGGTATTCCATTATTGCATGGCCAGATGTGCTCGAAGTGTAACGCAACGCGAACAGTACGTTTCCATTGTGCGTTTAATTCGAGCATAGCTTTTTCATTCTCTCAGATCTTGGCATCGCGTTAAGCACCGAGAAAAACACGAAATTTTACATTGAAAGCGATACCGCAAGTTTTACAACCGTTATTAAAGGCCGTGTTACAATCTTATTTGAAACTGGCAAAGGGTAAGAGGATCGTCTTTGTTGCTTTGCTTTCGTGAATCACGGCTAATCACCGAGGATCGAGGAAATATAAAGTTTCACGCTTGAAAGCAGGTCGAGATAATGAAAATTTCAACGCGGGATCGCAGCCTAGAAAGGAAATCGCTACAAAGCAAAGCGTCTTGCCGATGACTGTACCGGAAGAAGTTTCGTGGCAAAAAGATTTACAGGGTCTTGGCTGGCTGCGGCCACGAGGGACCGGAGGGTGTTTAGTTGCCAGAGAGACAAAGGGAAATAAGACGAAGAGCCCGAGAAGGAGGGTCAAAAAGAAGGTAAAAAAAAAGAGAGACAATAAGAAGATGAGAAGCTGTGTAGCTAGAAAGCGGTCTAGAAGGTGAGAGAGGGGCGCGGTATGGTGGACAGAGAAAAGAGAAAAGCGCGAGTCAAAGGGCGGAGGAGAAGAGACGAGAGACCGAAGAAAAGGGAGGGAGGGAGAGAGAGAGAGAGAGAGAGGGGGGGGGGAGATAGAGATAGATAAATAGAGAGAGAGAGAAAGATTTGTTTTAAGAGTGCTACTTCCACCGCATTTTGTATCGGTATATTCGGTTTTGTGAACGCCGCCAACGTTTTCGTATCTAACCACCGAGTCTATAAGGCCGATAATGCAGCCTAGTTTACTTCACCGTGCACGCGCTGGGTGGAATCTTCGCTGTGTTTGATGACGTGCAATATTCATGATAAAAGTTTATGGCGCTTGGTGTATACCGGAACCTAGCTAACGGCATTTCGCGTTATTCCACGATCCTAAGCTAATTTTTCATTATTTATTTCGCGCGCGTCTATATTTCTATATATAAACGTTATATATACGCATTTTACATATCGATCCTTTTTTCATTTTCATATATCTATATTTCGAATGTGTTTCAACTAATTTGTCTCGCAATACCAAAATTAAAAACTATCAATGAGCGTACGCGCACAATGAAACAGAGATTTCCGATAATTAATGTACGAAGTAGTACCAGATGCGGGACAAAGGGATTGGCATTTAGGGAAACGAGTTATTTTTTCTCCGATATCCTGATTTACGACAGCCGGAGGAAGAATTCAAGTCGGCGTTAAAACCGCAGCGGCTGGCGGTCACGGAGGATTTGGCCGCCACTTGTTGAGTAATCTACTTAGCTCGCTAGATGAGAGAAACGAAGAGGAAGACAGAGGTGAACGTGGACGATGGAAACGTTGTGTCGAACAGAAAAAGAAAGAGAAAGACGGGAGAAGGAACTGGAACACCGATGGGAAACTGTTAGATGAGAAACCATCTCTTATGTACGCGTTACATGGATGCATTATGTATTATACAGATAGAGAGACATTTTTCAGGAACATTTCCCTTCTATCGGGTTTGCGCGGTTCTTTTCCATTCTGTCAGCCGATTCTTCGTGATGCTCGGCTCTTCCGCGAGCGCATTCTCGGCCGTTCACATAAATTCTGGCCTGCGGTTCATAAAAGCATCCAAAAATATCTGCCGCCTACGTAGTCACCCGCAAAATTTTGCTAAACCGACGTGACGGTTGCGGCGAGCACGAGATTGTGCTACGGACTGCAGCAAAATTTTGCCTTGAATTACACGTAAACGTTCCACAACGAACATTTTCGATTCAGGAAATTATAAATCTCTTCCTATAAAATGGATTTATCGATTAGTTTCCGGTTTTGCTCTAGAGGGACGATCCAGTTGATCGCTTTGACTCGGTTGATCTTTGAAAGGCGGAAATATGCTCGTTCCGAGGCAGAAAGTGGGATATACTGGACTATGATGTCTCTTCCTTGTCTCGTTTTTTTTTTACCTCGTAAATAGAAAGTATTCTCTGCATATGGTACATTGCTATAAATTAGGTGTACTCTCCAATAGGTACAAATAATTGTATTATTTGCGTTGGTGTATCAATTAGATGATATTAGTATGAGCAAGTATATTCTTTCTAATAATCAGAAAGGTTATAGTTATGTTCTTACAATTATATCGTTCCAATATCGTCTATTTAAAAGCAGTTCTTTCAACTGTCTATTTTTTATCCAACCATTATGCGAATATTTCCTCAGTTGTGATGCAAAGCGTCCCTAGACGGTCTGGATTCGTCACTAACGAGCAAAATGGACAACGGTCTAGTTGCGAGGCGTGTTTCGCTTTGACAAGCGTCAAAGACGAGTTCGATCGTTGACTGAAACGTTACGAGGAAACACGTTTCCTGTGAATCGAATGTAAAAATCATGTCGAAACGCATACCAACGAGCACGGACGCATTAACCGTGAACAGCTTTGTCGTGCAACGATATCCGACCGAGCGATCTTGTTTCATCGATTTTTTGACTCGTCGTCGATCGAGTTTCGAACGACTTTCTCACGCGACGACACGTTTCTCCATACAAGAACCGAAGGAGAAATCGCGATTGTGATCGTATTTATAGAGTTGTTTTGCGACTAGAAATTTATCGATGTCCGCAACCTTGAATATATTAATCGATTCTGCTCGGAATACGATGATTTTTGTCGTAAAGTTGTGTCTCATGTCTGGTATCCATGGCATTCGATAATGCAGCGAAACGTATTTATCGCTAAAAATAAATAGTGCCGAGTTATTTTTGAATAGAGATATCTTCCATTGACGTATCATAGTTACGTATCATAGTTATTCGCCACATGCTAGCTGGAAATTAACCGAACAGAAGTCAAAATAGTGGGGAAACTACAAAAGCAAGAGAAAAGGAATTTTTAAATTTGCGATTTTTACGTGTGAAATTTGATTTTCCAATTTTACAATAATTATTGTAAAATGACTCTTTAAGTGGAATATTATAAAATGAATAATTCAATTGGCTGTTACTTAGAAATATGTGTACTTGATTCAATCAGAATAGAGAATTGGAAACACGTTTTTCTCATTTATTTTACATTAAATGTGCATGTATGGTTAATATAAATATTTGCGTGTTGCAATTTTTATAGAAGATAAACCAAATAAGCTCGCACGTGTCCTGAAAATTGATTCGATTTGCGAAAACACTTGTGACGAAAACAATCTCGTTTTATTCACAAGGATTCGATTAATTATCACATTCTTTTTTTCTGGGCATACACGATATACGCGTCAATTTCTATCAATTTAATAAATTAACAAAGTGTATGAATAGATACGCCATATATATATATATATATATATATATATATATATATATATATATATATATATCTCGCGAGACTGCCGGTTCAAAAATTTGTTTTACCTCGCCGAGTTTCTCATAAAATATTCCACCTATTTGCTTTTCAAAAATTACCGTTCAGTTTTCTTATTATACACGCGTCTAGATTACACTGCTAACCCTATAAAATCGAGGGTGCATAATTTATAGACGCGGTGCGTTGGAAGCACGTTGTGCTTCTGTCGTCCGTGTATTATATCTTTCTGAAAAATTTATAATTCGGTAATGGCGGTGATCGGCTGGCGAATATTCCGATATTTACGGTAAATTATCTTCGGTGCACACGGTTTGGTCGTGCGTCCCATCTTTCTGGTTGCACACGGTGCACACACCCTGCGCACCCTCTGCACATCCCCTAGCATGGCTGTCGTCGGCAAACTGATGTCACGTGTTCGTTTGATCGCCCACGCAATGACGAATCTCTCAACGCACAGTTTTGGAGAACACCGCGATACCGTATTCCATGAGTGTACGCGCGTATTTACGAGAAAGAGAGGGAGAGAGAGAGAGAGAGAGAAAGAGAGAGAGAGAGAGAGAGAGAGAGAGAGAAAGAGAGAGAAAGAGAGAGAGAGAGAGAGAGAGAGAGAGAGGTAGGAATACGCGAATAGAAGTGCAACTGGGAGCCACACGTACACGTTCGCCATTGCCTAAGCGTTCTGTGGTCGTCATATGCATTATTTTGCGATGGTTTATGCGACCGCGATACGTGTCTACACGCATGTTTATTCTTTCTCTCTGTTCCACTCGATGACCCATCTGCTTCACAATTTTCTCTTTCTCTGTTGCACTCGTTGGATGCAGCGTGTGTACGTTTGACGGGTGGCAGAGAAACGCATCGAAGAGGAAGAGAGACAAAGTGAGAGATGGTGAGCGGGCGCTAGAAGGGAGAGAAAAGAGGATGCAGTGGGAACGTCGGCTCGCAAAGGGGCAGAGAGACGCGGGTCGTGTTAAGCGCATGTGTAAGCGACGTGTTAATGACATTACGTAATACTCAGCAAGCCAATCAATATGGCAGACATTGTATGTGCATTCGGTGCACCATCATGTCCCCTCTCGCGTTATTGCATCAAGCTGGTTCGGCTCCCTTGCGAAAAGTTCCTGAACGTGCGAGAAAGTGTTGGTCGATCCTTATCAGTCGTCGTTCGTACACCGACGGAGCTCCTTTCTCGCGATTAGGTGTATTTCGAAGGAGAAACCGCGATAGCTGTGGTACGCTTTGTCACGTGGTACTATTATTCGACGGTGATGATAATTCTCCAACGATTGCCATCGCAGTGCCGCCGAGATAATGTGATTTGCGCGCCAGCCGTGTCGCAACAAACTGGTGGATTATCGCGCGAATCCGCTTGATTTGTTATACACCGAATTGTCAATAATTGCTTAACGTACGTTGATTCTGCAGATTCTTGTAATTCGAATGAATTTTCTCTCTAATAATGGAATTTCGTATATAGTTTACGCATACGCGTGTTCGTGCTCTACGATGTTAAATAACGTAATATCAACTGTATTTTACTTATGACGAAAATATATTTGAATCTGATTTATCAAATTATACCGAGATATTACACATACAGCTATACGTATGAACATTGATGCCACCGTGATAGAATATTATTTTTATAGTGACACGAAATTACTTATTTGGCTTCCGATACGTTCCCCTTTACGATCCATTCTCCACGAGTGAATAATCCCAGATATCGCACCGAGATTACGCGAGCGTTTCGAAACTACGTGATAACGCAAATTGAAACATTCCTTAGCATCGCATTCACGATACCATCGGCCAGAAAGAAGCAAACTCTAGAACATCTACGGAACTCTGAGACACACGCGAAGTTTCTCGGATCAACCAAAGAAGAATCTCGTTCTCCCTATCATAAATGCCATTATCTCGCGACTGTTTTATCCTGCTGTATATGTACCTACACAGCTCATGGTATCTTGATCGTTTATTACAGTAACGACTATCTGGACGAATGTATTACTTTGCAATTAGTAGTTGATCGCGAAGGAGACGAGGTTGGAGAGCGGAACGCGCGAATCTGTCGCTGCTGTTTCGCGACATCCGCTAAGGAAACGTAGAAATAATTGCAAACGAGGCATGTCCGGCGCTCGGGAGAGTGACATCCGTGGCAGGAAGCGGCGGCATGCACCGGTGGACGAGCACAGTCGAGGAACGGGTGTGTTTACATCGGTGCGTGATCGATCGTCGCGTGTTTGCCGCTCGCTGTCCGGTGCAGTTGTATCGTTTCCCCGATGGCACTGCGTGCGATCGTGAGCTCGGTCACGTGTTACGGCTTACGCACATGCCTGTCACGCTGCACCGTGACCGTAAGAGAGAATCGCAGCCGATCGAGGATCGTTAGGATGCAGAAGGTACATCCGCGTGACCACGATCAGCTGATATCCGCGGCTCTTTTGATATTGTTTGGTCTATGTAAGGACATGCATGATGATGACTGGATAAAGGAACGTTGACAACGACGAGCGAACGTGGAGCGATATGTTGGTTGTTTGAGTGGTTCAATTTATGGTTTAGTAAGTTGTTCTCAGTTTGAATTTAGAGTGGAAGAATTGTGGTTTCTATTTTCTAGTAGACCAAAGACTTTTGTTGGTTGCTTTCGTTATATAATAGCACGAAGCTCGATAAAAATTAGAAAGAATTATCGTTAGATGTTATTTACTTAAATATCAATGTGCGCTGCTTCACCTCTGGAGTCGATAGAAAAACTCGTAAAATACCAAGTTTATTGGAACTCGTGCATGAATATTCCGTAATACCAACACCTAGGAAGAAAGAAGTTGAAAGAAGAGTATAAATCACTCTATTCAAGATTTAAACACATGTAGCATAAAAATGTGTCCAGTTGCGATCTCCTATTATAACACTTACAATGAGTCACGTTTTAATTACGCATTCACGACACTAACTAATAGATTACGAAAGGTCGTATTTGTCAATGAATTGCAAAATTCCCACGTAATTACTACGTGAATAATCATGGATACATGATTAAACTTCGAATAGGACACGAATATCCGATCATATCTGTAGTATACACGTATATTTATATCATTGATTACGCTATTCATGATTATTGATGAAACACACGGGATAAAAAGATAACAAAAAGTGTCGTTGAAATGCTAGAAGATTGTTTGTTTCTAACAAGAGCAGAACAATTTGTTGAGGATAGAAAGAGAGGGAGAGTTATGGAATGCGACGTAACTCGTTTGCGTCACGACGCGTGTTCATCGTCCCCTTCTGGTAGGTTTCACCGATCATTCTCCATTCGAGTTTTCTCTCCTTCTCCAACTCGGCGTCATTACGCTGTACAATGACGGCGGAAGGAGGAAAGGAGACGAGGCATTGCAGGTAGTCGCGTTTACCTCGTTCAAGAACATCGTTCCGCCGGCGAGAGAACAGGTATGTCATAGGGAATCTGGCTCGCGTGTGTGCGTGATCGATCGTCGCGTGTCGCCTACCAGCGACGTTGCATCGTGCTGCGTGCGCAGTCACGTGTCGCGTCATGGAAAGAAAATGACTGCATCATGAAAAAGTTTCAAGGATCGTGCGTCTGCGGCCGCGTCGCGGTTCGCGTCCGACATGTTCTCTTTAAAAAGAAACGTATGCACGATGGGAACGGGGCAATTGAAACACGGTCGCATTGTCGTTCGTCTTGTCTTATTCTTGGATGTTTCTTTGCTTCTTGCATTTCATTCTATTTTTAAATAATTCTTATTTTTTAAACGAGTCTTCTTAAATTACATTTAAAACTACAGCATAACGTATCTATACACACACTACCTTTTTGTTTATCATAATTCGATAATTAGTAGCAACAGTTGAAGGCGACTTAAAAATATTTAGCGCAAAAAGCAGTTTGTCACTGTAAAAGGATAGCTTTAGAATATTTCATCCACAATATGACAAATCGTTTGTATGCAGAGGGATTTCTCGCTTTTTATAGGTTGTAAATATTTGTAGCAAAAATGCAGCGTCACGTTTGCCTCCGCTAAAATTAAACCAAACTAATACACCTTTATTAATCTACAATTTCTTTTGCAACAGATTTCTATTTGAGAATATTCTGGAGAAATTAACGGGCTGAAGTTATGGATTTATGAGAAATTTTTTGTTTCGATACATTATTTCATTTAGAACGAGAAAGTTACAACGTGGAAGTGATCGATAACATCGCGTCGTTGTCACGTGCAACTTGGTGTACGTGTATTGGAACGTTGCACGGCTTTAAAGTTTAAAGTGTAAAATTGCAGCTGATACGGGCACGTAGCAGGAGTTAGTTTAGCGTTGACGAAAAAACAACACGTGGATAAACGAACGAGAGAAGAAGCGAAGATAACGAGAGGTGCAAATTACGCGAATTCAACCCCATAACTGATCTTCTCCTATTACGTAGTCGCGCGTCGTCTCGAGATTGCATTTGCATCCGCGCCCTCTTAACGAGATTCCATCTGCATATGCATCCGGAGACAAACTGCGTTAAACTGCGTCCTGTCGCGTTACCAGATTGGAATTGCACGATTAAATTCCCCGTACCTTTTTCTTTCTTTGACACGCGCTCCTTTCAACGCGTGTAAATAGCCGTTTATTGCCTGACCACGCGGCAAGATATATCTCGGGACATCCACTTTTATTTGGGAACCACGCTTGTATACCGGGTGTCCAAGTTGGAGGTCATATCCTGGTAACCGGATACCATTTTCGTTCCATATCGTCTTTTCTTGGTCGGGAAGGAGGACGAAATACACTACCGATGGAACGTAACGTAATAGTTGCGCAAATATTCCTCGTCTAACCCGTGTTGTCAACGTTACACCGTTGAAGGGGTCACCAACCATCGCCTTACGTACCATACAGGGATATTGCTGCCCTTAGGGAGGTTTCCTCAAACACCCGTCTGTCTGCTCTAGCCGCTTCCACGCGGGGCTGCTAAATCCCATGACTTCGGAATCGATATATCGGCGTGGCTCGAGTAGGTGAAACGACGCGAGATTATGCTTCGTCAATGTCGATAGCTTCTTGTTACTAGTTCACGTAAGCAAGAATTTTCGAATTTCTTTTCATCCTCTTTCTATCTTTCCTTCGTATCTCGATGTGCGTGAGTGCGTATCTCGATTCGAAGTAGTGTGGTTAACCTGACCTAATCTCAAATCAAAATCGCAAGAAAACATTGTCTCCGATCTATGCGGTTAATATTATTCGAAAAAACAATATTCCAGTCAAAAATCCCAGCAAGATTTAATTTTCGTATTCTGCTAAAAGTACCTGAATCTTTAAAGAGAATTCCCCATTCTCACGCTATTTCTCACATCGGAACAACGACTCCAATTACTCCACCCTCATTATCCCTGAGGATAAGCATCGAACCGGCAGTATCGTTCTGCCAGGTCGATGGGAAACACTTTCACCTCGACACGTAGGGGAAAAGAGCGAGAGGAATCCCGGAACGCAATAAAATACCAAATGGATCCCCTCGCGGGGCCTGCTAAGAAGCCATGTTACGCATTCCTCCGGCAAACGCTTTAGCAGCGTTGCTTCTCTCGTCGAACGTTATCGGCATTAAAATACGTAGATTACGTAGGAAAGGGCGGGTTAGGTGCGTGTCTTAGGTAGGCGAGCGATTCCATACCCGCGGGTCGTGTACTGAATTGTATTCGGTAACCTCATTGGGGGGCTTATTCCCGTAAGACGTAGGAGAGGAAGTCGTACGAATGCTGGGCTAGTGGTAGCAGCAGCAGTAGCAGTGGCAGCGACAACGAGGACGTAAATCAGACGAAACTGCGGCGCAGAATTAAGGGACTCTCTCTCTCTCTCTCTCTCTCTCTGGCGTCTTGTGTTCTTAATGAATGTAGCGCTGCCTCTAATTAGACGTTCTTAATGCGGACCGCCTCTCCTCGCGGCGTAGCGCCTCACCGCTACCATCGGCGAGAAAGTGTCGTCGTCTTAACCGCTGTTCATAAATGATTCGGCTTGAGAATCGAATTTAACCTTTGCGGTCTGGAGATAAATCGGCGTGAAATATTGCGGACGGAAACGGTGTCGTGGTGTACAAAGGACGATATTTTAGTACGCCGCTCCGGTGCCGGTAATTGTCTTATAATAAAGCGCGGGACGCGCTTAAACGAGGTGTCCAATTGTAGAGTGAATGACGCTCTAGCGTCGAGGACGCGTCGCGGGAATAGAGGCTTGCGAATGCCTTCTTTCTTCGAGTCACCGTACCGTTTAGAATTAGTCCTGTGAAAATGAAGTATCTGTAACAATATTGTTCTATAGGAGAACAAGCTGTAGGAGAAATTATTTTCTCAGAGAACCGGTATTAAATTATTGTTGTTTTGTTTGTTTTAAATGGTAAACGAAAACTATCGTCAAATGGTGGTTGTAAAATGTATTCGTTTTTTGCGAATACATGCGACTTATTTATCGAAAGTAGTTTACAAGTTTTTTCATAGTCGTGTTACAAAGAGTCAGGTTTTGTACTATAAAGATCTATACCTAGGAAAAGAAAATACACATGAGTATGCCACATCGGTAAAATCCCTGTACTCTGACGTGTAATTTTAGCGACACCCTATGTATTTATGATTAATGCTCGCGGGAAGAGAGTCGAAATAAGCTTGCAACACGTCCGCCGACCATTTCGCGTTCCGACGGGACACGAGTAACTATTGCGCAACACGTTTCGAGAATAGTTTGTGGTTACTTCGGGAAAAGTCGTTCGCGAGGCGTTTGTTCGTCGATACTGGCTGAGCGATCATGCTTTAGAATTTAGATATTCGCTTAACTTCACACGAAGGAACGTCTGTTCATTATGTTCAACGAGAAACAAACAGTCAGAAGATTATGGCACTGATCTTTGGGCAGAAGTTTGCTCCTTCGCTGTTCCACCTCATTTAGCATGTAGAATAATAATATAAAAGTTGCAATAGTACCGAATGTAACAGGTTGGACGAACGAACGACTGCTGTTTAACAGCCGGATTGAATGCGCGAACGAAGTCGCCAACTCGTCTTTGATAGCAGGGCAGGAAGTGAACAGGCACGTCGAGCAGCGAATGGCACATGAACTAGACAGCGCAATTCCTGTTTTCGAGGGTCGCTGTATTCGGAACGATGTTTCTCGTTTGGGTGACTCGATCCTCGACCAAATCCGCCTCTCTTTCCCCTTCGTTCTCGATGCACATCCATTCCCTCGCCAGTAATGCCGCCGCTACCTTGGAAGACCGATTACGGATAATTATCCGCAACCTATTACGCGCTAAAACCTTGTCATTGCGATTATCGTTAGAGCGTAAAGCTTGCTAGGTTGCACGGTCGTTCCGCCAGTCGAAAGCACCGCGTCTCATCTGCTCTTAGTTTCTTCGTGTTCGGAGACTTTCACCCTCTCCCGCGTCCGAAGTCTGCGGCTTAAAACCACCGTCGAAAGTGCCGCACACGAACAAATCGAGTGGATCTCGTCGACGAGATTTAACGTTCGTGGCCGATCAGTCAACGGAAGAGGTTTTTGCTCCCCGTTTGAACGATGTTGTTCTCTCCTTTCTATTTCCGCGAGCTGGGAGGGATCCCAGGGAAATGATGTTTGGCCGTGTCTTAGGAGAACAGTCGAGGTTTGCTTTGGGTGGCTTCTTCCTTCGAAGATAACTTTGTATACGCAAAGTTTTGCGGGAAGGAGTTTGATAGATTGCGCTTTGCGACGCGATGCAGTCAACCTTCCGAGACAGCGTTGGTTAGGTAACGTTTTTTTTTTTTTTTTTTTTTTCGTGTAACTGGGAACTTGGTTGTCGATCGGAATCGCGGATGAGAATCTGAAGAGGAGGAAAACATTCCTCGGAGTGATTATAGAATATCGAAAGCAATTTTCTCCGTGGAATTTTTATTCTTTCGTAATTCCCCGAACGATCCTAGTCAAATGATAGTTTCCAGAGCCATCTTCGTGTTTCTCCTCTTCTTCCGCTTACTCGACGATGAAGCGACGTGGAACAATTCTCAAACGAAGACAAACAACCCTGGTACTTGCGTGAAACCGTGATTCGAATTTGCTCTCCCATCGGTAGGCCCAAATCCATAGAAGTTGGCGAACGCTCGGCTCGTAAGTAGACGTTAACGTCGGGGGCGTGTTCGATAGCGTGGCTGAAGCAGAGTTTACCTGAACTGCATTAACATTAATTTCATCAGTTTGCACGAGCCGGTAGCTCAATACGCGTAGTCGCGAAGTTGAATTCCCGTTCAACCGCATACCCATTGAACGGAACAACCGCGTCAGTCGAGCCGAGCTATTCCCGATGAATCGGAGGAGCACTATTTCTCTGTGACGTTGCGGAGCTAGAATATTATATACGCCGTGGAATTATGTCATCTATCAAAATACCGATGCCTAGGATAATTGATGCTATCGGAACGGCGACGCCAGTCATGCTAGACAGCACATGGCGTAAAATTGAATATCGATTAGACGTTCTGGGTGGGTTCGGAATGGGGTTCGCCGCGGCGGAGTTATTAATTTCCCTCCCCGCGGTCGAATCTCCCGATTAAATGGCGGCATTAACATTTAGTTTATGATACAGACTTCGTATTAATTAATACGTCACATCGCTAATTAGAGAACGCCCAACGCACAACGCCCAACTGTATCTCGAATCGAAACAAAAACCGTTGTTTCCTCTGTTTATCTTAAAGTATGTATATATAGCGTATCTTTCTGTGTTTCGTCTTTCGACTTTGATGTATCTCACAGTGGGTTTGTGGATTTTTAAAACCATCGAGGGATCGTACGTTGTCGGACTGAATCGCTTTTTAGAGGTAGCGCGCCTCGAAATGGAACAGAAACTGGTTAAACGGATTGCCAGGCAGCGTTGCTGCGGGCAGCGAGCAACAATAACAGCTAACTCCTACGGGTAGGACTATCGATGCTAATCGATCGGCCGGCGATATATCTGCGTTGACATAACTCGGGAATTTATCGACGCCACCCCAGACGGTGGCATAGCTCGATATGCTAATAAAGGACTCTTGCATCGTGCTGGGCACAACGTGTACGCCGCTCTGCTACACCTATGTGGATTTAACTGATGTTCGTTATGTATGACAGTGGGTTTCTTCGTCTGGTATCCGATTATTGTCCCAACCATTTGCATAATATGGAAATATTTTCAAATTCGCTATACGAATGTTGTCTATGTAGTATTTTGAAAAGAATTACTTCGTAGCTCTGGAGATAATAGGTCAGGGCATAAATTTGTATGCATTTCCGTGCACTTGTTAGAAACACGAAAACGTAATTCATGGAAATTATTTGATGAAGATAAAATTGAAAAGTTACTATCGACATGAATTTCGTATTTTTTTAGTCCGATGCTCACTGCATTTATTTAACTTTGTATCGATATTTCGCTACGACACAAGAACACAAACTCGACGTTTAAATCGTTTAACAGCAGCGCGATAATAAATTTCGAATTGAACTGAAACAAGTTCAGCTTCGTTTCATCGAAAGAAACTGTCAATTAGAAAATGTTGTTGTACTTTAGTACCACGAAGCTCTACTCATCACCGAGTAACCGCTTTTTTCCCTCGGTTTTCCTTTTCCTCTCGGCATCGGGGGAACTCGATTTTGTCCCGATCGTTCGCACTTATCTTTCCGTCGCGTCGTCGATTCATAACATTTACGATCCGTTGAATTATTCGTCGCGCTACGAACTTTCTAATTTTCAGGATGATGTACCCTCGTTCCTGCGCGCGCCATTGTTGCTCCAGTTGTTTGCCAGAAGCTCTACCTACGCTTTGGCATGCCAACCGCGATGAAATTTCCAGCTTTATTCCGATTTTCGTGAATATTGACGTTCCTTTCGCCACGGATCCCCGTCTCTTTCTTTCTCCTTCTTTCTCCTTCTTTCTCTTTCGCTTTCTAGCTGCCAGTAACGAATGCGAGGTTTTATTTTCACCCTCTCCTTTTCTTCTCGAACGCCCCTACGGCACGGAGATCCGTTTTCAACTGCCTGGATGTCAACCCTCTTCTACCAACCGAAGAAGAACAGAGACGGAAAAGACGAGAAAGAAAAGAAGGTCCAGAGACTCATTCTCAATCGATATTTTAAAGAGACTGGAAACGCTCTCGCCTTTTGCCGAGTGATTTGTTTTTCGAGTGCCTGTGATTCTGTGCAAATGAAAAATTCTTTCCGAGTTCGGAAACGAGTTGTTTGCGTACATGTCATAGTTCAGGAGGTTACTTCGTGTGACGTTGAAATTACAGTTTGTTTCCTTTCGTCGTTCTTATCGAAGAAATATCGTAACTGAGCTGCTATATGAAACCGTTTCTATTGTACGTTGCTGCTTATTTATTGCACGAGTATCGTATTATCCTGTGTGTCTGGCATCAATGAAATTTAACAGCGTTAGGTGATAACTAGGATTTTAAATGTTTCATCGTCTCGTAACCTCGAGTTATGCATGTTGCTTAAATTATTCTGAATAAGAGACATGCGAGTTCTATTTATTAGACAGATAGTACCTCGAATATAATAAACACTGTGTTATCTATATTTTACGAAGATTAAGGTTAATACAATTTATTTTAAACGATTATTATCTGAGTTAGTCGACGAGAAACGGGAATCACGTTGGAAATATCGCAACTGAACGATTGATGGCCTCCAGTCGCAATCACGGTACGACGCTGCAACGGGTAGAACGGCTTGGAATTATTTACCAGCTGCGTCTTACGGTTATGCCTGTGATTCTCGTCATCGCGCGGCGTTATCGAGGCGTTAAGTTGTTAGTTCCGTCTGCTTGAAATAGTCTGGCTTGTATTTCCCGCATTTCTTCGAAGACTAAAATGTCCCTGGAAAGCTTGTTCAGGAACGAAGTAATGGCCGCGACCGGTCGTGGAGATCAAAACCGAGACGAATGGGAGGAAGTTGTCGCGAGAAAAAAAGAAAAAAGAAGAATAGAGAAAGAAAAAAAAAGGAAGGAAGAAAAATCGGTAAAGTCGAGAATCGTTGCTTCTCGCTAATGCGCTCATTACCCGGTGAATGGAAGCAAGAAAAGTTGAGAACCGGAGGCAGTCTACGGGCTACTGGGTTTTCGATCGATACGCGGTAATCTGTTTAAAACAACAATAAATTTGTGACCGTCACCGCGTTAGCTTGCTCGATTTGGTCACGGAAAAATAAGTATTCCGTAAATAACTCTTAAGAAACTAAATCAAGTTGTTTTATAAGAAAATTGGAATTTGAAAAACAGAATTTCGAACCAAAAAGGAATCTTGCGCATTGCAGAAGTATCTAGATTTTCCAGAATAATTCCAGAGTCGCTAGATTTTCTCGAATTTTATTTCTTTTGAATGAATATCGTTCTATCTCTAGTGTAGTGTCCTGTAAAATTTTCCAAAAAATTTCGGTATAATAAAACAATTGTAAAACTGTTGGAAAAATAAAGGAGAGTTAAGCGATCGCAATTTACTCTACTCAGAAGAATTGCGTCAATTCCTACAAGATGAATCTCAACGGAAGGTAACGTTGGACGGAACGAGCAGCGTGGACCCAGAGAAAGCTATGAAATAAAGTCGCCGACGAGATTTGCGTTCGATATTCGTGTGCAGTATGTAGACCATCGTGCTTGCTCCATACTTTCGCAGCGTCTGCAACGTAAAGAACGAATCGGACGGAGATAACTCAGAAGAAGCGGGTTGGCGAAGAAATTGCGAGGTGAAGGAACGCGGCTGCGAAAAGACACGGACTGAGTTAGGTGGTCGTCTAGTCACTTAACGTTGTCGTTGATGGGCGAATGGTAGCGAGAGCGAGAAACGGTTTGCAGACAAAGGGAATCGAGCAAAGTAACCGTGACCTGCAACTAAACCGACGACTCCGGAAAACCAAAAATATTTAGAAGAAACGGTCAAAGATATCGTGCGCCTGATCAACGTTTTTACAATGTCCGGTAGTTGAAGAAACAATGGATACAAACAAGTCCAATTTATCGATAAATTTAAAAAAATTTCTTTACTTAGATAATTGCGATTAGTCGAAAGAAATGACGAAATAAATGTTCGTTGTTGAAGTTCTTGTGGATGAATCGTTGTAGCTCGATCTTTTGCATTTATAGATATCATTCCAGTCGAATCTAATAGGATTTATGCAGATTCAAGGCAGGAATTCTCCTCTTTAGATTTTATAATCTAATAAAGAGATAGATACGTTTAGAAAAGGTATCAAGATAAAAACTAGTTATGCGGTTGTTTTTGGTTTTAGTTTTGAGTTCCTTATCTAGTATCGATAGGAATCAACGTGGTTTCATTCGAGATACAAACGCGACGTTAAAAGTGAGCACTAACAGTAGAATGGGTAGTTAGTTACTCGATAGATAGTGGAGGTACGCGTCGATTTCAATAATTTCATACAGGGACAAAGGATTGGGAAGTTTACTTTGATTGTTCTATCGTTAAATGCATCTCCATATCAAAATACATTCTGGGAATGTAATAGAACGGTGAATATAAACAGGGAATTTCGACATGATACTGGAGGAGAATGATCGTCGAAATGCATGGCAAAGAACGAATTGAGGTAGACGATATCCGGTAGAGATAAACACAGGTCCCGAGGAAGTTGTGCAGTCGACAAACTCTCCTGCTTGTCAGTGAATCAGGGCATAAAATAAACAAGAATATTTGGCGCAACGAAATTAGAGGAGCGGGACAGGGCTTGAAAGGCCGCGCTGGTAAAATAAACTGCTCGTGGAATGGCGCGAGAGCTAAGCGAGAATTATACCAACGATAAAGTTGTGATAATTACTGCGATAATAAGTCAAATGAGCTGCGAAAGCGTTACCGCGGCCTACGCTGCACGGAACAACGACAATTCGCGGCTAATTTTATCTGCGATTTGTTATTCAATCGTGGCGATCGCAACAACCAGAACTTGTCGCTCGTTTCCAAGATATGTCGTAAGAAACGGCCGATTTCCTTATCACTATGTCATTAGAAGAACCAGTTTCTTAATAATTATAGAGTATACAGCAGCCTGTTCCATTTCTCCCTTTTCAGTGATTGATGATTCTTTCATCCATTTTTCTAGTAATTATCCCGTTCCACGATCGGTTTCCTTTTATCTCCGAAAGGACACACCATAAATTTCCATAATTGGTGCAATAAACGTTAATTATTAATTAGGCAGTTGAACGTGCACGATATAGAAACGAAATAGAAACAAAAGGCTGGAAAATTTGTTTTATATCGCGGTATCGAGGTACGTTTGAAAAGGTCTGATATCTAGAAGAAAAAGTAATATCTTCGATAAGGAAAGAATTAACGTTTCGTTCAGCGTATTTTGTTTTCGTTTATCTGTGCCTGTATGTTAACGTTGTTAGGACGCCGTGAAATACAGTAATAGCACGAGCGGTATTCAACGAATTAATGAACACGTTTCGCAAGAAAGGCGGGCAGAAGCGGCTGATAATCGAGGAAACTAGTGTGCCGGTTGTCAATAGATACGTCCCCCGTGGCGGACAACAAAGGGAGAAAGTTCAGGAATTATCTAGCAACATCTTGGAACGGGTAAGCGTGCATGTCGTACTGCCGGAATGCACTGCAAAAGGAAGAGACACGCCGACAGATACAGAAATTACAGCTCGTAAAGTCGGCCACCGCGCGTGGAAGGTTACGGAAATTGGGAGCGCACACAATGTTACGTAATTTCATCATGGTTACACGTGTTTCCCCGGCTTAAGGCAAGGCCGTACCTGCGGCGTACGTTGTCGAATAAATCATGCGAGGGTTAAGCATCCATGAGCCTTTCTTACGTGACGCTGCGTTCTAATATCGTCGCTGCTCGACACCATCCGGATACGTTAACGAACCAGTCTCCAGCAATTTTTCATTTTATGAGACGCGTAATAATGGTGTTTGGAAGCTAATGTAAGAGTTACTGTCTATCATTAGTATTTACATATATCGTAAATAATGTTTAGTGAGCTTTTGTTTTGTATTTCAATCAATTTTCGTTTTGTAGAAAATCTAGTTGCCACGTTGGATGTTAATAGAAGAGGATGTGCTAACATCCTTATATAATCATGTTTAATAGGAGAACCTGAATTTGGTATTTCAATTAATGTGCAAGTTAGGGAAACCGATTAGTAACGAAAGAGGTATGTACGATTAAATTATTTTGTAAATACACTTCGCGTGTTAAAACTATCTTGGTGAGCGTACACAGTGAATTCTTCTTCTAAAACTCCTTTTCTTTAGACTTTCTCTCGCTACGCACTGGTCATCTTTAAAAAGTGTCATCCTTACATATGCACCACGCATACATTCCGAGAGTCCACTCACCTTCTCGATTTATTTTTTAAACGTAGCGTATTCGTACCTTCGTCCTCTAAAATTCTAGTTTCCACCTGTGCATTATCGCGTGCATTAATTCTTAAATACCTTTACTGTTGTATGTTCTGTTAATCTGTCTAATTTATGTAGACGCAAGTCGTTTTACTCGTACGAAACAACAAAGACCAGATAGGTCTTTAAGTATGACGATTGGTGTTCTGAATAGACTAAGTAATCGTATCAGTTTGAATGTTAATATTAATATGAATAGAATTTAATAAGGTCTTGAGGTAGTAGGAGTATACCAAGAGAAAGTATAGCGCATATTTCATCATATATGACAATATTCTTAATATCTTCAAACATCTATCAATCGATTAATTACATTATTGATCGATTTATTGATTTACAATAAATTAATTAAATCAAATCGTTGTATTACAGTCTAGAGCGAAATCTTTTCTATTTCAAAATTCTAAATCTCTGAATGCAAGCAAACATATACTGTAATACGACAATGAGCAGCAAACGTTAAACTAGCTTTCTTTATTTTGAAACGCACGAACCATTGGGGAGATAGGTTTTTTTTTTTTATTTATTTATTTACATTTTACAATTTGTCCAGTAGGACATTTGGTAAAATATTATAGCTTAGTGATATAGTATTATAACACGTGGATGGCTACCTCCAGTAGGATACCATCAATTGGGGAGATAGTGAAGTAAATTCCAACGGCGGGAGAGACGATTCTCGGATTTCAGGCGAAGGTGGTTCGAACCGCGTCGCAGACCACCAGCTTCTCCCCTTACTTGCCATTATGCAACTCACTTTTCTGAAGTGCAAATCACCAGCAACATCTAGACAAGGGGGGGGGGGGGGACATCACCGATATATGGCGACGATTACGACTGCGACAATGTCGGAACCGTAGTCTGTTTGTGAAAATTTAAAACGGTCCGAGCTTCTGACCGTAACCAGCGATCTGCACGCTCGTCGACAGTTAGGAATTCCAGCGAGTTGCCACCCCATAAAAGCTTCTACGTATCCGTGTCGTCGTCGTTTGCACGGGAGCGATATTCCGTCTGCCACTTTGTACTTTCCGACACCGGCAATCGGTATGACGACGATCTTTACGAGGCCTCGTCGTTGCCTCGCACATCGCTTTTTCGTATCAGCTGATTATGCTTATGTCTTCATCGCTATTAGCGTATAATAGTTCGTTATATGTCGGCCGCTTCAATTTCACGGTCGTTGCACGATTGAACCTAACAGCAAGAATATTATATTATCTTAGAAATCTAAAAGAAAGAACATACTAATAGCCGATAGCATTTCTAAAAAATAGACTGATAGAGATTAATAATTTTACGAACCTTTGCCACGAGATCTTAATCCATTGAGTTAACGGGAAACAGTGTCGGTTTTAATCGTCAGAATGACCATTGCTAGCGCGCGAAGTATGTATAAATAGAAGTAGCACGCACGAGAGGGCACGTGATCCCAGACGGACGACGAGCTTTCGGAAGTTTAAATTGCGACTGGTTACATCGTTGTTGATTAACATCGTTAGTTAGCTAACTGAAGTCGAGTAATTTATCCCTGGCGGCGAAGCATCACACGAATTCCCATTGATACGCGGCGAGTGTCAATCAGTGACACTTTTAGGGCTTTGTGCATTAACGACGCGAATTTCGATTTGTTTTACCGCGGGAAGAAGGAACGTGTAATTAACCCGAATTGTGATTTCGTTCCGATCGACCTCGCTGCTAGCTGTATTTTCCCACATTCTTGTTTTACATTTTCATTGTGAGAAATAATAGCTGGAATTGCGTAGTCCTATTGGAAATCCTTTCCTCTTTCTACTTTGCTCTCTTTAATCTTCTTTCTTTTCCGTTACATAAAATGATACAGGAATTTAGGGAAATTTTCAATGAAAGTTTCGCGCGAGAGCGAAAGTAATTTTTACCCTCTATCGTGGGGAACATTTGTAAAGTTAAATTTGCTGTATAATAGTTCAAAAACGAGGACACGCAGTGTTTAATCTAGGAACATCGGAGGAACTCTCTCGTTTGAACGAGATGGCGGTGTTTAGAAAATAAGAATTCGAGGAATGTGTGTGTTCTTTGAAGCGACCGAGTAATGGAACCAAGCGAAAGTATTCTTAACTTAGACATCTCAATGTTGGGCTATATACGTTATGAATTTAACCAGTAAAATAAACTTTTAGATAATTTCCATAACAATCAACGAGAATATTTCACCATTTCAATTATTTTATTTGACGGCCAATTCGCTAAAAATATTGTAATCGATATATACGAACTATACGTTGAAGCCAAACTTTCTGAAAATTTCATTGTTTTGATACCAGAATGCGCTATTTAGTATCCAGTTTTTAAGAAACCAAACGAGTCGTCAATCATTTTGGCTTCTTACAATCAGTGACATACAGGTCGCTAAAATCGTTGGAAGTTCATTTACCTCGATCTAAAGTCACGAACGCGAAGGTCACGCAAAAGTAGCTCGAGCGGTTTTCACTTTTAATTAGGTTCTCGCAAGTCAGAACGTAGATATAGATTGGACGTTGCACAGGACGACTTCCTCGTCTATTTCGTCACACAAGTTTTGCTCAAGCAAACATCTTAAAGGTCCCGGCGCATCGTTAGAGCGTCGTTTCCTGTCGTCTAAATATACGATTCTCTTATGCGAGAACTTCAGAAATGGTTGGTCATTCCGCATGACGGTTTCCAAGCCAGTTTTCATTAACTCGCCTTCTACAGCGACAACAACATGACCCGATGCCGATATCGAGGTCGAGCAATTACATTATCACATACGAATTTTCAATACGATGCCGATGATGTCGGTTTATGGCGGTTTTTAAGAAATTTCCGCTACAAACATTAAAATTGCAATTTTTATTCAGGATTTGAAATAATGTTTCTTCGATAATACAAATATATTGGACAGTAACGATAAATCGAACAATAAGGAAATTACAAAATGAGATTCACATTGTAGATGATTGTTTTGTGGCTTTCATTGACTTTGTCACGTGTCTCTCAAACATATTTCTACATTCGAAAAAGGTCTCTTCGATAATACAAGTTAATATGTTTAATAACAATGATACATGAAACAATAGGATAAAATAGCATTCATCTCTTAAAAATAAAACATACCGTGTTTGTAGTTTTCATTCGATCCAATCATCCTTTGACATTTTTCTCTTCTGTGTTTCAAACAAATCCCCATCTACTCACCATTCGTTCTGTACATAATATCGTGTTCTCTCCTTGTTTATATCTCGAAATTAAAATTGTTGGTCGTAGTATCACTGATGCAGAGAAATTCTGTTTAAAAGATTCGAGAGATTTGGATTTTTATAGAATTCTGTTTAAAATAAGTTGTAAGAGCTGCGTAGCTATGTATCGCGTGCAGTGCACGCAATTATAATAAAGTCGAAGGTGTTCGAGCAAGTTACACGCGATCTTCTTTATCGGTTCGTTTGATTATCAAGATCATACGGGATAGGTTTTAACAAGAATGTCACGTATTGAACGGTCAGAATGAAACGTTGCGTGATTGATCCTCGTATACTGATAGTATAAATCAACACAAGTCTGTCGGTTTGTCACCTATGCTTTTTTTTATCGTATGTATGTGGCACCGAAAAATTATTTTCCACAAAGATTTTACTAATTTTATTTCGCCCTCGCCACGTTAAAATATAACTTAATAATTATTTAATGCTATTTATATTTTCCGGCATAATTACTTTAAAATCAAGATAAACTTTTAATTTATTTTCGTTCATTAATGTCTTCTTTCTCACATCGGTGTTATTTCTTGGTAGAAAGAATACAAACCATCGTATTTCTTTTCCTAAAAAATAATTGCACGGTTAATAGATTTTCGCGACGTTAATCTCAGGACGATGTAACAGGTTGATAGCTGAGCATAATCGCGTATTATTCTCTTAAATGAAGATACTGCTTTCAAGTCGAATGGGAAAATGTAATCATAATCGCGGGCAGAAACAAGCAACGTAGAACGTCTGACGATTGCGTTCTAGTCGAGAAATAATTACATACGTCATAAGTTATGCTTGCGTTTGAAACCGTTATGATTATTGTCTGAAAAAGTAGAGGGAGGAGTGATGTTGACAAAGAAGAAATGAATTCACTCGAAGAAACCGTGACATGGGACGAAGTGCGCGTAAATTATATTCTCTTGTATCGTAAAAAGTCACCAGGAAACTGTATATTAGCATTTTGATTTACAGTTGTTAAAGTGCATATCTTTTTAACATCCGTATCCTGTTGGAGCTTTAAATACAAAAGTGAAAGAAATTTCGAAAAATGTTCTCGTTCGAGGAAACGATTCTGCCATAGAGAGGATTTTATGGGGGTTCTAGTAAATGAGAAAATCCAACTTGCCAAGAAAAGAGAAACTGCAACGATAAAAAAGAACACAGGAACATCGAGGAAGTAAAATTTCAACAATGGAAGAAGCGGCGTTCAGACGCTAAAATAGGTGTTGCAACAATTGAAAAATACAATGCAAAAACATTACTGCATTTTATTTACTTTCTATTAGTGTTTTAACGTAAGGTAATTGTTATTATTATGAAGTCTAGTAAGCTTATATTCAGTTTTGGAAATCTGAATTTAAAGATGAAAGCTTGGAAGGTTTCATGGAGGCACTAACTCAATTCTGTTGAATGCAAACGCGGAATTCTTAGGAAAACTCGGTGTCTCATTCTCAAGTAAAACTTCTGCTAGTTACCAATCAGCTGCAGCACTTTGCTTCCCTTGGAAACTTACGCGGTACCACGCAAGTGGAAGTAGTTTCTCGTATGTCTCATGGGTACATGTACTCCCACCCGGGGATGGATTTAAATTACACGTACAAATTCACGTTCGTTCGAGTTCTGTTTCGGCGAAATTACTTGTAAGGCCGCCCTATCGAGATTCGAACTGATTTCACTCCGGATTGAATTTGAATAGTTGGAAAGACTCTTTGCAAAGTAGATTACGAGTTATAAGAATATTTTACCCGATAAAATTGTTACTTGAAAAATAAAAAGGAAAGAGAGAGAAGAATTCGTCGGTTTGTTTAACTTTTACCGTAATCAAATAACGAGGATACATTTTACACATATAGACTTTACAGGGAAAGATCCAGTCGAAGCGAGCACGCACGTTTAATTGGATTCGTCGCAAAGAATTTCGCCGGAGAATTCGATAGAGAGAGAGAGGGAGAGAGAGAGAGAGAGAGAGAGAGAGAGAGAGACGTTCCAGCGAGGCGTTTCGAATCGATCGAATTCCAGCGGAGATGCGGAGAATCGTGTTTGCGGATAGTTCGTAAATTTACACGGACGGTGGCCGGCCCTTACGACTTGTCGTCAAGATGACCGTTCGCCACTAGCTAAATTGAAAGTTACATAATTGATTCGGCCAGGAATTCAGCACATGGCACCAGCTGCTGCGAAAAGCAACCCCATAAATGTGTAACCGTTTCGAAAGGCAGAGAGATGGTAGAAGCTGGAGGGAACGGGGCTGGAAAAGTGGCGTGCGTTAGCAAACTTTCGTCAACTATTTGCCTGATTTTCCACGCGGAGGATATCGATCCGTGAAACAACCAATGTTTACATTATTGAAATCTGCCAGGACAAACGGTGTGCGTAGTACATTGGATTTCACAAACTTTGCAGTGCTGTGGAAGATAACAGTTTAATGGGAACTTTTTCGCACAACCTTCGAGATTACCGAATATCAAGCAACCGTAACCGTATTACGTGTTTCTCCAATGCCTTTGACGTCATTAACATATGCTGTCGCGATTGAAAATTAAATTATACTTTTACTCGTAGCAGCGGATACTTTATGAACTTCGTACGCGCGTTGCGCTCGTTTTCTTCGTAAGATTTATTTTAATAGGGATTGCTCGTTTCTATTCAAAGAACAGCCAGTAATTGCCGAGTTAATGTAAATTACTTTCACAAGCACAGTAACATAATTGAGCATATCGTAAATCGTTTCGCCGGCTCGATTTACAGAGTCGTAACGTTTAAACGCGAAACGACGACGACGACGACGGAGACAAGCGGCCAAACGCACTGTGCTAATTTCGGGTATCGACAAGAATGATAAAAGAAAGAGGTCGCGTTAAAATTCAACGAGTCGTGCGTGATTTATTTGTGACTGCGATTTAATGGACTATATCGGTACGTGGCTGCCTGTTAATCGTATCTTTGTCGTGTAACATCGGCCGTCGTTGTCTTCTGACGTAGCACGCGTTACGGGGAACACGAGAAATAGACTTACGAAAGCGTATCGCGACGCCGGCTCCATATCAAAAGCAATTAAAAAGGTTATATGTACCGCGCGGCGTGGTTGGAAACAGTAATGCACCGATAATTTCGCGATTTTATGCAAATGGCAACGCGCCGTTTAAATCTCGTAAATCGAATAATGAACCATTATAATATAATCGAAATCTCACGGTTCAATTTTATCACGATTTCTTCGCGCGACCATAATTTCCACGTGCATTCGATATGACGTCGACTTAATTGCAATGCTTCTTTCTCTCTTCGGCAAACACTTTTTCGCGCGTCGATCGACAGAAAGAGAAATACATACAAGTCCACAGAACGGGGAAATGATTAAATTGCATCAATGGCATGAAAAACTTCCTCTTCAAATGAGATTCTTTTAGAATAATGTGTTGCATTTGCACGGTTCTCTAGTCATCATCGCATGACTGTCGGACTGCTTCTGTTTGATGAAATCGTCCATTATCGAGCGTCGAGGTTATTACTTTTGTTTTGCATGTAGTTGTTGGCTATATCGATGAACCACAATCATTTGTATTAATGAACATAGTGTGTTTTTTAATATCTCAAAATTAATCTTTTTAATCAATAATTACGATCAGAGACTCTAGTAATTTCTCTATTTCTTACCATTGTATTTACTGTTTCTATTTGTTTGCCGAACTGGAATTTTGTTATTTGACAAGAGTTCATTACAAAAACGCCGAACAATCCAATATTCCAGTATTGTATATAAATATTTTTGCTTTCTTCTTTTCACATAACAACGCACTAAATTTGCATGCACACAATTGCACATTCGTTCGCTACGAGGCAGAGAAATGCTGTATACATTGAACTAGTCTATGAAAAATATCAAAGGACCGATCGTGAAGGATATTTCGACTCGAAACGAGCGGTAGTGTGACTAACGTTTAATTGGCGCGAGAATCCATTGCGGTGCGTCGTCTCGTACGCAGCATAATAAAAATTCAAAACAGTTCATAGTATTCAAATTTCGCTATGACGTTCAACATTCGACGCGCAGACGAAACACTTGTAGAACAAGCGTCCAGCAAGGGAATGCCCAGAGGCAACACATGGTGGTCACGCCAACGACCCGGCGAATTTAGTTAAATAGTCGTCTCGCGTTTCCACAGCGTTTCCATTTCTGTGCATTCTCCTCGTGTCAATTGATCTGTTATTCATTCATTTTGGACGAAGTTCCTTTGGTTCTACACAATGTTGCTTCACGAACAAACTTCTGATGCGCGAAATCAACAAATAGGATCTTTGAGCGAATAACATTACGTATAGAGAAATCGCATTTGTACATTGCGGATAGAATGGAACGTGGCGATCGATCACGCGTATCGAGTTCAATTTAAATTGAACTTTAAGCTTCCTCTAATAGAGTAATTGTTCTCTTTGTAATCGATTCTAAGAAATTTTAATATCTCCAACGTTCTCGATAATTCCAATCTCTTAACGAAGTAATATTTTTCTTAACTTCTCCTCTTGTAGTCATTCAAGGCCGGTCCTGACCTTCGATCAGTTTCCGGTGGCTACTGGCCATAAGTCAAATTCAGGGATCGGAAATGGAGAACGAGGCTCCGGTGGAGAAGCAGAACAACCAAATCGTCTGGTGTCTCTTCGTCCGTGTGAAACCGTCCCCGTCGAAACGAACGGTATGCGATTGTAGCGGGGATTCGAAGGGAAGACCTTGTAACAGGTCCTCGTGACGGAAACGTTAAGAAACGAGGGATACATTGGAGGGTCGGCGATAGTAAAACGCTACAGGAGATGGTTTAGGCTTGGTCGCAGCTTACGACAGCGCGGCCGTGTGGGCGCGGAGGTTTCAGTTCGACCCCGAAAGTGAGGCAGTAGTAGGGGATGGGATCGGTGGGTGGAGAAAGGAGGAAAGAGTGAAAGAAAGACGGAGAGAGTGTCAGAGAAATGGAAGGAGAGAGAGAGAGAGAGTGAGAGAGAGAGAGAGTGAGAGAGAGAGAGAGAGAGAGAGAGAGAACGAGAGGGTTGCACGGGTTGGGTTCGCCGGCTCACCGCTATTGATTTTTCCCGCCAGACTCGCGGCCTCTTCGTTCCACTTTCGATCCTCTCTTTCCCACTTTCCCGCCTCCCGTTCCGTCCTTCTCGATCCTGCCGACTTTGCCTTCCGGCTTTCTCCCTTATTCCTTCTTGCACTCGCATCCGGAAACATCCTCGCTCTGTCTTCCTCGTTTCATATGCATTCGTCTCCGCCGTACCCTTTCTTTCCCACTTCTTCACCACCCTCTTCTTGTATGTGTACATCTCTTTCGCATGCTCTCATCCTTCCTAGTCGCTCGCACTTTCGGCTTGCACACCCTTTTTCGCACGTGCGTTGACGTATCTGTGTACGTATATGTATATAGATGCAAAAGTATATGCGAATAGAGACACACGCATGCGGGAGACGCACACGCGGATGAAGAATGTACATCTTGTGCAACGTATATACAGGTTCTCGTGCGTTCGCGGGTGTAAACGTTCTGCGTCCACTTCTGTCAGGGAGCTGGCTGACGAGAGGCTGACGACGCTGATTTTCACACGCCACCGAATTCCTACGAGCAACGAGTCTCGTCGTATTTCTCGTGCAAGCTGGAGAAGGTAGGGTGCCACGGCGACGAGTCGTGTTCCCGTTTAATCGGCAATAACTGCCGGGAAGAGCAACGATTATTTCGACCGTTTCTGGATCGTTCGTTCTGCGTCGATACGTTTCCAAGTATTTTTGGAGAGGTTGAGAATGATGCTGGACAAAAAGAAGGGAGGGGGTTGAGGTTGTTCACTTTTCTCCGGTAACGGCGGGAAACGAAACGATAGTTCGAAATGTCTTTCCTCGATGTGAATTTTATTCTTTGATTCTTGTTTGATCAGTATTTCCCCGATAGTCGAGGAGCCTGCCCTGGACATCACATTATTCCGTAATGGCATCATCTCAGAGTAATTACGTCGAGATGGTTTACTTACAATCGAGCGCGATTCTTTCCGCGAAAAAGTTTTATTAGTATGTCAGGGGGAATGCGCGTTTTCGCCGAAATATGGTGGGATACGGTTGTTAAGTGAAACGGCTGCGTCACTCGCATTATGCAAATACTTTTATTGTGCCGTTGCGCTGGATTTATAGCGCCCCTTGTTACGTATTGCGATATTACGTAATTAAAGAAACGGGAATTCGGAAATGCTTATTACTTGTCTTTGGCTACGAGAAAGCTTTGTTTATCGTTTGAGTAATAAAATTAACGATGCTATGTACTATGAGGTATAATTGTCATATACATGTCTAGAACCTAGAAATGTATATAGTTGATTCTGAACTTCGTTTGTTGTAGCACTGTTTGCCCTAGTATTCTCAGCTGCAGCAGTAGAATTAATAAATACTGTTACGCTTCGAGATGTACAATAAACTGTCAACTTTTTTATTAACAAATAGTTAGCAGGAAATAATGGTAGGAGTGCGTCTACTCGATTCAAATTTCCGAAAATTTCTCGTTCTCGCTATTAAATCGATAACTGGGGCATGAATAAAAAACAAACATCTTTTCGATTCCTCTGTACACACATAACACATAACAATGCCGACTACAATAATAATAATGCCCTTCCGAAAATCTCTTTCATTTGAATGACTACCAAACAATTTTTCTAACGTTATTACATAACAATTTCTACTCTCAGATTCTATAATCTAGCTGTTGAGCAATATTGCGAATTAATCATTCGTAAAAACATCAGCGCGGGCGGGTCACAGTTTCTTGAATGAATGTGACCGAGAATCACTCGGTTGATGGATTACTAACACGGTCAAAAGTGATGGACGGTGAAGATCTCACGACGCGTAACACGCTTCGACTCTCGAGCGGATATCTGGTTTTGTGTGTATAGAAGCGTTGGTCTCCGCGGTGACGAGGTTGTTAAAGAGTTTATCGCGCTCGACCTATCCGTCGGCTAATCTTATCGGCGAAGCTTCTTAGCGAAGCAGCACGGTCTGTCACTTTATCTCGGCCAGAGCGAATGTCTGGTTGTTGCATTTGTTCGTTGCAACGTCCTCAGCATCATTTTTCTTCTCTGCGTGATGCATCTCGTATCTGCTTCGTGTTCATGTTGACAACTTTTTATAGAATTATGAAATTAATTACTGTATGGAACTATACTTGAGAAACTTGTTGCATCTAGGTCTAATGATTTTTCATTTCCTGTACATTCGGGATCTAGGAAATTACGTTATACTGTAGAGAAATGATAAAAATGGTGCGATCTGTGTAAGAAAGTGTGAAACTTCACGCGTTTAGAATGAACGTATAGTTTTTGTTAGATAGATATGTACCTGAAGATTCTGATAGATACTCGATAGTGACATTTAACCTTCCTTTCGCCAAGAGGGTCGAATACTCGGCGATTGTAACGCAAGAGCAGGTATTCTTTTTAGAATCTTTGATATTGACGAATGTCCAGAAAATAAGCGTATTTCGTATACATATTTTATTTTCAGAGATCTAGGCTCTTAGTAGCGGTTATTTTTACATTCTGTTTCATCTGTAAATTAAAATATAACCCATCATCGATACTCTATGAAACATCGTCAAGAATGATGTCACGGAAATCGATAAATAATAGCTCTAGAGATAAGTTAACAAACTTATCCTAGCTTCTAAGTCAGTGTAGCAGTCCTATATCGTACTCTATAGTCTATAGTATGTTAATATAATCTTACATAATGTTCTATGTAAAGACGACGATATGTGTATTGATACTGTACGATACTCTCGATATTTTATAATTGGAGTAGTTGAGTGAATCAGAGGGTAGGTTTATTGAATTCTCGAACATTTCCTGAATTCTGCCACAAAGCGGCAATGGGTGGTTCACGCGGATTTCTTTTGACGTCGATATCACGCGAAACTGTAACCGACGTAATTTCGTCGCGGATGACGAGGTTCATGGTGCAGAGCGGGGTCTGCGCGGCAGAAAATATGCCGATATTCTGACGTGTCGATTTACTCTAAAGATTAGGTAGCTCGTACACGTAGACGCTGACACGGAATATTCAGATATGTAGTTGGAAGGGCCCGGTTTTACGTGGCGTTCAGGATTATTGACTATCGTGACTCTATTGCGGTGAACACTTCCCAAAAGGGTTGCCGTTTCCAAGTAGAAAGCTCCCAGAAATTATTCCAGAGATTTTGTCGCTTATAATTATTGTAATTCTTCGCATACCTTCGATACTAGTTCGGATAAATCGGAGATTGCATGAATGAATAAAATTCGGCGCTGTAAGCCAACTTTTCCAGAATTACATAGAAAAGAGTATATCTAACCGATTTTGACGACTTTGAAATATGTTGTCAAAATCTACATTCTGAATAACTTTAACGCGTTTTACTGCCGCATGGGCTTAGTGTCCGAGATATTCGCAAATTCAATACAATTTATGTTACGATTACACTTCATTGTGAAGTGGGCAGGTGTGTTTTTATATAGTCCAATCTAAACTTCACTCGCTGATAAGAGAGATAATCAGTTTTAATATCGTGTTATTTAGTACAGTATCTAAAATGGATAGGTTATGGATTGAACTAAAGTAATATCCAGCCGCCATCAGCCGGCCTGTAACTTTAGCTTAAAATCATTTTCAATGAATTTATTGATGTACGAAATGTTGCGTTATACTTTATTTGTCTGTTTGTCACGTACATGCTAATAATTAGAGTAAGTAGATATCTATATGCGTTGGCTGTATATGTACTGGACGCTTTAGGATGATGGTAAAACAGTTTCAGAAGCATTTGAGATTTTTTTATATCTTACTTCATAAATTCTTATTAACACTAATATTAATATTATGTCTTTTTAAATATTAAATTGTTATTGGCCGTCTCATGGGCGACTGGATATTAATATTACCCAGCCTATTATAAACCATTGATCTCTCTTATCTCTTATCTCTTCTTATTTATATTATAGATCATTAGTACCAATGAGTTAAGTTTAGATTGTGCTATATAAAAGTGCGATGATCTAAGAATTTGGAATAAAGCGTGATGGAACCTAAATTTGATTGAAATTTTTTGTGAACATTTTGCAAACAAAAATCGAGCGGCGGATAGACGTATAAGAAAAAGTTATTCAAAATATTGATCTTGATAACATATTTTAAGCTCACTGAAATCCGTGAGACGGTTTCTTTTCTATATCATTGCCGCATAAACATGATTTCTATTGCAATGTAACCATCGAAACCTGTAAAAGCAGCACGAATTAAATATTCTCGTTTTGAAACCGACGAGTTAGGATTTGAAACAGACTTTTTCCCTCTCTGCTTCATCGCGGTCCGTTCCACGGCTTGTTTCAAGTACCCTCTCAACTAGGAAATAATTCGATCTCTAATCGTAGCGCTTGGAAAATTTCGCTTCGAAACCTATTCCGGGCCAGAGAGACATTTCGGTTCGCATGGAACCTTGCGTAAATAATCATAATTAGACGTTGTTGGAAATTCGTTGGCGCCGCACCCTCGTTTCCCTGTACCGTCGATCGGTATATCGGTTTCCCCGTCGTTGTTTTTTCTCCTCGTCGTCCGCGAAATAACGTGTCGAAATGACACTCGTGCCCGGCGCGTTTGATTGTTTCACATCGATGTTCTACCGCGTCGAACCCGCGCGTTTCGCGGGAACTGAACGTGTTCAAAGTCCAAACCGCGCATATGCCGAAATTTTAAAACCGGAAGAATTTCTCGTTAATCGTTTATTTCTTTGAAACTCTCTCAACTGTGATTCTTTTAGTTTCTCATCCCTTTTTATTTACTTTCGTTTCTTTCTTCTTCTGAGCGTCGTTCGCTCGCGGATCTTCTCCATTTCTCTCTCGAGTCTTTCCTTCGCGTGCTTCGGTCAGTTTGCCTCCGGTGTTACGCAACGAACGCGAAAAAGTATTGGGAATCTCGCGGGAAAGAGAAATTGCAAATACGATATGCGCGGAGTTGGACGGAACTTGCTAGCAGGAGAGAAGATTGGAGTAGATGCACGAAGCAACTCCAAACTGCATTTCCGTGATCAAGTTGATTGGATAGCGAGTACGCCGAACAATACGTGTTCTTTTGAGCGTGCCCGGAAGAAAAACCGAGGAGTGCGCCGTTAGAAGTTATACGATGTGGAATTTTAGGAAACGCGATTTTGCCAACGGCGAATGTTGCGACTTCTTTTCACCATATCTCGTCACTTTTCATTCACTGTTCATTTCAATCATTCATTTGAATCGAATCGAGTATTGTATTTAGCATTTCAGACGTATTTATTCTCTTTCGTCTTTTTAATATTATTTTCATCTATATTTTCCATCTTAAATAGTACTTAGAGTTAATGTTATCTCGAAAACTTTCTGCAGATTACTCGTCGTATGCTACGTTACACAAGTCTCTACTACGTTACATTAACATGTCGATCTTTTTAAACAAATATTCTAATTCAAGATGTTTCAATCGTACGATCCCGATTAAATAGTAAGATATCAGATACGAAGATTTGTTCCTCTTCGTTATTTCTCAATGTTTTTCACGAACGATGCACAATGCATACTAGACGACATCGAATTGAAACGATGCGAAGAACGGTCGCGCACACTGTGCCGGTATGAATACAAAGGAAAAATACAGCAAGGAAAGATCTCGTTGTGCCGTTTCGTGATTCATAAAAAAATATTCTACTCGAGGTAACTTGTGTCTCTCCGTAGGATGATTCAGTGCGGTCGATCGGTGCTCGTCAAAACCTTCTTTTTGTCGCGACCGTCTATATCGACAATAACGAATGGCTTAGAATTCTTGCCGCGTATTGTTCCTTTATTCTGCGACATTGCTTACGTCCACCATGGTGAGACATTGCCACATGGCAATAGCGACCAACGTCTGGGTCTGTTTGTATCCTCAAAAGTATGTAGTTTCCAAATAATTATCCTTCTTCCACGTTTTCTTTTTTTAATTTTATTCTCGTCAATAATGGAAGCTATTCGATTGTGAAATTGCTTGGAATAGGTCATCTCTCGCACAATAGCTAGTCTAAAATGTTGCTGGGTGAATCATCAAATTCGAAAGGATTTTATCTTACGTTGCCTTTTATTTATCGAATTAGATTTTGAAATCTTGGCTGTAATAGTTGAATCTCATTCGTTTATGGTAATACATGTTTATGTATACTGTTAGCTTGTGTCTAGTTTGATTCAAATAATAACATGTGTATTACAGTTAAATAAAGTAACTTACATATTATCAGTTTTACGAAAAGATACTCTACACAAATCTATTACACACTCCAAAAACGATAGAAAACTATAAAAATTCGGTACTGTATCCTGCGATGCATAAAATCCAATGGCTCGTGTTACCTTTAATTATTGGTTTAACAGTTGGATTAAAAATTTGAATCGATTTTTCCGTCATGAATATTAACTAGTATGCATTTGGAGAGTGCTACTCTTCCCCACGCAACAATGCAAATGTAGTTATTTATTTTTAAGCGATCAGGTTAACGCTGTGGGTTTTCGTTTGTCCATGGAACATGATTTTTTTTATTGGGATTTGGAAAATTTAAGCCGGGAGGGAGATTCGTTGAAAATTGACGTGTAACACATCATAAATAACAAGTGGTTGAATTTGTCATTTTCGTTTTTTTTTTTTTTCGAACTGTATATACGCATAACAAAAATTTTTGCAGTTTCCAAATTTCATTCATCCTTCCATTACAAGATTTTTCCATTTCATGTTCGTTGTGTCAACTTCGTTAATGAATGGCGTTCTCGTGGTGCGCTTTCTCGAAATCCAACTGCAAAACGAGTAAAGATATGGAAAGACAAAAGATTGTCTACTGTCAGCGTAAAGCCAAGCAGAACGTTTTTAAGAGATTAATTTTTGCAAAAGCTATTTTTCATTTTCTCCATTTACAAGCACAAATATTTGATCGTTTTCACTCGTTGTAATTTAATTAAAGAAATATTTCAACATTTCCTCTTGTTTCTATTTTTATCAAGCTAAATTATTATCGCTTCGATAATATTCAATTAAATATGTAAGCTTAGGATACAAACAGTTTTTTAAGTCTATAGCTTTCATGAAATCTTATTCCGAAAGTCAAATTGTTATTTTCCACCCCGAGTTAACTCTAATACATTCGCAGAAGCTTTCACCGGTAAAGACGAAGACGAATTCAATCGATACGCGACCGGGATTTAAAATAGAATTAGAGCGATTCGTTTCTCACTTCCTGCCATATTTCCACCCTGTTTATTTTCCGGAATTTTTGCTTTGCATAATAAACACTCGTTCACAGGTGTATATCGGTTCAGCTGGCCTCATTTCCTGTCTCTATTCTACTCTCTGTCTCTTTCTCACCAGTTCTATCTTTCACCGGCAAAATCTCCGACCCGTTTTTCAACTGAAAGCGCGGAGTGATGCGCTTTAAAGGCGTGAACACGCATCTCGCGTGTACGACTCTTTGCAATCTTTCTCCGTTTCACGGAGCCTGTATTTAAAACACTTTGCAATCTATTTCCGGTCGTCCGCTGAACGTAGCCAGCGAATGAATTCCCCTTTCTTCTTCCCGTCTTTCTTCCTCTCGAAACTGCTCTTTCGGCCGTTCACCGCGCTTTCGTGATTATTATCATTGGCTACCTTTTCGTTAATCGTCGTTTGCACATCGCCGTCATTCAGTAGGCTATTTACAATCAACTTCGAATCCCGCGCTTTCGTTACTTCACCGAGACATTCTGTCTCGACGCGGACTTGTACCTGGGACCGCAGATTTTTCGACAAAGAGATTGAAGATTGTTTCATGTTCTTAGAGTGGACGAATCTTTGCCGTGTTTCACAAAAATGGAACTTTTCTCGCAGTGCGTATTTTGCCGTTCGTCGTATTGCAAATTTTTGAAATTTGAGTCTATGGATCGACGATCTATGATGGTGGTTTGGTGATTTATATTTTATATTTCTTTATATAGATCGAAGTCATCTTGTTCGTAGCTTTCTGTCAATTTTTATACCAAAATGTGAATTTGTTATCATGTTTTTACTGGATCCTCTTACGTATATGCAGGAAAGATCTGATGCAAATGTGAAAATAGTTGTGTTTCTTCTGCAAGTACAGAGATAATTAGAGGAACATGAACTTCTCGTGCGAATAACAGGTGTTTGGGGTAGAGCGAAAGAGGTTGAGCAGCTGCTTAGGACATGGTAATCAGTTTCAAGCAGAGGGTGGTTTTCATATGTGGTTTGCATATGTGGTAAGATATACATATAGGTACAGATACGAAAGTTCGCCACGCATGTAGAATAACTTTAAGTATTTGGTTTAGTTATAAACCAAATAACGTGTAATGTATGTATATGTACATACATATGATCGAATTAACTCGAAGTGAACGAACAAAATATGGAACTGCTTATTAGATATCTGAAGTAAGTGTTGCATTAGGACATAAAAATAAATAACAGTATTTACACTCATAAAATATTCAAATATTTAGAATACATACATATGTAAAATACAGGTATTAATAGAATGCATTCATACTCCAGTATTCATAAAATACTTATCGCGTCGTTTTGTCCGCAAGAAATATAATAGAAAGTCGAGCTTGTTATATCTAATATTTCGTTTTACACCGCAGCCGACGTATTCCTTTGAATTTTCTACTCTCGTTCCGACGCTCACGCGACACTCGTTAAAAGGAAGCCCTGCGCGTCCCGAGTAGTTACCGTGTTCCCCCTTTTTCCGCAGGAAAATATCTCTTGAATCCCGGGATGCGAACCCAAGGAAAATCAACGCGACTATAACACCGCTGCGGAACTCGCACTTTCCGCTGAGCGAAGGCTGGATAAAGGAGCCACTTTAACATTTGTCAAAGGATTCGTTCAGGAACGCGATATTCCATGAGACGTCGGCCGTGAAAAAATACGAGAACGGACGCGTTAAACGCACTACTTCGCGTGTACACACCGAGAAGAGACGAATTCGTTGCGAAACAGTGACGAGAAAGTGGATCCAATTGTAAAACTAAGAGATAGAAGGGAAAAAGAAGTATTGTAGCAGAAACGATACAAGCGAGATAGAAGTATCGTACTATCGGGTTGGGGCATATACGTAAAATATTGTTTTCCCTAATGGTTGTGTTTCAACAATTTGTAGATATAATGACATAAATTACTCGGTGGCAAAGCGCGTTGGTTTCTATGGAAATTGCCTTAATTAAATTTATGATGTTTTGAAGAAACTACGTGTGATCAAAATTCTATTTAGGCAAACAACATTTCATATGTACCAACGTGATAGGAGCAAGATAAACAAGGAAACGGACACCCAGTTTCGGAAATGAGTTATACAATGTCTAATTCAGAGAGACATATCGTAAGTCGTATGAGACGTGCACGTGTGTTTCGAATTCGCGTGTATCGTCTTGCTAAGATTGTGACAGTGGCAGCACTTACAGCGGTACTTTATCATCTTGTGATTCGTCATAGAGTGGGTGGAGACGAAGAAGAGAGAGGCGGCATTCAGCGTGGTCGTTGTTGGTTTATGACCATTCGACCCGGCGGCGTGTCTGTCTCACGGTTCCAAAACATTTTTTAAAGTTAACCATTCGTTTAATTACGGGCAACGCGTGGTAATGAACGAGCGTGTAAATGGGCCGATATCGAGGCTTGCGGAAAATAGTTAACGACAGTCGATTCTGGTATGACAGACACAGGATGCGGTCGATTCGTGTTTCTTCTGGATATTTGTAATGAGAAAACACACGCGGAGAATACACATTAACAATTTTATTGTGTGGAATAATTATATATAAAGAAAGCTTTTTTGGATTATTTTAAATTACTTACATATTCTTTAACACTCTTAAAAGTATGAATGGTTGGAGGATCAATCGACAATTTAGGTATACCTTAAGTTCGAATTTTATGCTTTAAATCGAGCGCTTATACACCGAATCCGACAGTTTTCGTACAAATGCTTTACAAGAATTTATTACATGTATTTTCGAAGTGTGTCGAGGTTTATCTAGAAATATAGCGAAACAGAAACTTTTATAGTTGCCGTTCGTTTTTATAGCTTAATTTGGACACAGCTTGGTTTCGAGCTAGGAACAAGAAGTATCGCAGTCGTTCTTTTTGTACCATTGGAAATCAAGAAAATGCCAGATCGTTCCCTCAGAAATCGTTTACTTCTTATTTATGAAAATATACAATTTCATATTTACGATCAAGTGAGCTATTACTCTATCTTCAAAAATATTCATCACGAAAACTTCTTTTTCTACAAGGATCTACGACGATGAAGACATTAAAGAAATATCGCCAAGAAACTTGAGATTCCTCGTGGCGCGGCGTTTGGTAGCAGTTACCGCTGTACCAAATTTTACCAGCCTGCAATATCATCGAGTGTAACATGAGTTTAGTTAAGTTCAGTTTGCTGAAACTTTTATATTTTTGCAGCGAAGCGATACGCAATTCGTGTCGTGGAATTTCGTCACAAGTTTTCAGCCAGTTGTCCACGCGTCGGCCGCGGCGTAAAGAAAGTGGTCATAGAAAGAGAGCAAATTGTCTGCAACTTTTAAGGGTCTCCAAGGACAGCGCGACGACCGACGTTTTCTAGCGACTACAGTGGAACGACAATGGACGCTTGTCGACAATCGAGAAATTTGAAACGCTCGTGGCTCGCACAATTTATCCGGAAGTGTATAAATCCCTTTAAAAATCACTCTGCCACGAAAGATCAACTTTCTGCACTCTTTTGTGAAACGAGAAAGGAAACAGTTGTACAAAAAAGATGAAAGGGAAAGAAAAGCCAAGTACACTGTTTTTCATGTTCTTTCGAAATACCGTAACGGCGAAATCGTCATGCAGAAAGAATTCATTTAGATGGAAAAGGTTCGTGTCAACCGGATGGTATTCGATGTTTTGATAACTGTGCGCGTTTCAGAGAAGAACTGGGTCAAAATTGCAGAGTAAAATCTGGCAAATATATGAAGACAATTTTGTCGGAAACCAAACAATGCAGCCCGCTTTTATATAGGAGCATGAGCTGTGGGGAAAATGTGTAACGACACGTGGCGCAACGCTGTGGAAATCACGTAAACGAGCCAGGCTAATATTTTCTCGGCGGGCGAGCGGTGAATTTCAACGTCAAAGATGATTGAAAATACATTTTTTATACTATTTTTATATCATTTTAAGTTTATACTATTTTTATACTATTTTATGTAGCCCTTGATTTTTCTGCGTTCGTACAAAATGCAGCGTTTTATTGTTTCCGATTCCGACGGAATAATTACACAGCGATACGATATTAATGGGATCGAAGCACGATTTTCTCCTTACGCTCTCCCTCGATCGATATCAACATTTTTCTTCCGCATAAATCTCATTGATTTCTACTTGGAAACCCGTTACCATAATCACGCACCCGTCTGTGAGAGGATCCGCCGCGACCGGTTCATTTTTACGCTCGCGACCAGTGATTTATGGCACACTGTCAATTCGTAAGATTATTAACTGGCCGTGATTGATCTCCCTTCCGCGCCGGTGTTATTCGTAATTGTATTCGACAGCCGCGAGCCGAACGTTTCTTTCCCCTTCTCTATCTTGCTTTTTAATTAGAGGAACAAGATTACGGCGAATGCAACATTTCTGTTACGCGCTTCACTCCGCAGAGTGTGAATCGTAACGAGTGCGAATCGATCGTCGATTTCAGCGTTCATTAACGTTTGCTTGAACGTTATTAATGCCTTGAACTTTCTCCGATCTTACACCGTGCGAACAAGAAGCAAAGAATTTAGAAGTGAAAGAAGTTTTACTCTTTTTAAAGAGGGATAGAGAGAGAGAGAGAGAGAGAGAGAGAGAGATGGTAATCTTCTCTTATTTATAAACGTACACTTAATTACAGTACATGTGGTACATTTAATCCTATCATACGCTTCTTTAATTTCGTATTCGCTTTGAAAATAATCGACTTTCATTTCATTTATTATACACGATGGAAATTAATTAAAGTTCGTTCACTCGGCGATGTATAACTTTATAGAAAGTAATTACCAATTAATACGGAAAAATGCGCCGCCACTACACTTGAGATTCGTTTCGTTTGATTTCCTGACGCAGCAGCGATGACTTTCGCCCAGCGTCAAGTTGGAAAATAAACGATAGCAAACGATAATCCCCACGTCGATAGTAGTCGATAGTAGTTGATCGATAATAATTATCGCTGGCACCCGAACATCTCGTTGACGATTTTGAAAGAGCGCGCAAGTTGCCGAGCATCTCTTTTAAGCGGCTTACGATTCCGGCAACGCAGCCATGAGATGCAGCGTTCTAGATTAAAACCAATTAACTCAAATAAGGCAACGTTAATAGCGCCTGTAAATTGCAGCATTCAGCGGACGACAGAGTTGCTTCGAAAACATTATCGGATAATCGTTCAATGCAAGTTCCCTCTTCCTCTTCCTCTTTCTCTTTCTTCCGTCCCCGCTCTTCCTTCCCGTCTTTCTTCAGGGTAAAAGTCAGAAATTGGAGAAAAAAAGTATGGTCCTCTATTCACGCTTTATGCGACAACGCAGGAGACGTGCAGAGTAAAAGGACACTCCCGTCTATCAAAGGGAGCCGAAGATCTTCCGATTGTAAAAGAAAGCGACGATAGATCCTGCAGAATTTAACCTACATTACGATGAATTGTACCGATCGGCCATTGTAGGTTACTATCGAGCTACTGGAACGCGGCTCGGCAGGATTGTTGCATTTAAATCCGTCGAATTGGCTGGCTCGTCGATTTTGTCCGAACAGAAAGGGATAGTTTTGAATAGATGCGAAATAAGATGTAACGAAAGAAGGGGAAGGCGGGGAGTCGTTTGGTTTCTTCGTCTGTCGAGTGAAGAATAGGCAGACTATTCCCATCGAAGAAATAAAAGGCTGAATGAGAAAACGGCGTGGGACAGAACGAGATACAACTAGACTGAGTCGATCTCTTTTCCGTTCGGACGAATCGTTATGAGTCGTGTAGGTATAAACTAGCAGTTCGATCAGACGTGATGGCGATATACGGCACGATATTGCGAGAGGATAGCTCGAACAGGAGAGAGTATCGATATGGAATGTGTTTCCTCATCCTCTGGTTCTTGTCGTGGCTCTCTCTCCCTCTGGATATTTGCTTCTTCGTTCCTCCGTAGCGATGATCCGTGCACCCCTGTGTTCGCCTTCTCTCTTTAGCCACTTCGGAACTTGGAGTGTGCTCGAGAGAAGGTCAACGATCTCCCCGGGGATTTTCAGAGATCTGGCGACTGAAACCACCGGTGGGACTCGTCACGACTCAATTTGTCGATACCGATGGTAAAAAACGAATCGACTGATCTTGGGCTAGGTGCCAGGTGGGGTAGCAGGTTGCTTCGATCCGCGGAAATGGTTATCGGGGATCGAAGCCCATAGACGAAGACCCGATGTTTATTCGACGCCGGTCGAGCGACGAATTGATTTTTACTTCCAACTCTTTTCGCAAATAAGAGCCCGAAATCTATATCTTTTTTCCTTCGTGCGTACAGAGTTGGGGAATATGGGTATCGGTGAATGGTATGGTTATAGAAAAATTTTCAATTCAACACTATGTCGAACTTGTATCAAACAGGTAAGAATGAAAGTTATAACAAAAGTACATAACGCTAGGGAAGGGATTCTTTATCGTTATCTTTTGTAAAAATTGAAGAACATTTAAATCTATAAAATATCTATGATACATTATGAATCGATCATTTTGATCGTCCCAGTATATTATTCTGATATTGACATTTTTCGCATTATTCTGATATTCGCATTTTTCATATATAGGATGCTACAAGAAATAGATATAATTTAAGTAGAATAGCTTAAGTAGAATATAATTTAAGCCATTTTGATCAAAATTTGACGAAACTTAAATACCTATAATCTATAACGTAATACAGGACCGAGTCATAATATCGCAAGAGCACGATTAGAATTCTGATTATCTTATCATCTTTTAACCAACTAATTAATCAAATCATTTCCATACATTCTTCTTTGCATTCGTTCAAACTCGTCATTTCCTTGGGAAACGAGAGCAGAGGGGAGAAAAGGAGATCGTGGCAGATCTTTCGCTCCACATATTTTTCCTGACGGCGCTTGGCACGATTAAAACTCGTTGCAACAGTATTACAATGTTAAATCCCGTTTCAACGTCGGGACAGCGGTGTCGTGTTTGACAAACTTCTTCATCCGCAACGCGTAACGTACTGCGTCACGAGCCAGCCGCGGCGTTGAAAGTAAGCAGTACCACGGAAATCGAGGGACACTCGAGTGTTTCGTGCATAAATCGCCAACGTCGGGAAACTTGAACACTTTGTAGTTTTTACTTCACGATTATATCTCGTTTCTTCTGTTGCGACACGGAAAGAACGAGACCGTACGCGCGCGTCCGAGCGCGAAACAGAGGAACGACGCGCGTAAAAGTTAAACGCCGAAGTTGCTACCACCTTTTTCCCCCCGAGTGGTTGCCGTTTTTACGAAGCTTACGTCCTCTTTCCGGACGTGCGTGTGCTTCTAATGCGCGCAAGTGTATGTTTTGGCCACTCGTGCGTACTGTTGTAGAAGTTTCACGAGGTTGAGTTACACCAGGCCGCGTGCTTTCTCGCTGTATATCAGCCGAGCCGAGGGAAAAGTTCGCCCTTATAAATTCTCCCCCTGGCGAGTGCCTGGAAATGATTTCTTCGACCGATCTTCTGGCTGGTTGACCTCATTGATGGGCGATCATTATCTTGTTCGTTGTATTCTTCTTTGGAAAGTTGTCGAAGATTAGAGTTGTAAGACAGAGAGATTTTCCTGATTGGATTAATTAAGTTGTCTACTCACGTACGTGTACAAATGACAAATCTAAGAATTATAGAACTTTAGGAAATTTATCGTCGCTTGGAATCGACGAATTGCAAATTATCCTGCTCATCCTCGCACATTTTCTATTATATTATGCTAGAAGGCTTTTCTGTAGTTCGATAAATTCCAATTAGAATCTTTAAAGCAAGAAGCTGCTTTAGTTGGAAATTTAAAGTTACAGCGAAGACCTTGAGTAAACTTTAATCCAAGGACATCAACAAATATTCCATAAGCGCGTACTTCGAGAGAATCTCGGCATGTTATAAATCTCCTCTTTTCTTCGAAACTGCCGAGCCATCTCCGTCAAAACTTTCGATCGATCATCGACACCTGACGTGGCCAATAATGTCGTCGATAAATTACAATTCCCTCTTTCCTCCTGTTTTTCACTCCATCGCATCATTCTGTCGGTATGCGGCGGTCGATTGTCGAACTGCGACTTCAACAATGGAACGGCATTAATTGCGGCGATCTCGTGCCAACCAGCGTTACGAGATATTTTAGCCCGTTTCGGTGAATCGTGAAAAAAATGCGTCTGACGGGCCGCGGGCAATTAATTTCCGTACAGGCGCGTATTATCCATGGATTGGGATCGGTGTCGCATTTTTCTCTTGCTTTCCCTCATTCGCTCTTTCCCTTCTCGTTCGCTTTTTTCAAAAATTCGAGATCAGTTTGAACCGAACAGTCACGGCCTTTATCGGCGCCGGTGTTTACACACGAAGCGTTTGCTTCACGGCCGAATTGTCGGTACCCGTTGCCCTGCGCCATCATCGATTTATCGACGTACCGACGAATATTTTTACTCGTCATTCTCCAAAGTTTCCTTCGCGATAATAACTGACAAGTGGAAAGTTAACAACTTAAAATTAAGCGACATTAAATGTATTTACCTTGCTTACAAGCGAGCAATTCCTTTCAACACAGAATCACACAGAATCGTTCTTTGACTGTTTCCACTTTCCATCGATATTCCTTTCACAATCGTTTTCTTTCATGCGCGTGACCACATTCCTTCGAAAAGAGTCGTAACATTTCTAAAAATTACCGAAACACGCGAACCGCTGCCATAAAAGCAATATCACGATATCGATCGGACCGATTCGCGTTTTCCCGGACGTTTGCCGACGATTTACCAGCAAGCACACGTGACTGTACATTACGAGTCGGTTCGATTAATAGTTCGATTAAATAAACCGATAATTGCCTGAAAATGGAATATATCTGGCCGAATATTGGATGTTCCGCTTTGCCGAGTTCATTATTTGGCTGCAATCTGCGTTACACCCAATCGCAGACAATTCTTTGCGAACAGACGAAACCTAGCTTGGTCGAAAACGAAACTGCTATAAATGTGTATAAGCACGATTAGTATAGAGCCAGCAGGACGAGTATGGTGGAACGATTTTAATGACCACAATTTTGCGAGCATTGAACTCTGTTTTCTCATTCACGTTATTTGGTATCCGGTTATGCCGGCTTCTGCGTCACCAAGTTTTTAATTTCGAACGTTAATACGAGATTCCCGCGCGTGGGCGCATGTACTCGTCCAGATACACGAAGACCCATTCGAGCAATTACGTGGAGGAATGGAGAGTCTTGGGGTAATTGCGCAATTAGGCGCATCTTCGTTTTCGATGTTATTATTTGTCGGTGTAATCATGAACAGAATTTGGCTCCATCGTCTTGCAGACAATACACGAGTTTTAGAGGCTGGCGTGGGTGGATTACGAAACGTAGATGGGACGTGGATAAAGGGGAATCCGCTGGGGGAGCACCGGCATTTGCGAGCAGGAGACTGCACTTTCAAAGTCACGTTGCCTCGAGTTGTTCGCTTGGCGTCATGTTCGAAGAATAACGATAAAAATAGCGTGCAGGAGACTTTTATGGAACACATTGACTGCGTGATGTAACTCGGGATTCATTACGTTTAAACATAAGAAGATGATAACCACATAATCTCACTCGTATTATCGGTCTTTTATTTTCATAAAAAGAATGTGAATTTTCCATTCGATTAGAAGTCGATGAATTTATCATTATATGTACATATACATATATATTAAAAGGAAGAACAGAGAGAAAGACAAAGTCTTTCAAGCTAAATTATTCGATGACAACATGACAACAAACAAAGTACAACTGACTGATACCGGAAGTGGAGGTCCGGCGGAAGTCGAACAAGTCTCGGTTGCTCGATTGCAACCCTCTTCGCCCACTACCTATGGCAACTTATAGCATCAGAACTCTGGCCTTGTTCTAACATCACCTAACCATCGAAACACACACGCATGCACACACATAACATATCCGATGTACACAGGAGGCAAAGCCGAGAGTCATTTATGCTGCCGGAGGATGTGGCGGCAAGGGGCAGATCACGAGAGAGAGAGAGAAAGAGAGAGAGAGAGAGCGAGAGAGAGCGAGAGAGAGAGAGAGAGCGAGAGAGAGAGAGAAAGATAGGGTGAAACGACAAAGGTGGGGCAACGCTTGGATTCCCAGTCACGTGCTCGCCCACACTCATTCATTTGTTGGTGACAGTGGTGCTCAACCGCGGTGGGAAAGTCGACCACCCATCGCGGATATGGGTCAATCGTATCTCGCTTCATTTGCGTATATTGGCCGAGCGAATGGATGATAGCGATTGTGCCACGCTTTTCACGGAGAATTCGTAGTAACAACTCGACTAGGTGTTGCCTGAAGAGATGGAGCAATAGAATTCTTTTATCTTTTCGGACAAATCGTGGTTTTTTGGTGATTGAAGGGGAAATGTTGGAATTTGAAAGAGCGTTCTGTTCCACGTAATCTGCATCTGTAAAGAATGAATAATTTTGGAAAATGTTAAATTGGAGCAAAGAGGGAATCTGTGTATTTGTTTCTTAATCGTATGTTAATTCTTTAATGGTATTCTAAAGTACTCCAATAAAAGATTTAAATCCGAATTAACAAGTTATAATTATAATGTCCATGGCAATTGAAGATTACCGAATGAGATACACAGTGTTGTAGGTTACTTAAAATAAAATTACGGTATAATAGCAGTCACAGTTTAATTAGGAAATTTCTTTTTACGTCTTTTCATACCTGCCTTCCTCAACGTTAGGTATATCAATAATAGTTTTATTTATCAAACGAGAACTATATTTCTCTTAATTATAGTGAGTCGCTGACATAATACAGAGAGTATTAAAATCGACTGTAATTAAAATTATAACCAAACGCTCAAGCAAATGTTTAAAAAATTAAACCTTCCATTTCTCACTATTTTCTGCTCACAAAGAGAAACTCGAACAAGGAGCACGTTTAACCTCCGTTTATTAACAACCTCTTTCTTGTCATCCGATCAATTTCTCCTCAGAAAATAAATCGAGACAGACGCGTTAATAAATATTTTTTCATTTAAAAAAAGGTGCATTTCCTCGATCGACTTGTCGCGCGATGTTTGGGTGTCACGAAGCACGGTTTCATACGGTCTCCTTGGTACTTTTCCTTTACGCAGACTTTCGATGTTTGGCTTCATCGCGCTATATATGTACTGCGGATGTAATTACTTCACCAACACCAGCCCATTTAACGTAGATAATATCGACGTTTGGCGAACGCACACGTTGAGAGATTCGCGGAATTTTTGCGTTTACTGAACTGCTTGAAAGCTTTTCGATGAATCGGATAGCGTATCGTGTGATTCGCGGAAGAAAAATCGTTCCGTGCTATTTCCATCGACTCCACGAGTGGCGAATCGCAAGTTCGCTGACTAATTTCTCCGGTGTTCCTTGTGGGCGATAAACGGAAAGATCGATTCGTCGCGATTTCCGCGACGATCGCTTCTCAAGATCGACGAATAACGTTAAACTATAATTTAACTGGTTCTCGCGAGTCCATACGCGCTTAGGGTTCTGTGTCTCTACCATTGGTTAGAGATTTATCGTTAAATCACAGCCACATAAATTAACGTGTTAAATCGTGCACGTGCGACGGTAAATCAAAACTTGGGTGACCGTGGCTGTTGCGAGGCGCGCACGGACAAATTTCTCAACTATATTTATGAGCATATTTCCGAATTAACGCTTTTACGCGGATTGGTCGCGTTAAACTAGCCAGAGCCGGTAATTAATCGTCATTCCACGATTTCGACCAAACAAGCCCGTTGAACTTCAATGCTATTCTTTTTTTCTGTTACAGGTGAGCTACTACGTCTCTACGTTTTCCCGTTTGCCTTGTGTATGTACACTATTTAAATTAAGACACGTACTTAAATACGCGCGCACATACATACGAGCATCCAGTGTCTAGCGTATAGAGAAAAAGAGAGGAACGATGCTGCAAAGTCGGTGAGTCTTCTGCCTTTTTTGGCCTCGTTAAGTCTCGTGTGTAACGTTGCGGTTCGAAAGCAACGAGTCAGGGGGCACGTGGGGGAGAAAATAGAGAGAAACGGAAAGAAAATCGATGCGAATCTCTAGACATGCACGTGGCTCGTGAAGAGGGAACTCACGATTACGCGGTTATACGAGGACGTTAGGGAGTTAGGATAGAAAAGGTGATTCGAACGAACTAAATGGAAATCCTGATTTCATTCCAAGGCGCGCAGTCTGCGAGAGAGGCCCGCCTCGAGCAGACGGAAAATGGGGAATCTGACTGAGGGGGTGGTCGAAACGTAATTTAGATGGGCGCAAATATAGAGATGTCAAGATGTTTACTATTAGTTGGAACGAAGCCAAATCTTTCTCGCATTGAATTTCCGTATGCGATCCTTGTGTTCCACGGCTATCGGTACCACTTTTAGGTGCCGTTAAACAGAGGAGCGTTTTCGAATAGAAGACTCGTAATTGTCTCTTTCGACAATCTCCCGAGAGAGTAGTCGATTGATTCGTTTATCTCCTACGTGGCTGTCTATGGGGCAGGGAATTGGATCGATTTACAGTTCTTAATTATTTTTCATTGGTGATCTCAGATATTCGGTGAATATCTTTACTTATTATAGAAATGAATGTTAGATACATAATTTGACTAAATCCTGCAGGTTTAACAATGGGACAATTGTACTTTATGTACGGTATAAAAGGATCTCGTAATCTTCTGAATTGTTTTATCATATATCGCCTCGAAACAATTAGAAGATCGTTTTCCGTGTCATAATAATTTTTATATCTACTCTTTGAATGACTGTTCTAAAGTTAATCCTTATTATAATATCATAAGAATAATATCTTTCTTCTTATTGGTACAATAGAATCGTTCATAGCAGAAATTCCCTACCTACTTCCAGTATATGCGATCATCATCGTTTCTTAGACTTTTCCACATTCGATACTCCATCACCTAAAATTAAATAAAATTTATTCCAATCTACTGGGCAATTATTTTCCGAATCTCAGATCACTCGAACAATTGGAAATCTCTTCAGTTACACGTGGCACGTTTATATAAGATCGGATCGCACCAACAACAATGGAGGTCTCTCTGATTTTAAGGTACTCGATGCTATAAATTCGGCAGTCCAGTTATCGTTTCCGGATGATTCGAGTACGATTCGAAGGAACAACGGTGACTCTTGGTTCGAGGATCTCCCAAGATCTTCAAGTCCTTTTTAGTCGAGAGAAGAGATGGGCCAAGGAAGAAGGAAAAGAGAGAGAGAGAGAGAGAGAGAGAGAAGGGAGAGGAGAGAAGCAGCGAAGTGGCTCATTCTCCCTTTTTATTCGTGGTTGGTTGGAGTTCCGTTCGCTTTCTTCTAGTGAATGCAATGGGCGAGCTCTCTCGACGAAATCTCGCCTGTTCCACGGCAAACATGTATACTCCACCGCGAATCACCGCGCCTTTATCGCGTGTTTTCCGCAGAGCGATTTTTGCTCCATTTAACTTTGATTATAAGTCGTCTCGCGTTAGACGAGTTTTAGCCAGCAGCTTACGGGACGAAATCGCGCACACAGATCTACGGAGCTCTCGTCGTATTCTCTGCCTCGAGAAATCTAGCGTGGCTAAGCGGCGCTCGGTTATCTCGCCGAACTACGATAACCGAAATCTAGAGGCCGGATTTTCAGAGTCTGAGAGACTTCCCTCGTTTACTTTACGATGATTTCTTATTGCGCAAAGATGCTTCGTTCGTTCCAACAGATACACGTTGTGTCGTTTTTGTATCCTACTGAAGAATATACTGACTTGACGCGGATAATGAACATGCTGGAGGAATTTCCATGTTACGTCGCTTCTGACTGAGTCGATAAGTGACTGGCTCGAAATTGTGCTAGGTAAAGCGATGCTGCATATTCATCTGTAGGAAAATTGTTATGCTCTATATATATCTAAATGTTATACTTTGTAGATATACACCTGATATAATCAACATAGTGAGCCTAGACGGTGTAAAATCGGTCAGGTGTTGAAGTTTACACGTTCCAGGCGTAGAAACAGCAATTTGAAACGTAGAGAGGAAGATAAGAAACACGAGCCTTGTTCAGAGCCATGCCATGTCTAATTTCAAACTTCCTTTCGCACTACGCGCACGCAGAAATTTCACTCGTAGAAATTTATCCAATTCATTACACAGAAATTTTAAATATCGATTTACAAGTGATTCTCTCAATTGCAAATTCAAAATGTTATTATAATTCTTCAATTTACTTGATTTCATTGTTTCGTTGCCTTTTCATTTATCATTTACCGATTTCTTACAACGATTCTGAATTAAAATTCAGAGAATTGTACCTCTTCAAATTCTCGTTATAGCATTACTATCACTATTTGATATTGTGGATTTTCATGCAAATTCATGTTTTTGACAATATGATTAAAAAAATAGAAAGAACCTCGGTAAAAAATTGTTTTACCAACCAATTATAGAAAACATTATACTTTAGACGATTTATATATTTTTTTTTATATTATGGACATTCTGTGGAATTTTGTACTTTCAAATTTCTTATAAATGCATAGAAATTCGCAGTCCAGTTATAGCACAAAAATGTTCAACAAACCTAAAAAAATACGCCACCATACCATTTGCATGATTCACTTCCAACATTTTGTCTATTTATAGTAAAAACGCGTAGGCTGCATTTCCGATTCTTGGTTTAGTATTAAATACGTCTCTCACAGTTACCGTGAACGCGGCACGTTCATCAACGGGTGGCCGAGTTTTTCAGATTCTTGACCCTCGATAAGAGGTCTGGATCGCGAGCTGCTCCCGGTATAAATATCGTCGAGGCCGTTACTCGGGAACCTTGCTTACGTTTCCGCGTGAAGTAAATTTTCCTGGTGCACGGCCGGCAGGCAAGTGGCGGCGATGCGTAATATAAGCACTCGCGAAATCCGTGTGTGCGAGCACGGATGCGCTACCACTGCGCTATCTGATCGCTCGTAACAGTCTCGACAGACGATGCAACTGAACGCAGCCGTCTTTCCTTGTTCCCTTGCCTCGCTACTGCTTCTCAGAGGGAAACGTTCGGTTTAGAAGAAGATTGGAAGGTTCTGGAGTACTTTGGAAAGATCGGAAAGTAGCTTTGGAAAAATTGAGAGAAAGCTTTCGAAAAAGAACTCTGATAAAAGTAGACAGAATTTTAGGGAATGAGACTTGAATGCAGAATTTTGGTCAAGTTTCTTCCAAAATTGTAGATTCCTCGGGTTATCCTAAATGTAAGATGGAATTTGAGGTGAATTTCGAAAATGTTAAATACAGCCTGGTGAAAATTGAAAAAGGAAGTTATTAAAGTATATTTTCAATTCTAAGTGAAAATGAAAGAACCGGTGTTTCTTATGGAGATATTGCGGTCTGCTTTGATACATGGTGAAGGAAAGGAGAAGAGTTGATACAGAGGATATAGTGGAAAATTATTCAACGGTAAGAGAGACTTTTAGCTTCATTAAATCTCCGTACTTCGGTTACAAGTTACAACTTTGTAACATGTCTCTGTGAGAACTTACTGACACGATGTTAAGGCTCGGTTACAACGAAACGTTGAAATTGCTTTTCATTTGATCACGCACGCGATTTACATTCGTATATTCACGATTAATGACACGGTGCAGAGCGTAAAACGAATGTGGAATCCTCTTACCTGTGATAGCGGAAAAATATCTATCGCTGTATAGCAAAGTCTTCCTTATGTCGTTAATTTTTTCCTTGGAAAATATCTCTGACGTTTTTATTTTGCGGCATATTCAACGAGATATTAGAAACAAACGATACAACTAGTTACATCAGACGCAGTTTACTTTTGCAAGATTTACAAAAGTTTGCAATGCTTAATGAACCGTCACGCTGATATATATTTCTGTAGTAATTTGATTAACTTAGATTCATTAAAATTATAACACGTTGCAATGCGAATTCCAGCTTCAGGTGGATTCACTATATCGAACTTAACATTTTGCTGCAAATTATTGCAAGGCATTAAGATGACAAACATCGTCGAAATTTATGGAATTTTTCTTCGCGTATCCGTAGCACTTAATCTGTTCGCAAACATATTAATCATCGTTCGCGTTGCTTCTACTCGCCAGAATTGTTGATTCTCCGCTTTGTCATATTTTATTGATATTACCAGGCAGATATCGTTGCAGTTGGTACGCACTCGTTGAAACGGCGTAAGTGGAGCCTCGAAGCGGTCTGGATTCCCATTATCTCCCTTCAAGATCAACCGGATAAACTGATAGCTGCTCCAACACGTATTTCATAGTCCCCTATAAACATAATGAAGACTGGCTTCTTCCAAAAAAGAGACCCTTATTAGACGCTAACAGCGCTTTCTCACGCGACAGGAACTTACTAATTTCTCATAAAAAAAACTGCCCATTTGTTCCATTCGTGTCACTGCCACGTTATCTGAGAAACAAAGACGAAACCTACTGGCGGTATTCATTTTTTGTTCGCCGTGTAGTCAGTACTTTTCCCTCTTTTCGATATGTATCACGTTTATCGACTTCCAATATTCTATTCTCTCCTGTAAAAAAAGAGGGAAGAAGAAAAATAAAAAATGAAAAAGAGAAAAAAAAAATCACAGTTAGACAGTCTCGAAGTTAGCTTGCTATAGAGAAATGGGAAACCGAACGAACGACAAATAGCGAAACGGAACGCACACTGGCTGTTTACAGGTCGCGGTGAAGACAACCTCGCTGGAAGACTAATGAGATTCAGCTTCCTTTCTTCATTAAGCCACCTACTGTGCTTGGCAAACACGCTACCGTGTACAGTGATCCTCATTCGACCGCGTTTCAAACGTCACGGAAGTAATTTAACTCGGAGCACCGACGGTGTCGATGCCCCACGGCCAAACAAGCGTTTGCGGATTTTAATATGTCTCTCCCCGTTTAATATACTGTCGGAATCAACGCGACAGGGAACAACCTCGTAAAGAAGAAAGGCTGTCCATGTCGAGCACGGGACAATCTTACGCGCTTGTGCAAACTATGATAAACACGCTGCGACCAATGCCAACGTGGTGGCGCTACTTTTTCCTTTGGAACAAGCTGAGGATTTTTATTGAACTGCGAGAAACTATGTACTGCGTAAACTGGATTAGGCGTAATCTATGGAAGCGTATTAATAATTTTTCATGGTGAAATGGTATCTAGCTATGCCTCTGCATTCAAGAAATGATAGTTTCATTGAAAAATGTTGGAGCAGGATCGTGGGTTCCGCGTCTGGTTTCTAGATAATGTACCGCTGAAATTTTGTTCTTTTCTTCACGCATTGTAACTATATAGTATGACGAAAGTGTTCTCTTCAATTAATATTTCATCTTAGACGATTGCGAACATTCTCTTTCAAATCTCACAGTTTCGTAATACCGAGTCCAATAATTCTTCAGAGATAAATTGTATTAAGGTCAGGAAAAAATAATTATCGTTGAAACGAATTCCACGAACAATTTCATACGTTCGACAATGTTTATCGTATGTTCTGAAGCCACGCTTGAGTTAGAAAGAAATTAAATATATTCACACGTGTCAATATCCACCAAGAGGTTCGTCACCTTAATCTTCACCTTAATTCTTCATTTATTTCAATTCCACTGTAAGATGAATCTCTGAGATCGATCATAGCAAAATAGATAAGAAACGATTCCCTTGGAGAATTTCTCGAGCGATGAATTTCTAGGATACGTCTCAGTATCTGGAGATTCAGATCCGGTGTTCGTGTTTAGCAAGACTAACCTGCTGGCTCGGAGGCGCAGAGGACAAGCGCAGAGGTCGTAAGGTACTCGGGGGCACTTGATAGAGATAATTGCCTCGTTACTGGGGCGGTACAGTGCGAGACACGACGCGATAATGTGCTGTCGATCAAAGTGAACGGGCAGCAAGTCCCGTTCTCCCCGGTAAGATGATCTGATTCCACAGAGCCGGTGTATTTAGCGACGCAATAACTAGACGGATACTCGACGCATCCATGTCGTGCTATTTCATAACACTGTTTACATATTTCGCGGGCGAATTATGGATTGGTCGTTTCGCGTATATGCGCCAGCTGTCTGAAGCTTTTACGATTTGAGATTTTAACTTTAAGATTTTTAAATCGTTTAAATAGCATTACGGGGATGTCATCTTGTTTTCTTTTTTTAAAGAATTTCTTGTGATATTGGCAACGAATACTTAATTATGAAAATGAACCGAAGCCTCATAGAAGATTGTTACGTAGTATATCCTATGCAAGTGATTTATCCTATGGAACTAGATTGCGCAAAGAAAAAATCAATTATAACTAATGTAAGACAAAGCAGATTATTCCGAACGTGCGATCGACTTTGGAGATACTTATTTCGAATAGCGTTGTAATAATCCTTTAAAACATTTTTTAACAACTTTGCTTTGTTCCCTATTTGAATCGTTCAAGAGCCACATTGATCAACTCCATAAATTGAAAAATACGGACAAGCGATAACGCTACGAAAACTGTTTTTTTAAATTTGCCGTAGAATTTGTCATTTTCATGCGATGAGTGAACTTGTAGAAATATGGAAGTAAGAAAATAAAGAGCGAGATCATTACGGCTGAAGAACCCACGTGTAACACGTATTTTCTGGGCTGCTGTTCACCTGTTTTCCCCTGTAACTGATGTATGTGTATCGAATCACGCGATACACTGATAAAAAGTCGGATACTCTTTTAGGCGTAGTCCGGTTTTGCTCGCGTATTTTCACAGTTCATTCCGGGCGTGACTCGTGCGGGTTAAGCTACCAGGGAACAAAAAATTCAATTTTTCGTCGTTGGTCGCACGCCTATTTATCCTCGCGCGCTACTGCAACGTTCTTCCGCTAGACGAGCAGAAAGGTTTATACGGATGAACTCGTCGTTGCATGGTTTACCTTTACCCGTTATTTCCGGCTTGATTTACTGCGAATTCTCGCGCGGCTGTTTTTACATCGCTCGTTAAAGTATCACGGATAGATTGAATCGCGTTTGATCGCATCTTTGAATTTATTTCTGTATGATACCTATAAGTGGTTTGCGTATCTGCCACGCAGATTGCAGGACTGTTGCATGCATTTCGAGATGGGTTTCTGCTGGACATTGAGCTGTCATAGATGATCGGTAACTATAGAGACGTGGCGCTTTAAGCATAGATATACATAGATGTCTATGGTACGTGTTCAAATACTTTTGCGAACCAATGTATGTGAATCGTTATTGTTAGCGGAAATATTTCGAAATTAATTCGCGCCTTAAATACTTCACGTATCGAATCGTCGTTCAAACTAAAATTTTTACACTTTGAATGTGCATCATAAATGATTTATTCACAGTGAAAGATGAAAACCGGAGTATTTATATCTGTCCTATAATCCAATTAGTTTTACTAGTTTCCAAAATATCAGCAACTAACGAGTGTCCTGAACGATTGTTTATTGATTACTGAACAAGTTTAAGACTCGTCATTGCCGTGTCACTACGAATACATCCTCCATTTTATTTAAATATAGACGAAAACAATCTTTGCACATCGTAAATGAATCATCCACGTCGCGCATCCGAGCTATGAAGTTCGATTTCGTCTTTGGACATTGAAAAATCGATCGTATCGTATCAAATAGAGAAAGATTCGAACAATGTACGAAGTATCTTGGATTGAGTCATTTCCAGTGGAAATCGCGTAACTTTCTTCATACACACGGCACGTGGAGGACGCAGTATTCGGATGTGAAATGTTCGAAACGAGATATCAAACGAAGATAACAAAGCGAATTATACGCATAGTTGATGCATCGCCGGTATCGTTCGATAAATTAATTTAATCGCCGAAGTTATGCAAGCAGAGTCTAACCCATATACGTCACTGGCCTAAGAGCGGCAAGGAGGGAACGATGATTTTATATCTTCCTTCGAATCGTTTTCAATCTGCCGTGATAAAAGTTACTCTCACGACTTTTCGAGGAGAGCCCTGTACGCGAGTTCTCTCCGCGCGCTATCAGCAGAACTTGAATTTCATTAAACTCCGATTGGACGAAACTTTTAGCGGAAACGTCGATAAATCGTAACTCGCCGATCGTTAAGCCGACGTTTCTGTACTCCCGTCGCCTTCTTTAGTGCGATCGTTAGTTTGGTAACGCGCAATTCGATCGGGTCGTGCAAGTTCGTTTAAGGTTCGGGAGCGATGCTATCGGACGACGCGTCATCGCGAACCCCTTTTGTGCACTTTCTTTCTTTTCTTACGCTGCGTTGACGGCAATCGACTGTTACTCCGGTCGTTACCCGGAGACTCGCAGTTTGCTCCGGCTTATGTATGATAGCATGGAGAATTCTTTTGCAGCTCTATTTTTTTGGCTGGGAAATTTTATGAAATTTTATCGCGTTGGTTTCAATTTAAAATTTGTAATGGAATCTTAGTGCATATGATTGATATAGGAATTAATTTACACTTGATGTGGCGTCTAGAATGAGAACAAAAAGTTCTGTATAAATCTATTATAGCAACTATAGATATTATCAGCACATGTAACGTTTCTGTCTTCCAACATTTATATTTATAGCGTTTGCAAGAAGATAGTCTTAATATTTAGATTGTATCTATTGGAAGAGGAAAAAAGATGCCACACTGAGAAATGCAAAAATTATGAATTTATAGCACGTTTCAAAAAGTGATTTAATTTTGATCGATTTTAAGTTGGTTCTTGCTAGCTTACATAAATTACTTAAAAGTTGGATCTGCATTCTTATCGCAGCAGTCTCTTCGTTTATAGAAACGAACGTATGGAAACAGTACAGTTTTATATCTTTGAGTAGAGTAATACAGTAAAGTAATTTTATGTACTTTTTATTCAGTATCGAAATTCCTGTATGTATTTACCAAAGATGGTTAATTGAACTACGAGAGTCTCGTACGGTTACCCCGTAACTTCCAGTTCTACCTAACGCAGTTTAAGTTTACCGAGACACCGAGAACCTGTGCTTTGCGCATGTCAGACTCGTTGACTTGTCCACTTTTACTTTAAACGACCTTCCCCCGTGACTGGATTCGCCAAACTCAGGTGATCTACAATCGCGATGAAGAACTTCGAACAAAGTTACACCGCTTGAAGCAGGATTTCTGGAGTTCGTAGGTTATTATATGGAGACAGCGATGGTCGTAAAAGTCAATCAAGCTACGATGACCAGGGAAGTTAACGTTTCAGTTTAGATCCGCTTTGCACGTATATATTTAAACCAGAGATTAATTTTTGAAAATCGATACTAATTTTATACTAAGCTTCAATGGTTATATCATAGCCAAAGTGCTTTATATGATTAAAGTTTCGAAGTAGAATATTTATTCTAAATAAACAATTGAAGTAAGTTATTGAAAAAATGAATTACTTTCTATTTTGTCCGATTTTGTACTGTGTTTTGTGACTTGATATGTAAAAAATGATTCGAATTATACGGTAACAAGGACTGATTCAGAGCTATGGCTTGTAAAAGACTTTATTCTTTACAAACGTTTTCTTCGTCAAACTTCTTCAACAAGTAACAAATTCGAATGAAATGTCAAGTAAAATATATTTTTTCAGATAGTTGAAAAATTTAAATATTCGTTTCCGAGGTATTGTCCCTTCAAATTCTGAAGAATCAAAGATCCATATTAATTTTAGAAAAGCAGCGTGATACCGTTACCAGCGTAATATAGAAAGAAAATTTGTATAAATACTCCGTTTACGATTTCTTTTTTTCTCGAAGCTTGCAGTGTTCTCAAAGACGTATGTCAGATGGAAATAGTCAAAGCACACGCGCCCGGAGGATATTTCTTTGTCGGTTCACGGCCAATCAACTAATCTGTCGATCTTCACGAACGCGTTAATTAACGAGACTGCCGCGCACGTTCTCTCCGGCAGCGTTCTCGTTTTCTCGGCGTCATGAACGATTCGATTTGTTGGCTTCAAGTTATCAGCCAAAGAGACGGCGTTTCGCTCGTCAGCGTTTCAAATACACACGGGATCGTATTGGAATCCGTTTAATTACGACCCAATTACCTAGGTCTTTGTTCTCCGACTTTGCCGGTAAAATGTAACGGCAGTTTTCATATCGTCCGAGTTTATGCACGCTTTAAATCTACCTGGAAATCGGTCATCACGACACTATGATGGAGGATACGAAGAATCGGTTGTCTTCCTCGTATTTTCTTCCGCGAACGACTCAGTAAAATTACCCTTTTAACATTATTATCATATTTTTGAGGTGATCGGAGAATGACGTGACACTAAATGCGGTCTTAAAGACACATACTAAATGAATTATGTTTTTAGAAATTAAATTAACCTCCTTTTTGTAAATATTTCTTAATTGTCTTAGAAATAAATTTAAACACTTGTTGTGTGACTAATCGAAACCAACATATCGCGATGAAACACAGTGAATCCACTTGTTTCGTTCCCCCTAAATCAAGTGTTTCAACCGGCCCGCTAAATTCCCTGAAAGAGACCAACTATCTAAGTAGTAGCTTTCTAGCGGCTAAACACGACAAAGACGCATTTAAATTAGCCGCTTGTCTGTCTCGTGACTGTAACATGTCACCGCTCGGAGTGATCCACGTTGAACGATCGAAGTAACTTCCAGGAGTAACAACACGAGTACGAAGTAGCGTAATGGCGATCGTCGTCCGTCCGAACCGATATCGATCCAACGACGAGCCGTGTCCGTCTTTCCGGGAAGCATGTATCGTCGAAGCAGCGTCCTGACCGATTCTCGACGGGACGCGACGACGCGAGAAATAGTTACGGCAGTTAGGCGAATACTGTTACGAGATTCTTGGCGTTTCTCTTCTGGCCGGAACTGTTTTCCGAGCCGGACAGAACGAAAAATGACAAAAACACGGCGTTTGCGGTCATGCGGATATATACGGGGCTCAGTTTACGAGAGCGGTGCAGTCGGTCGCTCGGGGTGAGTACACCAAGGGCGCGGCGGATTATGGGGATTTGTGGTCGGCAGGTCGCGAAATTATACCGTGACGCGAGAACAAAAGAGCGAACGGTTCGTACGTCCGTCGAGAAATTTTATGGCGCCGCGTGCGGGGCCCCGGGGAGCGCGGTTTAACATCAATTAAACCGTCTAAAAGCTGCCTCTCGCCTGGCAACCGGCGGATTAATTCTCTTATTTAACGCACGCTCCCTTTTACGTTCATTCCTCCCTCTCCTTCCCCTTCTCGTCTTTTTGCTTCTTCGTCCTTTTTCTTTTTTCTTTCATATTTTTCCTCTTCTTTTCCCTCGTCGTTCTTTTGTGGAATAATATTTTTCGTCGCTCGTTCTTTAGTTCTTGAGACCACTTTACATCGAGTTGTTTTCTTTTCGAGGCACCAGGTATTCGGTTACGATTCCACGAGAGTCACGTACACGGCTCGGTAACTTGGGTTTACACGAACGACTGACTTTAAGTGGAAAGGAAGAAGAGGACGATGGACCAGAGCGATTGCAAATTTTCTTAGTTCGCGGGAAAAACGCCGCTCGCGATTTATCGGTGTCTCGCGCGAGTCGTAAACCGACGTCCAATGACGCGATAAAAATTCATCGCGTGTTAAGGGCAGGTGGAAAGGGATGAAAAAAGCGACGGCTGAAGGCCGGCGAAGAAGACGATGAGAAAACGGTATCCACTTTGGACGGGGCCCCGTGATCCTTTGCGTCGGGATCATTTATGACGTTTAAAAACTCGTTAAAAAGTTGGTCGATGCGAACAGGTATAGATCTTACAAGCTCCTTATATATCCTCGTGCCTTTATGCACGTTACTTTCCACGTGGTCCTTTTCCCTTTTGCTTCCTCTCCCCCTTTATTCGCCTGGCATTGGGATTATAAAAGTTTGATAAGGCGATAAATAATTATCCGCGAGCCCATCGCTAGCTGCGGCTAACTTTTAAGTTACTCCACAGTTTTCAACCCACTCTCTCTTTATCTTCTTTCCTCGCTCTTTCTCTCTCTTTCCGCGGCATTTCTACTGCACGTGTACTTCGACCCGTCTTCTTTCTTCTTTTTTATTCTTGTAGTTTCTTTTTCTTCGACCCGTTTTATCTTGGTTTTTTTAACGTATTCTTTTATTGTACCGTTTTGCTCCTTGATCTTTATTGTGGTTTTTTTTATCCTGATTGTACGATAGTTTTTACCTTTATTTACCTGTTTTATATTTTTTATTAGTCGTAACGGCGCGTTTTTATCGCGCCAAAGATACAGTAAATATATAAAAGAAAGTAAGAAGACACCGTATTTTATTAGTTACAATTACAAAGCAAAGTTTTTGAACTTCTATTGCCTCTCTTTTTTTGTACCTTTTACCTTGTTCGATCTTCTTGTTTCTCTTCCTTTCTCCCTCTTACATAAATCTCGTCCATTATATTCGTATTCTGTCTTTAACTTATCTTACAAAACATGTTTGCTGGCGGTATATAGTTCGTCCTACAGGTTTACTTCTTACCTCCATTTCTTCTTAGAAGTCCATGTTCCTCTTCATGTTCATCTTTCCTCTTTTCATCTTGCTTTCTTGTCTTTCTCCCACTGCGTCTCTTCTTAAATTCAGTTCCCTTTACTTGTTCGAACTTCTTTTTCCTGCTCTAAGTTTACCATCTTCTTCTTCTAAACACCGGCTCAATCCGTCGCTACTTTTCCTCCTTGTCTTCTCGCTTCTTCGCCTCTCTTCTCACTCCACTTTCTTCTTCTGCACCACGATTCTCAACGTTCCCTTCTCATGCTCACGAGCCGCTCCGTTTACCGACAAACTTTCGAGCTTCTTCCCCACTGCTCTCCGTACACTCGACCCAGGGTGAATGAGGCCGGTCCTCCTCTACGAGCGCAACGAGTTCTTCCGCGTCCTATGTCGACGTTGGCGATATTCGCTGTCGTATCCACATTGCGCTTCGCTCCTCCAGCTTTACGACCGCTATCGAGCTTCGTGACTGGGAACTTGAACCTACGGTACGTGTGGATTTTCGGCTCCCGACGGAGGGGAACGACCCGACTCCTTTCTGTAGGCTATAATTTTCATTCTCCTCCTCCGCATTCTACGTTATACACCCGCGGTTCCGCGCGTTAGGAAGGAACTTATTACATATAACTTTCGGATGACCCTCACTTTGCGCGAGTCGAAAAGGCAAGGAATGTTTCGTGCGAGATTTATTCGTGGCTGGAATCGTGCTATCATGAATGTCCGACTATTCTTATTAGGGCTTATTTGAATGCGATTGTTCTTTACTACAGAAATATAAGATTGAAGAATGCGATTTGGATCGTTTTCATCTGATTAGAAAATAGTATTTCTTAGCTGTAGTTGAAGTACGACTGTAATGCTTTTGGTGTAGAATGTGAAAATTCGGTTTTAAATTACGCCCTGATTATGCTGGCTGGGTTGAGAGAAAAGTTTCATGGGAACAATTTTACGATCATGAAAAAGATAGTAATAATAGTACATGTAACTAGTACTTTAGTATCTACTTATATAACTTTTGATTAATATATTTTTAACTCTTTTGCTACGATACAATTCAGACAAATAGTGCACTTTGCTGTCAATTTGGTCACCGTGTCATACCTTCTACCCAAAAGCCATTTTCAATTTACATCCTTTTTCAATATCAATTACCTAACCAACATTTTTATCACGTACCAATCCTAACATACAATCGAACAGAATATTTGATTTTCATTCGCTTTGCCCGATATCTGCTTCACCCTAGCATTCCATCAAATATCCATTGCGATTAGTCTGCTTATTTTTCCTTCGATTCGTTATCGTGGGTCGTCAACAATCTGGAGCACAATGGTTCTGTACTGGTGCATCTTAAGACGATGGAACTGCATGGAAAGGAATCATGGAATAGAAAGACAAGAGAGCTAAGGGAACCGATAGTGGTGGATGGGGTGGTGCGGACAAGAGAGGGTAAATCGTTGCATCGGTAATGGCCGCCATTGTGGCTTGATGAAGCGGCCGTGTGTGCGTGTACGTGGCCGATTGGCATTGTGTGGGTCCTATCCAGCATTCAGACGGCGCTGAGGGTGGCGGGACAGGTGGCGTGTATTTCGGGGATGGTTCGAAACGCCGGCGCTATCGGTTGGTGCAGGATAGTAGGTAGCCCTACGGATTATGCAGAGCCGAGAGTTAACCCTCCCTACCCCCCCCCCCCCCCTCTCCCTCTCTTTCTCCGTCTCTTCGTCTCTCCTCTATTTTCGTGTCAGACAAACCAAGCTAGAGTATAGGTAGTTTAACAGGGGTGCGACAGAGAAGTGCAGAATGGAGAACGAACGAGAAACGCGAACACGCGTGTGTAGCGTGCAAGAGCATTCGCTCGCGATCCGCGACAGCGGCTGCGCCCGCGCGGTGAGCCGTAGCCGCTCTAACGAGGAAGCTAGAGAGACGACAAGAGCCGCTAGCTCGCGGAGCATCGGCCGCGGAACAATTTATATGCTAATTTATATGCGCTTAATAACGATGTCCGACGGTACTTACCGGCACGCCCTTCGGGCGGTGCCCGCCACCGATTAAATCGATGCGAACGTTAGCCCCCGCCGATCTCTCTCGGCTGAAGAGCTCGTGAGCCGCCTGTGTTACGCCTCTACCAGCTGGAGTGCCTCGATCGTGTGTTTTTTCCTTGTGGGTTCAGGGAGTCGTTAGAGGGGTTCCGATAGATTCGAACGGAACAGAATTGGACTGTCACGGTGGAGTGGCGTCGTATCCTGGTCATATCCGGCGGTTTCGATGCTCGTCGCTCGTGATGCCCCCGACGTGACGCTTTGACCGCAAGATGGAATCGACGATGACGGTAATCGTAGCCCGTACCTCGTCGACAGGTTATTACTCCGTTGTTTGTCGCGTTCGTTCCGTCTCCGGTGATCGGATAATGAATGGAACCGTGTTACGCCGGGTAATACGAGCAGGCAGGGCTGTTGATTAAAGGTAAGCGGGTGGCGAACGCGAGGATCAATAGGGAAAAGGCAAAAGGGTTTTACGGACTTTGACGTTCCAAGTGTTGGTAAGAGGAATAGACGATGGTTGATCAGAGATCGATGACATGAAAATTGATTTTCTTTAATTACTTTTAATTGTATTTTACGTTAGAAATAACGTTTTAGGAATAACGTCCATTGGTTGATCATAAACATGTTCGTGTTTCTACGTATTTATATCGATTTACGTAATTATTGAAATATAAAGTTGAATGAATAATAGCGTTGTACGATACGTTAAATGTTGTATTTTAAATAATATACGAAATAATTTTTTATTCAGCTATGGAAATAGTCAACGGCATGTGTTCGTTTTTACATAAGATAGCTGATCAACGATGTATTAATTATGAGAAAGAGTATTCTGCTAGAATTCTTTCGTAACGTAAAGTTAGAATCGATACTTGTTACGTAACTTAGTATTTTATTTCGTGATCTTAAATTCAAAATAAACGTGCCGTTCAAATATATTATGAGGATTATACCAATACAGCTTGCCAAGCATCAACTCGTCAGGTTTGAAGTAATTATCGATCTGTTTCACCAATGTTGTAATCGAGTCGGGCGATTCGATATAGCCGCCATAAAAATGATAGGATTGGGGGAGGGGGGATCGTAATACATAATGCGTAACAGGTTGCAGCGATGTAAAGTGATTAAAGGCGCCTTAATTAATAGAGTTTCGAATGTGTACGCGGAAAGATAAGCGAATCCGCGTGTCATCGACCATCTCGTTAAAGGCATTCGCAATGTTTAAAGCTGATGAACGTTAGCGAGCGCATTTACAAACGCGAATACGCAGTACGTCGCTAGCTGCGACATAACGAAAATTTTCGATAGACGCCGCTCCTCCTTTTCTCTTGCGTTGAACGTTGTCTCGACGTATTTATTACGACAAAAAAAGAGCCATCGGATTTCTGTCGGGAAACCCTCGAACGAACTTGGACCATTTCCGAGTTCTGCGAGTTATTTCGAATTCGACTGGAAATCGTAGACAAACGGGTCGAGCAATTTTCCCAATATATCGGTAAAGTTGGCAAAACTGCTTTTCAAGAAAAACGGCTTTGACGCTTCGCCATGAGACACATATCGCCATGCATCGAATCTTTCGCGAGTGCAACTTCACCAATTTTGTGACTATCCTCTCGTGTAGAAGCATGCAGATCGAAACACGAAAGCAACCAGTCCATCGAAGTATGAGTGAATTCCTTGATTTATGTTTCAATCCGTTGAATAAAATCTTTAGTTATATTTTACTAGATTAATATTTCAGTGCATAGAATCACTTCTCATGTGTAATCTTCTTACTGTTAAACTGTTTCACGATCTTTGAAAAGAATAATAGTATACGCAAAAACGCTTTACCTTAAAACTATATTTACGTATCTACGTCATAATATCCTTCTTCGATCAATCATTCGTTTAACTATCATAATCATTGGCAACGTTACTGCCACGATTCTTCCATCGACTCGATCATTACATTGGATCGTCAAAATTCATTTCCGCCATTATTCCTCATTAGCCGTCCCTAAAATTTATGCTCTGCATCCAAGCAACGCCGGAGCAAATCGCAAATATACTAAACCGCGCGCGTTTCTGAAACGCACACTGTAAATCTCTTAAATCGCAATTATACCAACATAGAAGCATCGCTGCACAAACACACCTCTAGACGAAGACTACATTAGCCTAGGAGAAGCCCGTTTCTCGCAAATTGCGGTGTAGCGAGCCCATCAAACTCCTCAAAGACTATGTCTTGCTAATTGATGTACCCACTTGATGCGAGGCACCGCGATCCAGAGGTCGGATTGCCCCTCTCTGCGAGAAGCGAGGACCACCCGGTAAGGGGATCCAGGGCGCACGTCATCGAACAACCACTCCACTCTCGTTTGTTCTGATCCTCGGTGTGGAAGAAAGGATCTGAGTGGAAACCAGTTCGTTCCTCGTGTTGATCCCAGGCAGGATTCTGTGTCTCGATAGTCATCCATGGTGGTCCTTTTACTCAATTTTTCCTTGTTGCTGCACCGGTTAGCCCGAACACAGGTTGCGTTATGTTAATTTCCCATCGGCACGTATATTAAATTGACGAAGAATCAGGCGAACGTTTGCACCGCTAGCGTCGCTTGCAAATTGGCCCCCTGCTGTAAGCGTAGCATCGCACGTCGTAAATCGAGGCGCGGACTGTTCGGTGACGCCGAATGTTGCTACCGTTTCCTTCGTGTCTCTTTCTCTCTCTTTCTTTAATAGTCTATCGGTTTCTGTCCTTCCTTCGACGTGCATTAGGTTTCCGTGTTCTGTGCGTCTCTCGTAACTCGTCTTCCTCGTTTTAGCGTTTGTAGATGGGGAGGGTGGAAATAATAGCAAGAAGCAGAGTCGAAAGTCGAGAATTTATTAGGCGATGGATAGCACCGGATAAAACGGTCCGTAAAACATGTCGCCAGTCAGGATTAGGCTGCGGTAACGATTACATTATCCAATCGACTTTGAAGCCACCGCGATTTAACGCCCATCGTCGCGCAAACTTCCTTTTATGTTTATGTGCTGCTTTACGTTCTGAACTCCATACTAGAGGACTTTTAGAATGTTTGTCGCGCGGCGGACATTTTTAGCGTTCTAATAGACTTGTAAAATATTGGTACACGACGTATTTTGAATCTTTTGAACGATATATTCCATTGATTATTTTTATTCTGGCATTTTAGAATACTATAACTTTCGAGTTGTGAACTGCTGGGTGTATCATAATATTTTATCGATTTATTCGCAAACGATCGGTTACTATTCTGTCAGTGAATTAGCATTATTGAATTTTATTTTTTCATATTGCAGTAATGAAAGCGAATGCCAAGAATTTTTGTTATTATTTCGTTTGAAGAAATAGAAATACTTACAGCACCATGATAAATAATTCTTTCGTAAGAGTCATAGAAATGCTTTTTGCCTTCGATTCACAGCGAACTTCTATAAAGAATCTAGTGGAAATTGTTGGAAAGTAAGAATCCCAAATGCTAGAAGTGATAATAATCGAAGATTTATCTTTCTCTATTCTTAACGCTGTAGCACTCTATATAGTCGATCCTATTATAAATTAAATATCGTTTATTGCCTTATCGAGATTCATCGTGCCATTTTCTATTCGCATCAATCGGCTAGCACAAAACGCAAGATTTCTATGTGGGTCTACCAACACAATCGTTAAATCAGCCACGTTAAAATATTGTCCACCAACTGAGATATAAACGTTCTTCACCTGTGTTTAAAATCAGTGTCGCGACTCCAGCACGAGTCGCGTATAAATTAAGTTATTAGAGGTTGTAATTAGCGAAACGAGATACGCGAGGTGGAATGAGGCAATTTCACAGGAAAGGTAGCTACCGGTCTGGCTAGTTTTTTCCACGCGTGCGAAGACCATTTCTGATCGACGGAGCGCCGTGCCGGCGCTGGTGTTCATCTCGATCCGTTTGATGGAAATCAAGTGATAGTGTTTTATACCGAGTAACGTTGAACGCTGACAATCTAAAGATCCCTATGTTGAATTAGACGAAAATTCAAAAAACAGTGTACAGCTGTTAACATAAAGTCTTTGATGATTTTCTCAACACATGCGAGAGTTGTTCGTTCCTCTTGCGTTTATTGTTTAGCCGTGTTATGAGTTCAGTACTGTGACGTAGGGAAGGAAATATTACGGAGAGAACTTTAAAAGAATGGTGGAAAATTGTACTGAAATAATTAGTTGAGTAAAAAGAATCATTATAGCGTTTATCGAAGTTAGGGCAAGAAGCTTTAGAAGAAATATTATATTAAAATGTTTGGTTGTAGGAAGAATCATAATATGTTTCATAAAGGTTTCATAATATGTGCCGTGCTTTCCTGGAATATTTCTAGCATCTGCGTAGTAAACGTTTGAAATGACGATCTTTGGGTTAAATTTAAATCTACAGCTGTCACGTTATGGTGTCATTACATTGAATTGTGTAATCAGTCGTTTAGAAACCACAACGATCTATTTCTCTCAAATCTAGCCTATAATTTTAGTTATGTTGAAATGTTTCGAAACACCATATATATGTCTAGTCCATGTCGGGAGGCTCGCAATGTTTCTAATGAAAATTTTATCTACATTCCCATTGTGGTGGGTCGTATTGTGCTTGGGAATAATTTATAAATTCTATACGATGTGGAGACCAACAAGCTGGCAGATTTAAAACACGCAAAAAGTAGCAAGGCTTTCTGTTTCCTTACTTCCCTCGATTGTGTTTCGAAAGTTAAATTTGCCCAAACAAAGGCAGTCTCGAACAAAAATCTCCTTTTATAATGTCGTCGACTATCCAGCGCTGGTTGCAAAGAGAAAATCGCCGATCTCGTAGGCAATCTTCTTTCGGAATTCGCGATTATAATTTATACCGTGGTAGCTACGAAACTCGCGGATTGTGTAGACTTTGGGTATACAAAGACCAGGGCGGGCTATTATGGGGCGCAGCAGTTACGTGAGAGGATGGAAGAGTGAGAGAGAGAGAGAGAGAGAGAGAGAGAGAGAAAGCGGCTCGATGGAGTTCCGTAAAGAGATTTTCATTATGAATGCCTGAGACTGAAAGACACTGTTCTGCGAGAGGTTATGAAAATTTAACACGCCGGAACTCTGGTTTCAACCAGATCGTAATACACCACTGTATCCACTCTCGACTAGTCTGGTACTCGATCTCTTTCTTTCTTGTCTTGTTCATTCCCTCTATTGATTTTGCCACCATTCCCCTTTCTCTTTCCTATCGCCTGTGATTACTCTCAATTAATAAATAGATATGTTGGAAAAAGACGTACATTTGGTACAACGGTTTTGGTGGAACAATGAACGATTCTGGGTGATAATAGAGACAGATGGATTTGATTTAATCTGCTACATTTAAATGCAATAATTCAATAAATTATAAATAAATTATATATATATTTATTTAAATTATAATAAGTTTTTAAATGAATGAATAAATAAAAACGCATATAAATAAAAATAAAAATTATGTTATACATTTTTTGGAATAAAAAGGTTTGTTAGATTCTACAAAAAATTAAATTGTATTAAGAAGATTAACAACTATCCATTGCTGGTATTAAAAAAGTTTATTTCGATTATTCGTAAAACGATGTTACGACAAATCGACAATTCATCGATGGCTAGTTGGTCGCGATTTAAGTCACCTTTAGGAGTCTTCAACCTTGCCTTTCGCTACGAAGCGATTTATTTCTGTGGCGCATGTGCACCTGCAGGAAAAACGGCCGCTCGAAATGCGTAGCATTCCACAGACGCATAACATTTTCCTGGTTGCTTGTGTTTCGGCCGGATTCTCACAGTGGAACGCGTGCACGAGCTTACGGGAAATTCTTTCAAACACCCCTCGATCGTGAGTCCACGTGGCCCACTTCTGAATTATGTAAAACAATTTCTGCGACTGTGTCTACATGGTTAACTGATGGCCGATTTAATTTTCACACACGAATCACGGATAATTTCGTTGATGCGTAGCTTGGTTTTTGAGTTGATGGCATTCGTTTAAACTGTTTACGACAGCAATTCTCATTTATTTTAACGCGAACTTCCCTGAAACTCGCTGAAAATGCTTGTTCTAAATGCGAGACGACCTTTATCTTTCGTACACACGAGGAAGATTTATCGATAGCTCTTCGATATATTTGTTTTTGCCGCAGCTTTCCCGTTAAACGATTACATTTTCCACCAGTCAAGAGAATAGAATTGTTATCCGTTTTAAAATTTGAACAACGATATTCTATATGTACATTATATAGCATTATTGGTAACAAGTATTTCATTTTATTCCCTACTAAAAATATTATTGGCCTTCGGATAGCGGAACGAAAAGTTATTACAAATCCAATAGGATTTCAGTTAACGAAGATAATATTTATTATTGTGTTGTGAAATTGTAAATCGCGAAATCCGTATAAAAAGGGATCCAATTAAATTTGTCGAATAAAGATTCGATCAACAACCAGATTTCCATACCTTATATCAATATTTCTGTATTCAAAACTGATATTAAAAATAACCATCCTGTCTAAAAACACCACGCGTCTACGAATACAATATTTAACAGTATGTTCACGTGTTCTCAAACATAGAACGATAAATGCGAACTTGAATCAAAGGTACCGAACTTTCACAGACCACCGTATAAACATTTCGCCTCTTTGTTACATCGTTCTTCGAACTAAAAAGTGGGCAAACTTCGCTGCAATTTGTCCCGCTCTCGACCGAACGAATCTTCCGTATTGCAAACAATCACCGTCCGATCGATTTCCATGTCGACTTCGCGAATCGAACCTTCCTGCGAAGATTCACACACGAGGAAGCGCACGTGCTAACGGTCAAACTGTGTACCCGCCACCCACGTCACCATTCGCCTAGTATCTCTTTCTCTGCAGTGGGGATATCTCCGTGAATCTCTCAGTTCAGAGGAACTCTAAGGATGTTTGCCGAAGCGAAGCAAACGGTGTACATAATCCATCGACCGCGAGGCCGTGACGCACTTGTGCTTCGTCTCCTCTGTCTATACCCACCGCGAGAATTTAGATAATACACGTTGTTCGAGAACACACGCTAGAGAATTGGCCGTCTTGCCGCAACTGACACAGAGTCTGACGAACCAGCGACGCGAGTAACATGGCTTTCTCGCGATTTCCAAAGCTACATCAACTTATCAACTTATTTTGCGAAGAAATGCAAAGGTTAGGTCACTGCGCGAGATTTAATAAGCTACTTGACGTCGTGGGTGATTTTAAACGAGTTCCGATGATTTTCGATAAGTTTCGATCGGTTTTGCTCGATTCGTGGAAGATGATTGGAGTTTAGGATCGAAGCATTTTCAGAATGGCTATATGAATTTTGAGAAGTCGATTACGTTGATACACTGAAAAGTTGCAAGTTTGAACGATGAAGCACCTTCGGTTTTTGATTACTTTGCAGAAATTATACTCCCGGAAAAAGCAAACAGTCGTACGCTCGAAGATGATAAAATGCGGACGTAGATTCGACGTTTGTCATTGTTATCTTTACTGTCACGATTCTGCAGTTTTATTGGCCTTTAAGAAGTTTATTGGTATCTACGGAGTGGTCTTTATAGCACGTGAATCTCGTTTGCGATCTAAACGATCGAAACATTCAGCGTTTGAATTGAAAGTATTTTAAGCTTCGTGTTACAATCGAAAGTTGAAATTGAAATTGAAGTTCATAATCAAACGTTTCGAGTAGAAACGTTTACGTTATATTTTTGATCTCTCAGAAATTTTTTTTTTTTTTTAGGTTATGCATCGCTGGAAGAAACAGTATCAAAGAGTTTCTCACGGTTCTTGGCTCTATCGTTTCACAAACAACTTGTAACCTTAATCACCCCTTGTTTCTTCCTGTTCCACTAAAACTTCACGAGCGTTACGGATTTCCTGTTTTCCTCTAAACAGTATCTTGTAAGAAGGAAACAACGACTTCTCCGATTCACATTGTTTGCTCTATAATAGAATCGGTTAAGAAAATAGGAAATATCATTCAAATATTCAGTTATTTCCGATGCAATTTCCAAACTCTATTACGAGATCATATATCGAGCCAAGAACTCGATTACAAAAACTTTGTTGGAAACAAAAGACCATTATAAAATAAACCAAACTCTTCTCAAAGTGATTGAATTTCAAATGTAACTAAATACATTTTAAAATTTATTTTGCAAACAAATATTACAATTGGAAGTAGTTAGTTATTTCTTTTATTTATTTCAGCGATTCATATAAATATCGTTATATTATTATTAACATTATTATGTTGTTATAGCAGTAGTTACTATCAGACTGTACTTTATAAAATAAAATGAAAGTAATTAGCAAAGGTTACATCCATTCAAAAATTTGTAGACCACGTATCGTTGGAAACTATTTTGCCATCAGAAAATGGTGCAATACTACGTCTTTACAAAATGAAATTAAAATAAGAGCAAGGGACCGGGGTATCGCGACGACCTTGATACGATAACCCAGTGACACGATTTTCTTCCCAGAAACTATTGTCAACTAGCATTTATGTATTACGACGTTATTTATAGCCTATATGGGTAAGCGAGCTCTATCTGGTTGTAGATCGTCTGATTGCAGGGTCAAGTAAGATCGTGGAGCTTATCTGTTTAACGAGTTTCCTGTTTCGTTTGTTTTTCCTTCCTTTTCACCTTACGAGTGTTTGTTCATTTTAATTCGTTAAATGACTCTGTGAAAAACAATCGTATCGACGACGAGCTCGTACTTAATCGTGTCCGGCGTAAAAACGCTATAAAATTATGTCTGGTCTTCTGTTTCTTCTTCAAGAATTTTCCTGGTTCTTTCTTCGCGGACGTAATAAAACGAGAATAAGGAAATTCAACGAAATTACTTGTTTAAATCTCGAAATTCAAAACACATTTAACAATTTTAAGCTACGAACTCGAAAATCCAAAATTGTTTTTCTCTAAAATTGTACTCGCTAGCTTTTAAATGTTCAATAAATTCTGAATTGAACTTGAACATGTATAAATTTTAAATGACTTAAAGGACAGTCTCTTTAAAAATTAACGAACGTAAATAAACTAAATTTAAATAACTAAAAAACTAACTAAAATAAATTTTGGTCCAAGGATAGACAGAGCGGATAATTAATCAGATCGTAAAAATCCTCAGAGTTTGCGTTCGGATCTTCAAACACGCGACGCTCAGATAACTGTTACAGCGTACAGTGTACATAGTTCACGGAAGGGTAGAGAACGGTTTGCTTTATAATTAACCGAGATACCGCCATAGAAACAACGAAGTGCTATGGAGGACAAGGGCTTAATGAAAATGTTACATGTATATAGCTCGGAGTTCGCAGGCATCTGGTTCTTCAATGCACATGACACCGTTACAGTCATTAACGCATACATGTGAGCTTTGTGAAATTCAAAACACCATTGTGAGGCAGTCGCGTTTTGTGCAGCGAATTTGCACGATAAAGAGTCGAACTGTCTCGACGTGACGAGCAGTTTCCAATGGACGATCGAATCACGTGACGAATCATTGAAATCTAGGCCCGCGTCGCTTTCACGTAACGAAATGGTGTTAAGGTTAAGGAGATGGTGGGCGTCCAATGGAGCTCGTCGAAATTCCAGCGTCGAAGATTGTCGAAGTCGTCATTCGAAGCGTTGAATAGGAAATGTTCTTAAGAAATAGCATTGGAATTCTTTTGATAGTTTATCGATAGGATTTATTCAAACTTTCAACGGAATACTCTTGGACTTTCTTGAATTTTCTCATTTAAATACACTCTTCCTGTGTTCAATCCGAGCGTACGTTTTCATTCGCTGCCGTGTTTCGAGATAATCAATCTTTTAATTAGTCCTGCACACGGGTAACGCGACTAAATGATGCGAGAAAGTTACGTGGAAATACATAAAACGTAACAAACAGTGCGGAGCGCGTTGCGATGGACGGGTTTGTAGAAGATAAAGCGAAAAGCTTATCAGATAACTGCGGCCGATGTTTACAAAACTGGACTGTCAGCTTTATGACAGATAAAGTTATTTCGAAAAATAAATCCGTCGGAATTCAATGAAGACGTGTTCCAATATCGGTACAAAAGGATTTATCTGGCGATCAATTTTTAACCGTATAGAATGAAAATAAAACGAGATTTATAAAAATAAAGGGTAATAACCAAAACGAAAAATGAAGCGAAAAGAGAAAAAAGGGGAGCGAATCGTGAATAAAAAGAAAGAAAAGGATTTTTATATTCACGTTGTATCCTGTGTAGTTTACGTAGTGAGTGTTACTCACTGTTTCGAATACACACACCTGGCAGTAAGCGGTTAATCACCTGTATTTACGTCCTGCAAGATCTGCCAGCCAAATACCAATCAGACTCGATAAATTGTGGTTCAAAGAACCGCGAGACGTTCGCATTGTCATGATCTCGCCAATGTGCATTGATATCAGCCGTCCACTCGTAAGTCATACACCGATGACGCTCATTTGAGCTCGCCGCTTTTGTAATTCTCCTGTCAGTCGATTACAATATAGACGATTTATCATACCTGCACGGCGACGCTTGGGAAGCTAAAGTATATTCGACCTCGAAGCAGTCGCGGGATTTATGTACTCGTCGAAAGCTTGTTTGTCGAGTACTTGGCTATCCTGTTCTTGCTCTTTAACGTGCTTTATGGCGCGAAAAGCATTCTCAGAGGGCACAAAGCGGTGATTGACTAGTTTAATATGTACCAACGATCGTGCAACAAATTTCTGATTTGCTTCATTTATGACTAGCTACCTTCTATATATTCAGGTATAATGCGATACAAATTCGTACAAATATTCGTTATGTGTTAATTCTTTGATATTCTTTTATCTTTAACGTATGAAATCTCTTTCTCGCTAAAACTTATTTCAGTTTGTCAATGTGCAAGAAGATGCAAATACGTATATTGAAACCTACAATAATAAAAGTAATTTCATGAGTATTGTAGGATAACGTATCGAATATAACACGGAACTCAAAGGGTTAATATTAATGTTATGCAGAGATTTCTAAAAAAAAAGTCAATATGTCTTCGCTAGATCCACAGCAATTTTCTCGCAAATATAAATCTCACAATTAAAGAACATCGATTTCGCCACATTTCGTCGTTAGCCATGTCGTGTTTTCTCTCGTCGGGCTTTCCCATCCTGTAGAAGCATCGTCCAATTTCATCGGCCGCCGCGATGTCTCCTGTGTTTCGCGTCGACCGGCGCAAATTACAATTCAAGCTCGTTATCTCGAAAGCGAACGGCCGCCAAGATACTCCTCCAATAATCCTGCGAAACAATTATCGGCTGACAGGCCGTGTAATTTCGCGGAGAAAGAAACAAAGTTGTTCGGAGAAAGGGGAGAGAAGCCTCGTCGATTACTCTGTCCCGTTGCTCGCTTCCGTAGTCCGAACGATAACGATCGCAACGCTGGGCGATCTCTCGTCGTGTTCGGTAATTGCATCGTGACCCGTTCGTTCGTTTTTCCGTCTGTCACCGGTTGCGATTCCAGTGAAACGAAAACGCCTTTCGTCAAAGCGTATAGCTGTGCCAGCCTTTTCATCGGTCATCTCCCGTGCCAGCCAGCTCTTCAGCTCCAGTCCTAGCCCTTTCTCTCTATCTCTCTTCTTTATCAACCACCTCGACCTTTGTCCCCTGTCGCTGCTACTTGATGGACACAATGTCTGTTCAGCCTCGTGGCCAAGCCATTAACGGCCATGGATTCTTTAGCGTGACTGACCGTTCATTTGGAACGGGCACAGTTATCTGCCGTATTTACGAGTTACGTGTGTGAGTTGGAAAGAAAGATGGATGCGATTTACTTGGTTCAAACGAAATTTTTCAATGAAAATGACTGTCTGTTGGATATATGCATATTTACGAATTTGTAGATCTACGACTACGATATACGATTACGATATATGATTATGATATACGATTAACAATTTTAGAATTACTTTAACGTATGTATAGTGATATTAACAAGGTAGCAAAATAGTGAGAATATTGCAAAGCAAGTTGTTCGTGGATATTAGATATGTTTAACCGTTAAAGGCACATTTTATCTACGTAGTCTATCTTCCAAAGTAATTTCTGTACGTTTTGGAAAGTAGCAAACTATTGGATAAAAAAGGGATGACACCGTAAAAGGAATCTACGTAATGAATAAAGAAGACATTGTCGTTCTTAATGAACATAGAGACGACAGTCTTGACACACTTTACTCTTATAAAGCATTTTTTCCTCGATCTCGGGGGAAGATGCCTCTACAGCGGTATTAGGTCAAGTTTCTATTATAAAAAAAGAAGAACACTAAATCTTGAAATACTTTCCTTTCTTTATCACGCAACGAACTCATAAAACTGACACAAGGCACACAAAAAATTTAGATTTCAATCCAATACAATAAAATACTCGTAAACGGACGAAATTAAAATTATTTAATACAAATATACAGATACTGGACGTTCAAAAGTCAAACCGGTAAACTCTATTTGGTGAAAATTGTTTGATCTCAGTGGATCGAATTAATCAGTTTCGCTTCTAAATAATTTCCACGTATGTAAATTCGAAATTCCATCACAGTATGGGAAATTAAACGTGTCGCACCGAACCACATATTTCGTATGCAGTTTTGCGATTCACAATATCTTCTTTTTCTCTTTACACGCACGTATATAGATCAAACCCGGGTACCTATAGATCTCGTGGTTCGAAGTGCAAGATCGTAAGTGTAAAACAGCATGAGTCGCGAGTTGTGTTGTTTGCGTGGTCTCACGGTGTGCGTCACGCAATGCGTGGGCATCGTTCGTTCCGTGACTACACGAGCTTTACGACGCTCGCCAGTACGTGTAAATTGGAATCCTCCTCTTTTCGCTGCTCGACCCGTTTCCCGCGCGGTAAAAAGCGGAAGATCCAGCGCCGTTTCGAAGAAGTTTCCGTGCCGCTTCGCGTGTGTTTAACGATCGCATTGTTTTTGCACAGCACGCCCCTACGACGAGTTTATCGTGGCTGAGGAGATAATCGTTTTGGAGCATTCTGTCCCGATTTGATCCGACCGATGTTCACTACGAGTTTTCCAAATGGTTTTTCTTTTATCTCTTTGCCGGTGTTTTAAAGTTTGCCAATGATTTTCTGACTTCGAAGCTTTTATTGGAAGGATAACTTAAGAGTTTTATGCGAGTTTCATATTCTGTGAGAAAATAGATTTGATGAAGTTGGTGAGATTGTAAGATCGCCATTAATTTTTCAATATTATTCCATATCGGAAATGTAAAATAATAGATACGATGAAACTCTGTTAGTATAACTTTTCTCGATTTTATTCAAATCGGTAGAATTATATCTGTTTTGACTCGTATTTTTTTGTTCATTCTCCGATTATAAATGGAATGCCTCAGTGTTAGAAAAGAAGAAATTCATCAAAATTATTAGTTTTCTATACAACCACGTGTCTCTTTCGAGATATAGAAAAGTATCTACCCTACTCTCGAATAAGCTCAAGAGCAAAATTTTAAATAAAATCAGCCAAATAATTAATTGCCGTTTTCTCCAATATCGACCAAATTTTTTAGCACAAGCCAGAACAGAAAACCGCTATCGTGTCTGACCTTTGCAAATTATTTATGATTCCGTTGGAAGCGAGGCTCTGCGTAAAAATGCCTGTAAATTAGGCGACGCGACGTTTACGTGTATGCACGCGAGCTCGTGGTTTCTGCGGTCGGTTGCGTAGACATGCTTTGCAAACAGACGCCTCGCCTTTGTCGAGGATCGAACGGGTTGGCGCGACAAAGTTGCCCCGTGCAGCGGGCAAAAACGGAACGAAGGCTGCGCAACCCAGAAAGGGTTGGGCTCGGCTGGTTGACGACAAGGGGCCGCTAAATATTTGTCTCGAGGCGTGTACACTTTGAGGTTTGGATTGTTTTGGAAGCCGCGTCGAAGACAGGTTTAACGATCGGCGACCAACCTGTGCGAAAGTCGCGCGTTCGTATTTGCCTGAATGCTGAGCTGACAGTGTGCTTTCCCGTTGTTTCTTTTTGGACTGGTGCTTTTTTCAGAGCGACGCGAAGACTCGAGGAGTGATTTTCTAAGAATTTTTAACGAGCCGGGAAAGTATTTCTTCGGATCTAGTCGAACAATAGGTTTTCAAGCTATAGATTTTTTTTAAAATTGTAAATTTCTTTAGTTGTGACATAAAATGCATTATTTTACGAATTGAAAATCTTTTCTCATTGCTGCTTATAGTATCTGCTATAGCGGGGTGTACATTCTTTTCTTTCAAACTCTCTTTCTCAATATTCTTCATCTTTTAATACATAAAGATAGAGTCATTTTTTGGCAATCATAAATTGCGTCCAAGTTTCGGTAATATCTAAGGATTATAGATTGTCTTCAAATTTTTTATCAATAGCACAGATACCAGGATTTAAACTCCGGAACAATTGGAGAGGTAAATTAGATCCAGTAAAAAAAAGATATGTATGTAGTTCTTCACGATTCCCGATTTCATCGCAATTCACCCTACTTGCCCCTTTGTTTCTTTCTGTTCTACTAAAAGTTCACGACCGTTGCGAATTTCTGTCTCAAGACGATCTGCATCGTATGTCTTATAATTAAAGAGCAACTACGACCCGTTCAATTGAAGTCGTCTCTCCGTAATGTGTCTAATTACGGAAACAAGCGATGCTACTTCGACTTCCTACTTCTAATTATAAACTACTTTAGCTAATACTCCGCATAAACTACTGCCTAATCAATTAAAAGTATTTCCGACAAACTTTCCCGATATTCTATCTGAAAGGATGGAACTAGGTCTCGTAATCTTACACGTTTCACTCGAAATCTTCTACAAGACGCTCTCCGATTCTCGTATCCTACAATAAAGCAACCTATTCAAGCCGAACAAACGCGCATCATACATCTATCGGTCGGGCGGATTTTTCAAAATAGAGCGACCGTTTGTCGCAAAAAGGTTGCTCCTCGAGGGCGCAGGAAGGTAACGATCGCGACTAACGAGATTGATTCCATGGCGTAACAAAGGTTGCCTTGAACCGAAGGACCAGAATCCAGAGCCAGCACAAGAAGAAGGAGAAGAAGAAGAGAGGAAGACGATAGAAAGAGGGAGGACACAGGTCGAGCGTGACAAATGCCGGTTCCTCCAGAGATCGGATAATAATTCGCGATCAGATTCAACGTCGACCGAACCTTGACGAGGCGGAAGACCACAGACCCGGTCTCGTTGATCCGGAACACCACGTTCTCCTTCGATATATGTACACGAACACGAAGGGTGTATCATGTTCAAGTTGCTATGGCAAATGACGAGTTGACGGGGTATTCGGCGGCGGAAGGAGGGCGACCGATCGAGAGAAAGAAGTGAAGGACCGTGGAAGAACGATAGGGTAGAAACGAGGCAGCGGGGGAAGAAAGTGGACATGGAGGAGGAAAAGAGAGACAGAAGGAGATGAAAAAAGAGGGAAAAGTCGTGGATAGGCGAAAGAAGACGAGAGAAGAAGCAAGGGATAGGAAGAGACGAGGCCGTTTGTACGTCTAGACGTAGGTTCGTATTCGTTCTACCGTGAATCGAATAAATGGCCCCAGCTCTCCTTATCCAATGTCGTCTCCTCCTCGACTTTCCGCCACGGCAATAGCTTTCCGTTGCCGCGATGCGATTAACCTTGAGGACTTCCTTGTACCCGTCCCACCTCCGCCCTTCTTTCTCTCCTTCACCGTCTCACTTCCTCCCTAACATGGGTTTCGTTATGGGTACGCTCGAGTCACTAGGATTACCTTCTCGATCTTGCTCCTCGCGTCGAGGACTGTCGATGGGCATTGGCGCCGTTCGAGCCCTCTCCTGCATCACGACGCTTCGATCGAGTCCGCGCTTCGCTCCGCAACAGCTCCTCGTAACGCCCTTCTGATTTTTTTTGCGCTTTGACTACCGTCAGGAGTAGAACAGTAGCGATTTAGGTTCGAAAATCCATTTGTCCCTATCCTTGTTCCTTGACCATAGATACTTAACGACGGAAGGGTGACTAATCATTGCCAAGGAAAAAGAGATTTCTAGTAAGTATCATTTGATATTTAATATTGTGTAGTATATAACAATATAACGTTATAAATATCTAATCTAAGGGACGGGAGTTTAGTGACATACATTTATGTTGTTACTAACTTATAATTTCTTGTTTCAAGTGAAAGGGAAATATTAAAAATAATTACAGTCAGGTATACCACTAAAGAACGAAGTTGCGAAGAAAGCTCAAAACTCAATAAGCTCGTTGACGATTCTGTTTTTCACTTAACGGAGTAATAAACAAAGTCGATCAGCAATCACCGAATACGATTCGCGTATCTTACACAGTTCCCCCAGCGATAAATCTTGGAGATCACGCGTGCGATCTTCCACTTTGCCAAGCCAGCTGATTACCATATCTCGAATTTCTCCGGACTCGAAAGGCCGAACACGAAAGCTGGTATCGAGGACGCGAGATCGGTAGCCGGTCCGCGATGAATTCATTAATAATGGCTTGGTCGATAATGTCTTAATTGCGACGATGCGACGACGTGGACCAGAAAAAGGTAATGGAACGATGCGCGACTACGACATTACGTGGTCGTCATCGTCGCAACGTGCGTTTAATTAAATTAGCAATTAAAATGCCGGTTGGATGGGCACCGTTCGTTCGTCCAATGAATCGTTTCGTTTCGGCTGGAAGTGTATCGACAAACATACGTCGCGCAAACACCGACGACAACCGGTCGACGGTTTTAATCTGCGCACGGGCCGATTCGATTTGCACGGCGAAACGGAGCAAGCGGATCGTGCATGCGTGCGGTTGCAGCAGGTTATCGCGTATCAATCCGATGATTTGCGTGCTAGCAATGCTCGTTGCGATTTTGAGCTGTCCGCGACTGTGGCTCTTGTTTCGCTGTTACGATCGTTACTGACCAGGGTCTTCTAATCTGTTGATACTTTGGCAAATGTCTTTACTATCTTGTGGCCTGATATGAATTTGAAGAGTAACGAGTGTTTAGGGATCAGTTCTTTTATGATGACAAAATCTTGAAATTATGAGGTACTAGGAAAGAGATTCATCTTCTTCGAATGGAAAGTATAGAAAAAGATGTGGAAGATTCGCATTTTTTCACAGAATTTTTTATTGTTTATTTTCTATCTCTTGTTATTCAAAGAGATAGATTTGGTTTCTTGAGGAAAACCGACTATCTATTTAAATTAATCAATCTAATCAATTTTTGTCTACTTCTATTCGTCTATAGTAGAAAAATTGCAAGTTATGTGACAGCAATCCCAGAAAGTTCACGCTGGGACGATTCACGCTCCTTCGCGTTAGATGTTCACGTTCCCCTGGAACCGCGTAACCCTTTTAATCGCTCGTCGGCTTATCATTCGATAGAATCTGTCGATGCACACGTACACGAGCATACAGACGTATTATACACAGGCGCATATAAAGGGAAAGCTGTCTGCTGGGATCAATTTTAGTTCAGTCAATAATGCCATGAGTTTGTCGAGAGCTACCGCGAGCTTGTCGGCCGCATCCCCGCGGGCCGATGGTTAAAATTGACGTGTAATTTGAATATCTTTAGCACCGGGTACAGCGTGTACACGCGGAAAACGGCCGAATTAACGTGATTCCGTTACCATTCGTAAGTACGAAAGACCGCAGTTTAATCATCCAACTCGTTGTGGCTGTTGTTCATCCGGACGCAAAACTGTTCCATTCTAGAACGTTTTTGTATACACATACATTCATAAGATCGTCTTGCGTTCAATAATCGAATTACAGGGATGGACATATGTTCGTCGCTGGCGCACGAAAAACTTCAAAAGCGAACGGTTAAGGCTCGTGACTTTTATCTTCTTTTTCCTGTTTTCAACTTTCTTCCCCTTTCTTGACTTTTTTCTCTTTTTCTCGTTCGAATTTTCGCCGTCGCCTCTCTCATTTTGTCGATTTTTGTTCCGCGAGCTTCCCGTGGAATTAACGATCGACCGGACGACACGCTGTCCGCTGATTAGTGACGGATATTATTAATCCGGTTCGAAAGACGGCCGATTAATGAGAAACCGATAAATATTAATGGATATCCCGTTAAAGTATCTGATCTAAATAGAAACTATCAGAAGCTTGTGATAGGAAAATGCTCGTACACCTATTTTAGATTAATAATTTACGCAATGGTTACTTCACCGTAAACTTTCAAACTAACCACTTTTGATCCTTAATGAAAAAAATTTTACTTTTATTGTAAAATAAACCATTCAAAACTCATCAGTTATCAACGGTTTCTTCTTTTGATCGATTTTATCCATCGTAGATCGTAAATAGCCGCTTGGAGTTTAGCCTGATGAAACGAGATGTTCGCAGGCAAAAGTAACGAGACTGACGATAGCTTTCGGTTATGACATTAGTCCAGAGAGAGAGAGACAGGCACGGGAAGAGCAATTCGAGTGGCCGTGGCATCCGTGATGGAGGAGCGGTCGTGTATTGTGTAGGCGAGCGAATTAACGCGATTCCGTCACTTGCCACGAGCGCAAAAGCTCGCGTCAGTTTAATTATCGAACGAAGGGCGCCGCTATTGTTCGCCGCGGAGTTCGAGGCCGGTTTCGCGCGTTCAAATTCCCCGCACGCCAGATCATTTGAATGGATGGCGCGCGGCTCAATGGCGTTCCATGGTCGCCAAGGGGCGACAGAGGCGGACGCGCTCGCACAACCGCCAAAACCGGTCCGCTCCGACCATTTGTTTGTGATTTTTGATTCCTCTAATTAATCCGTTGTTCCCGATAATTGCGTTTTTGTTCCATTTATTCTTTGTCCCGCGTAGCACGGTTTAGATTGCGCGCCGCTGTTGCACGTGCGCGCGCAATCATCCCACCGGGAAATACGATTCGACAGAACGTCCTTGCCGAGTCGAACAATAGATCGACCGATCGTTTTACGCGTTATCGCGTTCCAGAAGCGCAAACACGAACCTGGACATTGCCCTCTGACAATCAAACCACTAGCTGGGACTTTTCTCGATGATGATACGAGTTTTCAATGCGGTTGGGTAGATTTTTGGAAGCATGTTTTAGATCCCGCAAGCCTGTGTCTATACACGGGGAATAACTTTCGGTGTTGCGTACTATTGGGACGATAAATGGGAAACATCGCTTTTAGGGTAAAAATGGGGCAAAATAAATTGGTCGTTAACCTGGATAAGATGACGTCTTTATCTTGTGATATTATTGTGAAGGTATTCGTAGCACAATCTGAATATTTTTACACTGTGACGTTATTATCTTGTCTCGATATATAATCTCATTCTACTAACTATCAATATAACACATTTATATTAATGCTTATTTTAATACTTTATTATATATATTAATTATATATTAATGCTTTATCAGATTTTATTAATGCTTGTTACGTAGGATGTTTGTTATGTTTTCTTTACATAAAAGGTTATATACTGGCATGACAATTGTAATAAATCACTAGAAATAATTGTAACACTTGTATTTCATCTTTGTTTATAGCTATTGTTTACATCTAGAACGTTATGGAAGTTCACTTTGCATTTTCTAGCAATAATGGCAAATCAGGATCTTGGTTTACTACTTCGAGATAATATTACAACTTTAATTCCCATTTTCTAAAGAATAAAATTATTTCTTGGAACTTCATATATATATATATATATATATATATATATATATATATATATATATATATATTTTTGGAGCAAAGTATAACATCACGTATTATTTCTATTGTAACGTTTTCTTCTTTTTATAAACTCGTAGAGAAAAATAGTAATATCCGACTTCGAAGTTCTACCGAGTTTTATACTGTGGCCCGGCGCAATAAACAGTTTTGAATTATGGAAGTGTATACATACACCGAAGAAGAAGGGTGAGAAAACTTTTTGATAGACTTGCTTCAAACAATAATCACGTAAATATGTCAACTCATGTAAGAATATATAGAACAAATCTTCCCTATTTCTACGTATTTTCTCCAAAATAAATCTACAATAATTGCTCGACAATTAAGAGGATATAAATTTGCATTTCTGCAGAATCATCTATATCCAAATGAAATATCTTTCTTACCGAAGCAGGCGATATAGAGTTCATGTGTAAAACTGAGAATATCCTCCTCAGCCAGTGTTATTGTATAATTAACTACGTATTACACGTTCGTGGTCGTGCAGTCTAAATGCGTGCCAAACGGGAGTCAAAAGCAATTCTCCGTATAAACTTCTGACGTACCAGATCGACTTACTCTCCAAACACTGAACCTGCTTATCGTTATTGTCTTAACGACCGAAACGTATCGTCCGCTAACGTGCCACCCAAACTGACAGAGAACGTCGTTAAACTTTCTCGTGCCACCACCCACGAATCACAGTACCATAGAGCCACGAAACCGGTTAATTCTCGAAAAATCGCCGCCTATGTCGACGATTTTTACCTGGTACTTTCCCCTTCTTCTATCCGGATATTATTTTCTGTTGGTGGCGAGCAGAAGACAAAGATGAGGAAGCGAAGGCCCCGTTGCGCGAAGCTGCGCGAGCGCAGGGACGGGACCACTCGCCGAGCGGAGCATTTTTTCTCTTGGGTAATTGGTGTTCAGACTTCATTGTGTAACTGGTATCGCTGTGTACTCGCCGTGATATCGCTACGTTCGATCTCCAGACGGTTGCACGAGCCTTTGGTGGAATGGTTCGCTCCCTATGACGCTTGGTCCACCATCAAGATAAAAGGCCACGGTACCACGGCCACGTCGCCTCTTCTTTTTCTCCTTCTTTTTCTTTTTCATCTTTGTCCCTTGTATGCTTGTTCGTTCGTTGGTCCTTCTTTGTCTCGCTCGTGGAGGAACGTGGAAGGCTTCTTCGTGGCTCGTGTTTCGTTCACGGCGTCATAACTGTCGATCTAGAGAGCCGATCGTTCGGCCGTGTCGATCGTAAACCGAATTTACTGGCGCGATAAGCTGACCGCGTTAACTCGCACTACCGTCGAGATATACTTCTAAATGGATCGCGCACCTGATAATGGCGCGGATTAGTCAGAGTAATTTGAATAATGAAAGGCGTTTCCTGATACGGTCCGCGCAACACAGACCACTGCTTAGAATTACGCCGCTCGCCCGATCGGGAAGTGGCATTGAAGTCTCGACTCGGTAATTTATGTTAAGTTCACGCCGGATGTGCGACGCTGACACGGTCGAAATACACGAGCACAAAACTGTTCTTGATTACTTTCCTCTTTGAATTTTGTTAGTTCGAATTGCATTGAAAAGAGAATTCGATTGAAAAGATTGAAATTGCGTATTTAGATCGATTGGAAGGGTATTTCGATGAAATTTCTCTGTGTAATAAATTCTATTTCGTTATCGTATCATCGTAAATTAGTTGTGGAAAATGTACACTATACCGCAATGAAAATAGAATGTGTAATTAGAAAAATTTATATTCATATGGAATACCACCATAGAAGGGATTCAAAGTTGAATTCTACCAACGGAAGGACTCGGTCACCTAAAGGATGAAGAATTCCGACAACAAAGAACAGTGCAAGGACAGCAAAAAGGAATTCCAATAAAGAAAGCAGTGTAAGGATACGAAAAGGGAATGTCCGCGATAAGAAGGAACAACGCAAGGACAACAAGAAAACGGAATTCCAGTACCACAGATAACACAGCCAGCTCCTCAATCATTATGAAGATATTACCTCAGCCTATAACTATGGAAATTTCCGATCCTCGTTAGATTTCTATCAATTCACACGCTTAAATCCTCCTAGTAGCGAATGTAAACTGTTCCGTTTCACCAATTTCGCGGCTCTACCTGTGTCCGCCGGAGGCTATTACACAATCCAGTATCCTGAGAGACTCTGTTGACAAAAAGCAGCGTCACGTACTCACGGAAGTTGCAGAACGACCTTGCTACACGATGTGGTCCCCGGAGGGAGCAAAGAAACGAGAACTATTAGCATGAGAGGCAACGCATGACGATGTTGGCCGGATCGAAGGTAGAGAGAGGTGATCTCTTAACAAGCGCTCAGAGACTGCGTCGTCGGTTTCGGTTCGAGAGGTTCGACCAGTTTTTGCCATAATCACTCAGAGGGGAGAGGGTCTTCGAAGCAAGAAACCGATCCGTCGTGCTCATCAACGATAGATTACGTACGAACGGAGCAACGTGGACGCACGGACATAGTGAACTTTCGCGGAATCGTGGCCGTCGTAGCGATATACGGTCATAGGGGAGAGCAGAAATATTCGACCTTCACCTCGAGTAGGCCTGGTTAATTGAGGAACTTCCGGGCCCCTTTCTTCTACTCGATGACCAGTAATTAGAGAGAAAAAACGAAGCAGACGGTAACGCGTTGCGTGAACGTTTTGTTCGCAAGAAACATCCAGATCGTTGAAGTATTAACTGTTGTTGCGTGTAGGTAGCGACAAGTAGGAATTCTCGAAAGAAACAAATGGAAGCTTGATCGTTGATGAAAATACCTTTGCATACGTAAATATGTTTCTTGCTCGTTTCACGAGTAACAGTTTACTGAGAATTCTTTTGTGGGGTCACGGAATAATGAAGCGAACTGTATAAATAACAGATGAAGTTGCGTATATTTCGGTTGGAAAGAAAATATGATGTTTACAAATATGTCGGACATTCGAACTGGTACCACATAACGTTTCGTTCCTATTTACAGTGCATTTAACATTGCCCAAAGTCCATTCCAGATGAAAGGATGTGCGTCATTTACTAGGATGTACTTTATCCATAGGGTTGTAATATACTTCGATAAATAACGCTGCGTAGTACTTTAGTCCCGAAACGAAATAACGTTTTGCTTGGAACATTTAGTGTATCATAAAGCAAGTAAGCGACTGTTGTTTGTTAAATTTTAGTAATTTTGTAATTGGAGACCTGACATTTAAAATTCGCATAAGTCCGTTATGACCATGATTAGACCCTATTCTGTGATGGACGAGAAGTCAAAGAGATTTATTTATTCACGATTCGCATTGTTAGTTGAATATTGTAATGTTTCTTGTCCGGAAGATTTCCATACTTTTTTCTACAAATCCTCAAATCTAATCAGATATTTTTACACAAGGTTTGCACTACAATTGCAACGGATCCTATGTTTTGTCAAACAACGTCGCTTTAGGTAGCGTTGTTCTTTGCAAAAGAGCGAAGCGTATCGATTGCCAGCACATGGAAATTCTTTCAATGGCCTTTTCCAGTCGTTGCTTGGAGCGTTTGCTCGTGAAAAGAGCGTCCTACTTTGGACACGAGGGCACGCGGTGCCTACGGAGAAATAAAAAGAACTCGCCTCGTCTCCATCTACCATCGTCGTCACTAATCCTCTGATTCAATTGAAATTCTTTGACCGGGACGGCGACGAACCGATTCACTCGAAGCGTAAATGGAAATAGTTGATTAACGTTTTTTTGTGTTTGCTCACTTTTCGCGGCTTGAGCGAAGGAAGCCGATTTCCTTGGAATGCCCGCTTTTCCGCGAGCGAAAGTTTTATTCGCCGCTCAGGAACAGGAAACGATTGGATACGTACGAACGGCCCTGTTCCCTATTTAACCTTCGAACCGTGACGAATTCGTTTCGAGTTGAAAAAAAAAAGATCACGCGAAGGACGACGACCCGCAAATTTAATCTGAAAAAGCAGAGATCGTTAATTGGGAGTGAGTTTGTACCAGTCAAAGTGCAACGAAGAAAATTTATGGCAAAAGTGACATGTTCTGAGACCGCAAGGTTCTTTATTTAACACCAGAAATATATATTTTTGGTTTTTGGCAAGTCCGCCTTTGACAAAATTTATGTCGTCTTTTACTGAAACAGAAGATAGGAATAGAAATACGATTATATATACTTATTTGATGTATAAGTACACTCTGATATACACACGTCAAAGGCGTTAAAGCGGGAAAAACGTTTATATATAATAGTAATGATAGTTTTGAAGTTTATTTTCTGTTCCTTTGGAAAGAAGATTAGTTCTTCTTGTAGTATTATTTTCAACATTGTTCCGTTTGAAAACAAGGTATCTGTTCTGTGAATTACAGCAGCGCAAACTGTAACAAGTAAACTAAAAGGCAAATAAAGAGAAAGAGAAAATAGGCACTAAAGTTGCAAAATGTTTCGTCGAGCCTAAGAAATGGAACCGGTTATTGGAACAAATCCTCGACTCCATTTTCTTGAAAGGTTGCATTTCACGCAGACTCTTGCTCCACAAAAAAAAATGGGTCAGTTGAAAAACGGAAATAGCTCTGTCAGACGGACCTTTACGTGCCGTAAAAGGAATTGAGTCGCAAATCTTTGTATACCAGACAATACTTGTTACTTTCATCGTTATTACACTCGACATTCTAACTCTAACCGAAAAACGAATACTAATTCCTTTACTTTGAGAGTAAGGTAATTAAAGTTCAACAGCAATTTAAATTTTAAATTCCAAAATTGAATACGAATTTTGAATGTCAAACTTACTCAGTTTAAATTGTTACTTCCTAACAAGTCAGTCCATTAATATGTCAACTTAATATGCAATTAAAACGATGAAGCGGTGTAGCTATGAATTTATTAAAAAAATGCACGTGAAATGTATTTCTCATCCACGCATCTTTATCATAAATTTATAGGTTCTGTCGGCCTATGGATCTTATAAAATGACGAGGATTATAAAACTACGATCACCATCTTCTACATAATGAAAGTAATACAACTGTCCAACAATTTCAAAATTACAGAAAAATATATACTTCTTTTATGCAACAAAAATTGTATAGACGCTATGAAACCCTCGAAACAACATCCAACTTCAAAATTCTGATGAACACTATAATCATTGAAAGTGCCAGGATGTATTACATAAATATACTAGGAATGATAAATTCTTTAGGTTGTCCGTCATCTATAATGATCCAATCATAATCGAACAAGTTTTAATATAATTAGCAATCATTTCAATACACGTGCACTGTATATTCTGGAGCAGCTATAAGTCAGATTAATCGATGACAAAAATGTCGCAAGGTACATCGCGGCGCGTCGAACGTGAGTTATTCGATCTTCGGTTTTGTTCTGGTGGTTGAACATAAGGCGATTAGTCGGGATATATTCCCGTGGAACTTCTGGGAATCATTAGCGCATCCACGGTGCTCCCAGGGACGAGCAATTGTCGATTTAACAGCCGTTACCAGCCGTCTTCCGGGCAGGGTGGTCAACTTTCGACGTTCATTCATTGGACGCTGACGAGTCGTGTCATAGATTAATGATGCACTTGACCGAACCACGGTCCGGTTAATCGAGCTGCGAGTTCCACGGAAAACTGTTCATCTCCGCTGAATAATTGGTTCACGTTTCTAATTCGTACATCAAAGCTTTCGAGATAAGTGTTAATGCCGTCCTGGTTGTTATGGTAAGAAGCGACTCGTGGCGACACGCGAAATCGGCCGTGCAGAAATCATGCTCGTTGAATAATGTCGACGTGGCGTATAATGGAACATAAACGATTTTTCGATTTGTTTTTGTTCCACTAATGGATAATTTACTTCCCATCGACCCGTGGTTATCTGTAATTGAGGCATTTATAGAGATGAATATTATTTAATAATGGAATGATTGGAAAACTAGATTAACGACCCTTAATTTCTTTTTCCGAAAGAACTCTTACTTTCGTTGGAAATAATATTAAGCATTTGGCTGGACGTATGATCACGAGATGGAACAGAAACGTTGATAAGTGTTGCAGAATATCGTCAGATTTTTTGGACACCCACTGCTGTAAAGACATACGATTTCGTCAAATGTTAATTTCAAAAAATCAGCAATCTGTAGAAACAGTTGTTTGCTTGATTCTTAAGTTTAGTGACACGAATGTTATTTACGCGAATGGTAATTCCGTTAAGCCACGTTGAGCATGCTAAGAGGTGGTCGCTAAGTGTTCCTCTAATTCACTCCCGCACCACTAATTACGTTCGTAGCGGCACGTTAACGAGCCAGACAGTTAACTAAATTTCCAAACACAACGCATTTAAACTTCTTCATTACGATACCCTAGAACCATTCCCTCTGTGAGCTCATTGCACCTTCGAACAAGTTCGAATGACTTTTCTTCCCCACTGACCTCACTATCCTAGCTTAATTCAGCTTTTAAATAATCTAAATAATTTTATCTTCGACATACCACGATCTCAATCACCAAAATACCGAAGCACCGAATAAAAAAGTAACGAAATGAAGATAGTGGCAAGATTAATATCGCGTACAGAACTGGTCGGCAAAAGGAGGAAAATATGAGAAGCTGGACGGAAGCGAAGAAGACATCGCGTCTGCGGCGGCTTCTTCTCGGAAGCAGGCACGATTCCTGGAGTCATTAAGCGACGCCCAAGACGGCGCGAGTCGAATGTCGAGCATCGCGGTCAGCTGATTGCGAACGATGGACAGTTTTCAAACAGTTGGCAGCGGTGTGTAATTATCATAAATCATGGTTAGTGGTGCTCGGGCCAGTCCGCGAGTTTCGGTGTCAAAGGTTTCTTGGCAAGGGTTTGTGCGCGCGTCCTTTCGCGTACTACCCGTGCCACCGGCCGATTTCGACCGGTATCCAAGCTGCCAGGCAATAAATTTGCCGAATTAATTCGCCTTTTGTGCGGCTTTCACCCGTCGGTTGTGTGCTCCCGTAAAACGCCACGATTAATGGCTTCTGTCATATTCTCGGCCCGTGAACTGTTCCATGTTTCTTGTTCTTCTCTTGTTCTTCCCTTGCGCGCACCCGAATCCGAACCATTCGAGGAGCCTTCACTTCCATCGAGAAATTCGAGATACAGATTGTATTTATTTTTATGACATTGAAAAAACGAAGAAACTACATAGGTTCGATTAAAGTGATAGTCCAAGATTAAATCTAAGGTAAAGAGGAAAGAATAGATTATCGAGTAAAACATCGATGTTAACATTACGAGTAACAAGTTTGATAACAGAACGTCTGGCACTATCTGCAATTACTAATTACTCTTATTACAAGTCGAGCAGCTTGAATAGATATCATCAACGATTTTCTTTTATGGAACACACGTTGCGGTTAAAACTCTCACGTTTAAACGCCGTGCATTTTACCGGATGCGTTAGCTTTAATTCTAGCACAAAAATACTCGGTCGTTACTTTTAAATTTAATTAAAAAGCCCGGCGTAAACCGGTCGTGATGGCATAGAAACGGATGTAACTTTAAAACCTATGCATCTGTATTTTAAATCTGTCGGATAGGAAACATTCACGGATTTGTGATGGGGGCATTGCTTTACCATTTAAAATTATTTATTCAACGCTACCTAAAATAAATGCTCAAATTTGATGTACGTCGAAATTAAATTCGCCACGCGATACAAGGTAATTAAATTGGATAATGTGCTCAACGATGATCAAGTTATCGTCTAAACGATTTGTATGTACGTACGTGTGTCTATAAAACTGTAGATGTGATCAGGACCGGGAAATAATTCCATTAGAAATGTAGCGAAAATTACGTAAATAGCCGCGTTAATTGTTCGCGATCGTCGCTCTTCCATCTGTTCCTTTCCATTCTTCAGATGTTACAGAGCGAATGGAATACGAAGATTGTGCTACGAACAATGATAAGACCTCGTTTCTAGAATAAATCGAGTTTAAAGCAGGTCTTGTCCATGAGTTTCCAATGATTACGCTCAATGCGTATACGAATTTTCAATCACGATTTTCTTGAAAACAAGATCTTAAAAAAAAGTATGTTATTTCTTTCTTTCGATTTATTTTTGTACGTGGAATAATATCCATAAATCATCCATCCTGGAACAGCCTGTATATTCACCTTTCATTTTCTTTCTGTATTTCACCGTGATGTTTATGGTCGATCCTCGTATATATTCGGTATGAAATAGGCGAGGAACAGATCGATCGTTGACAGATTGATCGAAACGACGAAGGAGGCCGGCGGGTTCGCCGGTTAATTGCTCGGAAGCGTTGCGTCGACGGACGTGTGATTGGCAAGCCTGTCCCGCCTAACATACACACCTGACCGGACTTTGACTGTTATCTCACGTACAGGGCCTTTCTTGTTCCACGGTCAGGTATGTTTCACGGATCGTAGGTGTGCGCACAGTTTTAACGAACGAAGCTCTTCCTGCCTTTTTTTCTTTCCAACGCAATTTCTCACTTTATAGCTATCTGCTGGAAGGAGATTGATCTTGTCGGAAGTTGGCTTTTTTAGCACCTCTTTTATCCATTCGATTAGATTATTCAAAGATAGATATAATTCAATTAATGAGAGGAAAATATCATTTTAAATTGAATTCTAGGCAGCGATTCACTTTTATGTTTATTTTATTTGAACAGTATAAACGAAGCATATTTTTATTCGTGCAATAAGATCACCACGAGCCACAGATGGTATCCATGTGGTACCAGAACGTTTTAATACTTCTAGGTTATCAAAGTATTTCCAGAAAAATTCCAATTCCAGCGGACTCCCAATCTCTATTAACGTCATCTTAAATTCACGTTTCCTCGAAAGGGAACTGAAGCGCTTTCTTTCAACGCGTTTTATCTCCGGCGTATGCCACGTAGTGTTTACGTAGCGCAAACATACTGTAGGTTTCGCTACATGAAAAACGACGATACGCTGAGTCGTTTAATATCAACGTGACATTTATCATCTAGAGGCCGGACAAACAAAATTAATTCCAGACTGGTCGAGAGCCGGGTCCAATTCGCGTCGCCGGCACAAAGGAGTTAACTCGCTCTTCATCGGCGTATAACAATTAACCGAAATCGGTTAAACGTAATCTATCCCTCCATAAATCGGCTCTCGTTTCCCTGTCGCGAGCAAACCAGCAACCGCTTAACTACCGGGAACAATCGATAATGATCTGACCATACATTAACCCCTGGACACTAGGTTTTCACCACTGCGGGGCTTATTGTCGCACGGAAAAAGAAGGAAACGCGACCACGATCAATTATTTAAGAACAACGGGATCATTTGTCATCGCTGTCATCGCGAATGCGTAGCTAGGACGCCGCTACGGAGGGGTCGCGTGTGACACCCTGCACCCGGTGCATACAGTTGCGATCATTCACGCACAGTTTTAACGATCTGTTGCCAGCGATGACAGTTCAGTGTATTAAGGCCAAAGAGAAGAAATCTGCGCGTTCTGTGATTAATTGGATCGAGGATTTTAATTATTTTGCGGATCATCGAATTGTTTTCGTTTTGTATCAGATATGGAATTAAATATGTATTGGTCGCACTTACACGCGACCGTAATATTTGTATCTTCTAGGTTTTTAAGTATTCTCATGATAGATGTTGGATGATACATAATTTAGTGCTAGTACGATGTTATATTATTAAATGCACTGTTATGACGTTAACGAAATAGAATAAAATTTAAAAGAAAATAGATACATGAATATGCAACTTCCAAGTCACACAGTGTTATAGAGTATTAAGTACTTAGATCTTTGTCTCGGGTTATGCAAAACACGCCGTCCCTCCGAGGCATTCGAGGACCCCGTTAAACTTTTCTCACGGAAGCAGCGAGGAGCTGGTCTTCGATCAGTCGATTTCCACCGTCTTTCCCCGTTCCTTGCCTATCCTGAGGCTACACGTAAAAACCCGCGGAGATTATTCCACCCGCGTAATTGGTGGATGAGAGGAAGACCTCGTCGGTCGTGCTAGCAACAGCAAATCTATGGAATGGGCTGTCTGATGGGATGTAATGCGAGGCAGACACGCGGCCGCGGGTAGTATGCAATAATTGATGATTACCGGTGAGTTGGTGGTTTGTGTAATTAAAATAAATTAATAACGAGCGTGAAATAAGGCAGGAAGCGGCAAGGAGACGTTGTTACCTGGCTTGGGTCATTAAGGGCCGGCTACTCTCGGCCGAGGAGGGACAAAAGAAGCTGCAGGGAGCCAAGTGGAAAAGCCGAATTCAGAGTCGTGGATACCGGTCGAATCGTGGCGCGATCTGTGGAGCAGGTCGAAAGATTTTCGTGGTCTGGAAAGTCTTCGCCATCCAACTCTCCCCCAGTTTCCCCTTAACGCGGTACTCTCGCCAAGGCGATGCGATTTAATTAAAGGCACCCTTCCGCCCAAGCTCGTCCTTCTCCTTCTTTCTCTTCCTATTCCATCGTTCCACGACTCGTAGTTCGTGGCTTTTCTTCTCGGCCGGTTAACGAACCTAATTTTTAGTCGGATTGTAGATTACGTCGGGGATTCGTTCGAAGGCGATTCACCATAATTCCGGGTCCCTCTCGAGACCCGGCTACGGGAATACAACGAGAGTCGCCTTGACTCCTTCGTTAACTCACCACGGCCACGTTCGACCGACGACTAACTGAATTTTATAATCGTGGCCGATGTTATTAAATTTGTACCTTGGGAAGACGGTGGGGGTGGAGTGTGCTCGATCGTGCGTTCGACCGCGCGCATAGGTTTCGTTCCGGAGGCGAGTCGAGAGAAGGAAGAAGATCGTGGAAGGCGCAGGTCGAGTCCGTTTTAAATTGCATAAGGGTCAATGCGCGATTAGGGATCGGGGTTTTGGTATTCATTTACGTTCGTTAGCCTCCCCTCTGGGTAATGAAGGTAAGTGAATTTCGTAATGGCGGTCTGTTCGCGATCGCATTAAGTCCCTTTCGATGCACTCGATACGTAATGTATATAATGCCCGTACCAGGCCTGGTGTAAAAGTAGACGTTAAAGATACCGAGTTAATTTAAAATTACAGTCATCAATTTGCGATCGGCGCGCGATCAGGCATTAGTATTTCCTACCTGACTGGATGAGAGCGCGCCAGCGCCCCTCCATTACGAGCGTAACCGAATTTCGTAATCGTTGTCCATCGGCGAAATTGCCGAACTGTTTTCGAACGGAGATGATCGTTTCGGGGCCAAAGATCGGTACCTGCGTCACGCCGTTTCGTATTTTTTGGCCTGACACCGGATGAATAACGACCGTCCTCTGTAATCCGCGACTGTAGTTATTATTAATTTCGTCTCTACACTGTATTTTATTAACGAAGTTATTCGAATCTGAACAAGGATTTACGATAAACATCGCGAGTGAACCGTGTATGACGAAATTTCGTCGAGACGCGTGGTTAATTTTAAATTATACCGTCCGATCGGTAATTACGATTAGCAAAGGTTCGTTACAGTGATGTACGAATTTTCATCGTGAAAATTGTCCCAAATGTGAAACGAGCGGACGCGCGAACGCGCTCCGGTAATAAAGGAATGTCAATACGAACGATATCCGGCAATTATCACGGCCATCGCAAATACAAAATATCGTTTCACGCCACGGCGAAATTGCTTTGTGCACTTCATTAATGTAATTACCAATCGGCCGGTGATTATATTTAATCGATTCAATTGCATTTCGCACTGTTCGGTCGCAGTGTTAGGGTTCGTTCATATTTATGTAGGACGACGGTTGTCCCCGAATTTTCATGCTAGGTATTGATGAAATTTGATAATTGAAGGAACCAACACTGATTCGATGAATAACCTTACTGATGAATAACTTATTTATTTTATTTAATTATTTTGTTTTAATAGAAGTAGAACCTTTTATTTTATATTTTAATTTTTAATAAAACGAAAACATATACATTTACAAATAAAAGATTAGTTATTTCGTAAAAAAAACTTTCACGTCGAAGTTGTGCATTTTGTTTCATAGCATGCTCAGCGGCGTTTATGAAAACTCTGTATCTTTTACACATATCAAACTAGCCATAGTTGCATATTATATAAATATTCGTTCTTTAATGAATGGTTAAAAGGCTAGTGCGCAAGTTGTTAATAGATCCCGTATGAACAAAAAACGGAACCTTACTTTAAGGATCATTAATGTTCGAGTAGTATACGTCAGTTTATGTATGCCCCTATGCTCGCGTGTAACTGGGCTTAACGGTGCCCTTGCATGATTCAGTGGAAATAAAAACGAACTCGCTTCTCGTGGAGTGAGTTGCAACCGCGCATGTTTTGGTAAAAGCGTAAAATTTCGTAATTATACATATTCGCTATTAAATTACGAAATCGCTCGAAATATATCTGCAACAGTTTCTAAAACTTTTACAAACTATACGTCACTTGCTTATCCGTCAAAAATATTGTATTCCTCTAGACGCGTCTTTATTTAGTTAAAATACCAACACAAGAATGCACGTATTTGCTACCAGAGCATCGACACGTTTTATTTTCTAATACCACTGCCGAAAAATCCGTATATAAACTTGGTAGCAAGTGTACATAGACATCGATTTTATACTTTCACCATAACATACAGTTTGTATCCTGTTTTCCTTTTTTAACTGTACTCGCTCGACCATCGAAGAACAATCGTGAATTCCTGTTGCCGGTATACGCATGTTGGAACGAATTTTGTGGCGATTTACGCGCACATTGTGAACCGGCCCGTTTCACGTGGTAGAAAGTGGTTGTCGAACAATTCGCAGAGCGTCTCTTGTTTACCTTCCAGCTTTGCAGCTAGTTTCGATTTGATCGTCGACGAACAAATTTCCTCCGCGCAATCGGTTCATTGAAGCGTGCGAACCGAGCCGAGGATTCAAGCGGTTGCGGTTCGTTACGGTCGCGTTAACTCATTAACCAACAAATTAGTAACATTTCGATACTATTCAGAAGTTCCTACTCCACGACGACCGTGATCCATACGACGACAACCTGGCAACTTCACAACATCTCTTCCGATGATTAGAACACGCTTGCGCACGACTGTAATCGTGATTCTTAACGAATGGTTGACGTTTCAAACGCAACTGTTCGGGGAAGGTAAATATATCGGTCTTTGAAATGTATCGTCGAGTTTCTACATGACACAAAGGTTAACAAATATTCCATAAAATTAGAGTATTTTACGAATTATGTACGAAACGTGTAATTGATTTACTCTTTAAATTGATACTCTTTCGAAAATCATCTATAGAGTAAAAGTCGAAAAGAGATCTTATTTTCGCAAAGAATATATTTCAGTTTTACTACTAACTTCCAAATCGACACTTTCAAATACCAATATACATCTTCGCGTACCAACAACTCACCATAAAATCTTGTTTTTCATATCAACCCCTATAAATACTTACTTTAATCTTAAAACTTCGATAAATCGAACCAATCGCTAAATCTAGCTTAAATCAAATCATCTGTCCCATTATACAAGAGGAATTTACTGTTTTCAATCGACATTTCTGTCATTTCCAACATATCCGATAATACTGGCTAATCGCGTAGAAAAGAGCGTCCGTTTGAATCAGGTGGGAATTCCATGGTAACCACTTCGTGGAGGTTAGGGTAGCGTGGGGTTGATGGATCGAGAGCATCCTGTTGAGAGCATATATAGCGTCGTTGTCCTTGACCTACCGTTCCTAGACAATCTCTCTCGCTCCCTCTCTCTCTCTTTCTCTCTCTCTCTCTCTCTCTTTCTCTCTTTCCTTCTCTTTTTCTCTCTCTCTTTCTCTCTTTCTCTCTCCCTTTCTCTCTCTCTTTCTCTCGCTCTCTCTCACACACACATCAGGCTGTTTTCTATTTGCAAGCTGCGACGCTGATCATTTGGTGATGCGGCGACCGATGACGTCTAGCGCCCTGGGAGAGTCAACGGGCGCGCACAAGCGACCGGTGACGTCGAGTTACGCGCTTCCTCGCCGTTCCTGCGTTATTAACGACGCGCGCCAACGCTAATTGCGACCACGAGCGCGCATTGTACCCAGCGTCGGTGTAATTAACGTGGGTCCCAACGCGAGAATGCTACCGGTATCGAATTCTGGTTTCCAGAATACTTCTGCATTCGAGATACGTGACGAAACGCACACGTTGCCGCCGGCGAAGAGATTTCATTCGTGTTGAAAGCTTTTGGAAATTGCGAAATTGAGTTCATCTGGAATCCATTGTTGAATATACAGAAAAACGTTGGAATAACAGTATCGATGTCTGCTTACTTGATAGAAGTTTTCGCAGGATTGTCAGCAACAAGCCCGTACGATTACAATAATTAACTCTCGATGTTACTACAAATACAGCTTGAAAATTATTATACATATAGAGCATAGACTGACATCAACTGTTACGAAATAATCATGAATTCCTAGATATCATATTAAATGAACTGGTCAATTAACATTCTCTTTTCCTCGAGCTATGCAAAATGTACCCGCAGTTACACAAGGTAAAAGTTATCATTCCTGCGATCAACTATATCCACTGTATCCGTGATATATCACACGCAGCTGACGTTCTATCGAAACGTTTGAAACAGCAAATTGAACGGGTCCGTTCGAAAGGGGTACGCAGCAGGAATCAAACAGTTTCGTCGAAACTGCGCTCCATTTAAACGAGTGGCCGATGACGTTTCCGGGGAATTACGCGGCGGAATAGATTGATTTGACGGCTTGACTGGTATCCGGACTAGCTCATAAACATGCGGTAACTGCGAGTTCGAGTTTGTTATTTTCACGGACATCAATCGTGGCAGTTGCCCCGTTCCGATTTCCATTCGACAAGCTCTGGAATCGACCTATAAATTTCGAGAGGCGCGACTGGATCGCATTAACATATTTCTGACGAGTTCGTTTTCCATTCTCCTCCTCCCCCGCCCCCACCCTTACTTGCCCACCATTCATCGGCCACGAAGTTCCTGAATATGCATGAGACGCGTTTGACATGGCGCGTGCACGCGGCCCTCTATAAAATTCTCGTCAACCTTTCCACGGATAAGTTCGCCGATGAATTTCGCGACGGCTCGAAAATCGCCTCGAGATCTCCATGGCCGACAAGTGCTCGCCTTCCAACAGGACGAGAACCGTTCCAACTACTAGCGTGCACTTTAAACGCCTGTTTTCAAAGCGTCAACGCGGACACGATACGAGCTCTGCCTTTAGGAATTGCAAATTTTTGTTCCTCGACGTTTTAAAGGTCCTCTGATGCAGCTGAGATATAAGGAATTTTTGAACTCTGTACGTTCGTTTCAATGGGAAATGTTTAAAATTTGTAAGACAGTTAAGACACATCGTGTTGATGCTTATTAGCGAAATTTTGCAAGTTATAAGTCATAAATCTTAATATATTTTCTTCTATAAGTAATAAGATTCATAACGATGATGTTAATTTAGCAAACTATCACCAGAGTCTTGGTAACTGATCTCTGAAATAGTCAAAATAGTTTCAACGACTCATAATCAGATACGACGAACGCACCGTAAACCTACACGCGGATAGCGATTTTCTTTCGCAATACCAAATCCTCCGTCAAACACAGGAACCACGCCCATCAGAGTTCAATCATTTTTCTAATACACACGCGACATGTATCGAGCTACATGTTAGATGTTCACGCGAAAAGAGATTCAATTGTATTAGACTAGCGCGCGTTTGATTTTTTTAACGAGTTATTACCTGGTGAGTAGAAGGGTTGTTTCTGATCCAACTTAAGGGTTAATAAATCGTAAAATTCGCTTGCGAAGCTAGCAAAAGGAGACGAAGTGGCAGAGCTAGTAGAGAACGCTGGAAAAAGCTATGTGGTACAAGAAAGAGAGAGAGAGAGAGAGAGAGAGAGAGAGAGAGATGGGTATAAGGGTGTAAAGGCGCGAGCAAAGGGCGCGAAAGGAAGACAGAGCATTGGTCGTGCAACGATGCTCGTCGCGATAGTTCGCCGCATTAATAACGCGGGTGGAACACGATTTTGCGCTCTTTATTGCCGGCGGGCAGCGTTAAGGACGGGTTAGGTGCGCACGTATCGGTACGGCCATCCATCGTCCAAGATCTCGTGGTTGTGCACGACACATCCGCTTACGGGATATATCGCGTAACGGTGCCGTTGCTACGGTCGCTAAGGTGGCTCGTTTAACATGCCACTAATTTATTGCTCGACCGGGCACACCGGCTCATTCCACGCGTAAAGATCTTGCAGGGGACACGTTAATGAAACTTACCGGGCTTCACGATTCTCTGCAACGTGGATCCCGCTTAATCGTCTGCTCCACTTTTCGGAAACTCTATGATTACAGAACCGGGGTCCTCTGGAATTCACTTCGTATTGGCTATTGCGTGAGCGTAATCTTCTCGACATTTACAAAGCGCTACTCGTATACATAGATAGTTGGTAAGAGGGTATTGAACCGTTCAGAAGTCATACTGATTAAGATCATAAATTTCAGTGCAGAGAATGATGAGATTTGAAAAACAGTATTCTTGAAAATTTACATTAGAATTTGTGATTACTTATATCACCTTCTAGAGTAGGTAAAGAAATTGTAGATATTCAGAAAAGAAAAATTCGAGTTGATCGGTTTATTTCCTGAAGTTATAAAATCGAACAGAAACTGAAATTCGTATCCTTTAAATAAGTAATTTGACACATTTTTGGAGATACAAGGACATTTGACGTTTAAGGACAGCGATTTTTCTGAAATTCATTGTTGGGGGGTTTGAGGAATTCAGAATATTTGAAAGATAGTGAAGCACGAGAACTTGAAGACGATATGTACGTACACGAGAGAATAAGTTTCGAGCGGTTTTATTCATTATTCTAATCTAAAGGATTATGATTTTAATTGTTTCAAAATTTTATTGCGTGGAATTCCTTGTGTTTCGTTGGCTATAGTTCTTATAAATTAAGGTAGAAACAAATTTAAGTTCTATTCGATCCACCGTTTGCATTTAATCTCGATTTAGCTGATCAATTTATTGTCAATTAAAAAGCAATTGGTATAGCGAAGTACAGACGTATTAACGGTGGTTACTATAGTCGAGGGATAACTTTCTTCCGTGTTTAAAGTGCAGAGTTTATACGGTAGTAGAATCACGAATGGCCGCGTCAAGCGGTTTTGATTATTGATACTGTTCTATTAATAACATTCTGGCGGACTATCGTCTACACGAAATTGCATTTGACAATGTTCGTCGCTTTAAATTAATGATCCTCCAAACAACTGCTGTCAGATAATAGCGGCCGAGAATAGGCACGTTTGAAGCTGTGATTTTAATAATTAGAACTGGCCTTGTTGATACGCGTTTGGTCTGACGTTGTTCGATGTTGTTCCACTGTCGCTGTTTGATATTTAATTTGATATCGTTGTCGCGGAGTATCTAGTTAATATTGGACTTCCAATACGTTTAAAAGATTCAACAGCTAAAAAAGGAAAATATATTTTCTAATAGGACTTAAATACGTAATTCAAAAATGCTTTCGACATTCTAACATAGGTATTTCAAGATTAACTACCGCTTTCTGTTTGTATTTGTTAAAAATTCGTAGAAAAGAAAACATGCAATTTAAGCAAACCTGTACGTAGAAATATTTTTTCATTGAAATACTCGTGTATCGGAGCATTCTAGAATCATAATTAGACGAAAGAATCACCTCGTTGTTGGTGGAAAGAACAACGACAGGCAAAAGAAATTTCGAGTTTGTATTACTTTACACGAAGGCCGGAAACATGGTTTTGCGGCGGTAAGTCACCGGTAAAAACTTAACGTTCGTCACGCTATGAAGTTACTTGCTTTTTCCTTATTTCGTCGGTTAAATTGTGGAAAGATCACTCTGTCTCTCGAGCATTTCGATCGATAGGTTGTTATTTGTTAACGAAACAAAAACAAAATAATATTACTCTGGAAAGTTTTCTTCTGCAAACATGTGGAAGTTTACGATAAAAGGACTCCTATTGAAGTAATAGAACAATCATTTCCTGCTTTGTTTAAGTATTCCGTGTTGTATAATAGCACGCAAGTTAGTTTTATTTGCGAATTTTTCAAATTGTTTCGCGTTTAATTATAAGCTACCTTGACCTGGTGCTCAGTATCTGTACATAACGTTTCCTATTATTTCAATTACGATAAAAAGGAAACTTTGCTTAATTAAATTTTTGTAAATTTTGTGTTTAATCACATTTTTATTCATAATATGTATTGGAATGTCTACTCGATCCCATTATCAGCACGACATTCTGATATCTGAATGCATTAGAGGCTGTTCTTATCGAAGTTAATATATTTACCGAGATGGATCTTAATATATTGTATTATATCATCCTCGTACATCTCACAGGATTTACAGACACAATCAAATCGTAAACGTTACTTACGTTACTTTAAAACAATGTAGTCGTGCAGTATATTAGTATATTAAGTATATTAACGTGTTAAAAAATGTAGAGTCACGAGAGCAAGTTTGAAGAGTACCGTACTTAATGTGTTAAGATACCGGATCAGGCTGAATCTATATGGACAACCTCGACACGGATACGTCTCCGCGATAACGATCGACCTCTCTACAATGGCCGACTGGGAGAAACGAGTTTCTGCTCTTATAACGTACGATCAAAGGCCTCTTATGAATGGACACGTGCGCGCATACGCGACGTGAAAGCACGTCCGCTGTGTATAACCATCAATTAAATCTTTCGAATAGCTTCGACAACACCGAAAAAATACTAACTCCCCGGTCCATTGAATTTCCACAATTATTAATTAATTCATTCGCTTTCTTCATCTACTTTCGGATACCCGGTACTCTGTATGTTTGATCCGTCTATAAATATTGCATCTACAGTTTTTAATATGCTATGTATTATATTTTTTGAGGGCAGGGTTCAAGACCTTTTACTTCGTATCTAAAGATCGAAAGACCTGAAACACGCGAGCAGACGAAAGATCCCTCGAAGCGTCACAATCGTTCAGACGAGAAGAGAAGCTAATCCTAGGAGAAAAATGCATTTGCTGAGGAATCCGGGCGCCTGGCAATCTCTCGTAGGCATTAGAGGCAACACGGGGGATCTATAGGAAATTTATTCGCACAGGGGTGGCTGTAATGGCGAGGCGAGGTCCTGAGGAAGGCATCCAAGAGGGAGGCGAAGAAATATCCCAGGACGTTTTTTTTTTTTTTTTTCGATCGGGCGATTCACTTCTACTCGCTCGATTTCTGCTCCCTATTCCCGGCGTTTCTTTTTCATCTTATCCGCGTAAACCATCTGCAAACCAGGCAGTCAACCACGGTTTTTGCCAGTTACTTTGTGCGCCACCGGTCTTGCTCGTGGACTCGGAATCGATACGCGCGTTCCTGTACCGAGCGTCGCGTCGCTGACATTACGGCTCCATCTTTGGTTTTCCTTCCATAATACTCGAATATCTCACTTAACAGCGATAACAACGTGGAACTTCGGACGGTAATTTTCAATGGTGCTTGGTTGATGCGACAGATTCGATTATTTCTCCCCTGTCATTCGGTTCTTCAGAATATAACTTCGCTGATCCCCGATTGGTCTATTTAAGAAAGTTCCTTAAATTACTAATCTTCGTCCTGACATAATTTTTTTATTCTTCATTTATTTGCGCGGGCATTCTGTTATATTCAGTACAATGGTTTTGGATCGTCAAAAGGAATCATTTCCAGCAGATGAATTTACCATGATGACTGAGACATCATTTGACATCAACCACACGTTTAAATTCAACAGTATTGCATCGTAGTTTGAGAAGCTCCGAATTTTTTAAGAGAAATATAGTTACGCTCAAGTACTAAATGAGTAACGATTGAGCACTCGAGCAATGACAAAGAAACAGCCGGGATATTTAAGTTGTATTTCTTGGAAGAGAAAGAAAGATGTAGCTCTCATATTTAACAGTGCAAAAGTTTAATATTGTGATTTGATTTCCATCGATTTTGCATTGGTTTTTATTGCTTTGCTCAAATTATTGGAAAGTGGAGATGTCCTTTTATCGTTGCAGTCCCTTCAATGATAATATTCGTCATGCCGGATATTGTTTCGATATCATATAATTTCGTCTACGCCTTCGTTTGAGAGACACGATGAAGTTTTTGTAGCTAGCTGATAATTAGGTATTCAGGGAGTCTTAAACTTTCAAATGTACCATTTACAAAGTACCTTGCAATTTCTTCCGGGTAGGGTGTCGTTGAAAGAGCGAAGATCACAAGAAGCTCGTTTGCCTTTTGAAATTTTTAAGCGGGTCCGTTTTACTGGAAGCTAATTACCACGGCAACAAGAGCAAAAATCGTAGTTTGCAGCCGTGACAAACTTCTCGAGCTTCGCTTGAAAGAGTTTTCTCGTTAACACGTTTACCAATGGTGTCTTCGACTCGATCGTGTCATCGCGCTTTCAGTCGTGTCGCAATTCACCTTAATCATTAACAGGAGCGCAATTAACGATATTAACCATTTACTTGGAAACTTCGACCTGTTCGGAATGTCCTGCGCAAACTTTCCATAGTAGTATGATCTGCCGAAGACGATCACCGTCTATGAGAAACTGTTAAATGATTCACAGTTACTTCTGATTTGTCTTGGACAATCGATCGATACGTATTTGCAGACAAAGATCTGACGGCGCATTATTCACAATTACATTTATACCAGAAATATTACCAGTATGTAGAATGGGGCACAGGACAGACATTATGTTTACTCATGCTAATTTGCTTTTACAAAACGTGTACTAGATATAACGTTATTTTACTAAACAGCCTCGCGAGTCCCTTTAAACCGTACACCATACCTCGATCGACCCTTTCTACGTTCAATTATTTTACACTAACAAGTCCACCATAACGTTTACCCTTGTCAGTATAATACGTGCGGACAACCCCTGTGGACCCAAGTCTCCAGCCTAGAGAAACATCTCGCGACTATTTATCTATAAACGGAACCAAAAGCCCGCCATATAACTCTGAAAATCACTCATCGAAAACATTTTCTAACAAAATTTCCAGCCGATTTTCAATGAAACACGGTCGATTCTCATAATCGATGATTCATTCGCAGTCGATTGAATCCAGCGAAGGATTCACATGGATTCGGCGAATTTTTCCAGCCAACCTAGGAGAGCAATAATCCTTTGCGGGTTGGCTGGGAAGGAATTGTCAAGGGTTGAAAGGCTCCCGATGGCCCGTTTATTGAGCTCAACCTTTCTACCTCCCTCCGTTTCTCTCGTTCTCTCTTACTTGTTTATGAGGGATCCTTTCACGATGGAATATACGCGTCAGCCTGCATCGTGCGCCTCTATTCAACCAGCGGATATGTGTCGCATTAATTATATCTCTGTCAATGGGCTGTCGGGCGAACTAGTCTGGACCGGTTCACGCGGGCCGCGTGTCAGTAACCACAGCGGGCCATTGTTCCTGGTGTTGTGCGCCGGTCGCCAGGCTAGTTAGATACCTCGGCTGCCCGTCCAGGGAATTGTTCAGCTTATTAGGTCCAAAGCGGTCTGGTGTTGCGCGTCGGCCCACAGTTACAGGAAAAAGACGCGCAAACAGTTAATGGCGGCTCAACCATCGGGATTGCGCCGCATTTTTCAGCCCCCAGCTAGTACAGTGATGCGATTGCTCGGCTGGTTGCCGAGTTCATAATTTGGGGTATATGTTGATTTTAGGAAATGTTCAAGATTTTTGATAATTACATAAGGTACATGTGTCGTCTTTTTTGGTATTTTTAATTCCCATAGATAAAATTCAACTTTGAATCTCTTCGAAGAGAAGTTTTATTTTTATTGAAAAATGTTTCAAACATTTAATTTAATGAACGGTTGTACGTATAATGTGATAAAGGTGTTGATGAGTATTCTAGAACCTTTTTAAATTTTTTGCGAGCCTGGAACAGTAAAAAGATTACGCCTGAATGTAAACGACCTCATTTGCCTATAAAATGTAAAAGCATGTACAGCAACGGTTAGAAAGCATATGAAATCCCACTACCTCAAATTCTGTTTAATCTCTAACAAGCGTTTAATCATTAACAATCTGTTCGTATGTTATCGCGATCCAAATAACGACTGGTTCGAAGCGCGTTTTACTTTTCGTGGTTAGCGATTTAACCGGACATCGCTCGCTTTTCCAGAAAATTAGTATGTCGTTGCGGTTACCCGGAAATGTGGTCCGCGGAATTGGATTTATTTCTTCGCTGGAATCGCCGCGCGGTTTTTGTCCGCGAGTTCTCGCGAGAGGTTTGTTAAAACTGCTTCTCTTTTGCGTGCGAGAGGAAAGACATTTATGCTCGTACTAAAGTAGACCATACTCGAGTAATCCCGCCAAGAAACAGAAGGATTTTTTTTCGCAAGTTGATTACGCAGATGCTGGGCTATGCGTTTACCAAGTTCTTCGCTGTTTGCTTCTCCCTTTTTTTGCATTCGCTGCGATTTATTTTCATGCTACTACGAAATAACAAAGCGCGCTTTATTTACTTTTTATTTAAGAAGATCCTTATTTGCGTCGTCTCGTTTCCACGCGAACATCGACTGACCATATTGTTATATCATATTTTCAAGATAATATCCATTACTCGCAGTTTCTTCGCGAAAGTCCTTTAGAGTATGGAGTCTGGAATGATTCGCTGCTTAATCATGAGAATCAACCTTACGTTTGTTTGCTGTTATTTATTAAATTTCGATGTGTTTCGTGTTTCACCTCCAATCGTCGAAACGGAAATGCAGTGATAGAAGGTTAGGTGAAAGAAAAACTGTTTCAAAGGGTAAAATAAATATATTATTATTGGTGTTCTTTGTTTGGCGTAGTTCTTTGTAATTCGTTTCACTATGGCATTATGCCATACAATTTTATACAATATACTATCATTCTGCGGATATTCGTTCGCTCTGTACGATATTTCGAAGATAGCTGACTGTTTCTTCTATTTAAAAATTGACGTATTCCCAATTTTTATACATTGCAATACACATTAGCTTTGATGTTCCATTGTGGTTGATAAATACATATAACAATATGTAATTTATAATATCACACAATAGCTCCAATGTATGATGCCAAACCACGTGGCTCGAAAATAAATAAAATAAATTCAGTTCTCAGTAGTGTGTAATAAACAGGCTAGACATTTATGCGGAATTTTACATTTCCAATTAAATAATGCATGAAATTGTAAGTTACTTCAATACAATTTTCGATCCTTGGTGAATTCACTAAATGCATAATGTTTCGTTATTTATCTACTTGTTTATTTAGTTTGCAAAACGTGAACTAGGCGTATTATTGCTATGGTATCTCAATGAACTTGTTGCACTTTCCCTTTTTTCTCTGGTCGTTCCTCATTTCTATTTACATTCCCGTCAATCCTCGATAAGTATCTCGAAGCATTCCGCGTATTTGAACTTGTATCCGGCTTAATTTTATAACTTTGATAAATTTGATAGCTGCTTATAACTATGATTTTGAGAAAGTTCGCGACATTATGCAAATAGAATCTATTTGTGATATACTCACATTGACTTGTTGTTTCCCGGATCCATTTGCTTTTTACTATTTCGAATACTAACATTTTCCTACAGCATTTTGCTCGCGGGAGAAGGCTATACTCGTAATATATTACGTTTTATACGGGGTATGTTCCAAGGACATAACTATCAACGATTTTCTTCTCTTGTTTCTCGCTATAACAACTTTATCGGATCACTTTACATAGTTTATGTAATTAATTATGTATTAGTACATGCAATATTCTCACTGTAAAAGCATACTTAATGCTATTATTTAAACTGTATTCTCAATGCTGTAAATTATTAAGTTAATTCGAGAATTTCGTCGCTAAAATTTCACTCGAACGTTTACGATCTAATTTACTGGAATTCAAATGTATACTTACCTTTTTCGTCAACATGCGTTATTGAAAATATTGTTCGAGTTATTGAAAATGCAGGCACAGGAGACACTAGATATCAGAATTATTATCACGCGTTCTTCTTTCTCCCTGCTTCATTCCATCCAGTTATCGCATCGATGGTTTCGCAAAGTGAAGTGAAACACTACAACGCAGCGACACAATTCTCCTGGTCTGTCATTTTCTGTCTTCGGTCGAATACTTTCCAGGCTTCGCATTATGAGTCGGTCAATGAGATTTAATAAGGGACAATCAGATTGACGAGTGTAATTTCCTGTCCACCGTGCAGCTTTTTCTCTTCGTCTCTTGTTCGACGTCGGAAAAAACTCCAGGAAGAGCCTTTTAAAAAAAACGAAAAACGTGATGAATACAGAGAAAACTAGTGGAATAAAGAAATAACAAAACATGGAGCACGCATGTAAATTCCAGCCTAGAGGAAGACACTTTGACAGGAGAAGAACAAAGGAAAAGACAACGAGGAGGAAGAAGAGAGGACGTGGCAAGAGGATACATGTCACACACGGTATATTTCATCGGATATTCAACGAAGGTTCATTCAATTGAACCTTACACGCCGACCCCTGGAACAGCGACGTATGCAAATAGCCAGTGACAAATGATCTTGTTATTCCCGTGAGTTCCTCTCGCGTCTGGCCGCGTGTGTCTGCTCAGGTATTGTGCGAATCCCGTAGTTGGCCCTACTCTTTCACAGGAATTTTCTTCGGTGGTTCGACGTATTCCTGTTCATTCGTCTCTGGCGGCGCGCGTCGCGCGTTTGAGCGTGAGCCACGCTCACTGTGGAGGAGGTCGAGAGCAAGCAGCCGGAGAAAGAGTAACGGGATTGGGGTGGGTTCTCGCTTTGTGAGCGGTTCACCTCGCGATTTGAACGCATCTGTCTTCGTCGGTACGCTTATCTTTCATTTCCGCGTTTCGTCCCCCATGCCACCAACGTTTGACCTCATTTCGGATGAATCTACCATCCAGGTTTTGCCGAGTTGCCATGGACGAATAGCACCGAGGGCATTTGGGACTTGCAAAAATTTTTTTGAGCGATGTAGTTTGGTTTTAGCCTCGGCTAGCTCTTCGTCATTTCTCGAGCATGGAAATCTGCTATTTTTCAGATTATACTCGTAGCAGATAGGAAGAAGAAATTATGCTATTAGAGTGTGAAGGGACTTTATCTTACTTTGCGATTCCTTTTATGGCTGCCGATTGGAGTTAACGTACTTGGACTAACCATGTGTTAATTAAATATTATAAGCTCGAAGTGAGTTCTATCGCTATATCCAAAGGCATTTCGCCGTTCTTAGAATAAGCATCTACTTCACACGTACGAACACATTCACGTGCGAGTGTACCATCTCGTCTAATGAACGCTGAACCATGAGTCATTCGATTTAATTAAAGCTTGTTTATCGTTTGTAGAACGGAGACAATTGTAAAGGAACTTACGCGAAACTAGAGCTGGTGTGAAAGTAATTTTGTTTAACATTAAAACGTTAATTTGAAAGATAATAAAATCCAGAAAATTCTGACAGAACAGCCGAAGATAACGCACCAGAGAAAATAAAAACGAGAAACGAAGGGTAATATTCGTGGAACGGGGTGATTTTTCGAATAAGCGTAAAATTCCACCTCCACGTAACTTTCTGCCTCCCTGCTTCTGCGTTCGACGTGTAATTTTCGAACGTGCGATACCGTTGCTTTGATTTTTCTTCCGCCTTCTCTTTTTAGAGAAACTGCTAGCGAATTTCGATACTTTAACTCTTCCATAGAAAATCTCGAAGTGACGATAATTTATAAGAAATTGATACATCATTCATCGCAGAATTTTTCATCGTAAATTGAAAATTCAGAATATAATTTAATGCAGTATTTCAAATTTAATATAAATTTCTAAAAGTCCCTATTGCTTGCTATATCTTTACAGCAATCAATATATTATAACTGCGTATTTCTCTACTTTTGTACTTTTCCCAGAATACTGGCATTTCTCTTAACGTTTTCCTTCTTTATCTCAATACTTTCACTCCAAAGAAAAGTCCGTTCGTATTCTGTTACATGGACCGGCGTTTTTCAGGTCGTAGCAATTATCGCAATTCTCTTGACGATGGAAAGAAGCCATTGCAGTTGTCAGTCTTGCCGACGACGTACAATAACATTACAAATAACATAAATAACAAATGAAATCTTGCCACAAGTTCTTCCAACACTATCCTTTATCCTCGATTATCAATATCATTTTTAATACTGATCTACCTTTTCCACGAACTGACTGAACCTGTTCGCTCGTATCTAACGGGCGAAGAATGGAGGCTGACTCGTTTTTCTCGAATTCGTGGCGTCGATCGATGCTTTAGAGAAGAATAGCCGGCTATTTGACGCAGAGTCCGGGGAAAAAGGTTTGACGATGGAAAAAGAAAGGTGTGCTGCATTTCAAGGGTCAGGAATGTTTCTTATCGTGTCAGCTGGTCCATCCGGTAGTCGGTCGTCTGGATTATGGCCCGCGATTCGTCTCCTTGACGAGCGTCTCTCGGTCAAGTTAATTATTTTCAACGTAGCAGTCAATAGGGGTGATTCGTTAAAAGTTTCAGTTTTATGTGACTGTTCTTCGAAGGTGAAGTTAACGATACGAAGAGACACTTGTCGCTATATTGTAATTTCTATTGAAATGTTTTATCGACGCTTATAATAGTTACGCGTTTGGTTTCGTTCGGTTCAGTTCGAACTAGAATACTTCGTAAAGAGTTGGTGGTTTATTAGTGATTTGTAGCGGCACTCGACAGCGAACCTTCCAATAGTTTCTGTCTCGTGGCTTGCTACACAAAGACCCTATCCTTCGGACAAGATGATTGCCAGGTGTCGAAATATTTTCATAGCATATTTGCAACTAGCCTAAGGATCCGCTATAAATCTTAGGATTTCTCTAGCTAAGGTTCTTCAAATGAACAAATAGTATTTGTTTTAGTATTCCCTAAATTTATTACCTACTACGGGGAAAGATACGGGAAATCTGGTTTTTCTTACGTACGATGTTTCCCGCTAGCAACTTTCTCTCGAGGGCGGTTAGGGCATCCTTCCTCAACCACCAACCTAGAGATTAACCAATTAACAACAACGTCTATTTCCCCCACTTTCCTAACGAAGGTTTTCCTCAACGAATCCGATGATTTTATATCCTTAGACACACCCCATCATAGTTTTCCTCTGCAGCATCATCGTGACGGAAAGTCAGTGGGTAGTTGATAGTTAGTAGTTGACTAGAGTTCCTCGAGGTATCTTGAGCAATCACCATCCGAACTTGTATCGCACACTCTGCTGAATCGCTATCGTAACGCATCATTAAGAAGTGGAATTTGTAACCGCGAGCTCTACGTAAAGTGAACATCGAGAGTATTGTTAATAAATATACTGTTAATTATACTCTAGTCTGTCTTCAACATCCCACGACTATCACGACCCATCTACCTCAGATTCATGATGTTCGATACGAGCTCCATTTTGTGCATAAAATAGAAGATAGTCGTTGATCTTATTTTAGAACCGAAAAGCCTCGGGCAAATAGCCTACATTTGCTTTCGATCACGTCTCTTTGCTCGCACGAGGACCTTGAGGCTCTTTCTTTCAACCCCTCAGAAATTCATACAAGCCAAATATTTTACAAAAGTTCAAACGACGGCGAAGAATAAAAATTCCTTTTTCTAAATAAGCACGATTTAGTTACGTGTATTCGTCTTTCCAAACATATTCTTCCAACTTTTGTGAATCTCCTCCTTTGATCCGCATTATCTCAGCAACCTCCGCGTCTAGCACCTGACGATATTACCCTTCCGAAGTAGCTGCCGTTGGAAACGCGCGTCTACCTTGTCCCGGTAACTTTTTTAATATTCACCATCGACAAACAAGCCGGGTAGAATTCATCTTCGATCGGATAAAAAACGCGGGTAGAGTAGTGGAGACGTTGGTGGAGAAGCATTCCTTATCCAGAGGAGAGTAAATCGCGATTTTCGCCGTGAAAACGAGAGCTCCTAACAATAAGATTCGCGAGTATTCGAAGTCGACGAAGGGTGCGAGACGGTAAAGGAAATTATTTAGCCCCCATTAACGTCACTCGCATTTACTCGTCGAGATGTCGCCGCTCCCTGCTGCCTCCTCCACCCTCAGACTCGTCCCTATATCCGTTCACGCGACTTGTCCCTTCTTTCTCTTTTCACGATCCCCTTCTACACCCTCTCACGCAATCATCCACGCTCGAAACCCGCCGCTCGTTATTTAACCTTCGCAACTCGACGAGGGAGCTGAGGATTTGATTTCATTCGTTTCGCGGGAGAAGGATAATATTATGTTATTCTTGTAACTCTAATAATAACGCGGCCACTTACGCTAACGACCGAAACGCTTAGGCTAGTTAACTCGGACCGCTTTGTACGCCGCGCGGAGCCACGTTGCTTCTTTGCTTCCGGCGAACGCCAATTCTACGAGACAAAGCTTCGAAATTGATCACGGAGGGAAATTTGTTTTCATTTTGTCGGATATAAGGGATGAAATTTTGTTCGGACAGCAATGGATCGTAATTTAGTATCGTATACGTTTACATTTGGGAATTGTTATTTTGATGGTAAAAGCTTGTGTTTGTTCACAAGTTAAGGATGCATCTCTTTATTTGTAGGGTTTTTTTTAGAGATAAGGGTCACGAGGTCTTGGAAATCCATTTTGCCGCAGGGTCTTATCCTTTGTGAGCCTTTGTCGGAGAAAAGTCGCGTCTGATAACTTTCGCACAAGATACCGTACCATAAACCTCGATCTTTTTACGATCCACGGTGTATCTCCTTAATTCAGAAACTGATATAGATAATGTATCGGAATGTTGTCTTTGCAAAGTGTAAATCCAATAGTCGTAGGATGATAAAAATAGGATTCCAACACATTGATAGTACTTTTAGAATGTAAACATCCCACGATATAAGTTTTCAGGCCAATATTTGTTACGATAATTTGGAGAGTTTGGAAAAAATGTGATACAAGCGAATGATACAGAGATGTGTATGTTTTCAATTATTACAATATTCTACTACACATTGGCATAAAGCTTTGGAAATTCGTAACGAAATCTGTAAAACGGGACTTTTGTTTCTGAACAAACTGCACTTACATCACTTTACCACTGACGTGTTATGAATGTAATTATTATGGTTGAAACCTTTGGTATAACGTTTGAAACATCCATTTGTTCTAGTATATTTGGTACTTGCAACAGTGTTTCTCGTTTGTTTAAGCGTGAAATCGAAATAAAGCGTTTGTAGACGCAATGGCGCAATTTCGCCAAATTCCCTTTAACGCATGCACAGAACGCGCTGTTTCTTTCTTAAGGGAAGTTTAAACTTTAATTGAATTCCATGAAAATTTACGAGCCATTTGTGGAAGCACCTGTTGTAAAATGCACGGGACAATAAATTTCTTTCATTCTATTATTTAAGGGTAGACTTTCTGTTCATTCTCATTTCCATTTAGCGAACTTACGGCCGGGTTCCTATAATGGGCGATACGTTAATCCGTTTTCTCTTTGCCGCATTAAGCTCTGCTCTATTTGCAGAGAATCACGAATAAGTAGATTCTTAATATCGGCTTTAATACGATTTTATTATTCCACTTAATATCGTAGCTACGCGTTCCACTGCTTTGCTACATTTTTATATTGTGTATTATGTTATTACTGAAATCCTCCGCTAAACCGAATAAACCCTTCCCCACTTACTCCAATCCACAGTGTAACGTAATGCCATGTAGCCAATAGAATATACATTGCATAGTTTTATTCAATATACATATAAGATGTTTTCGGTTCCTTAAACCGTTTATAGATTCGCGGTGTCTATTTTCAACGATATTACGCGATAAAACATCAAACAAAAGTGTTAGGTATAATTTATTATTTGTTTCATTTTAAAAATTCATGTTCCTTCTTATCATTCTCTTTTATTTGATCCATTATTTCTGTGACTTTCAAAATTCATAGCTTCTTATCATTTTATGTCATCTTCGTCTTTGTAACACTTTTACTCCTTTTATCTCATTGCTTTTTTTTTTTTTCATTACACTTCATTACGTCGTTTCATTTCCTAACCATTGCAAACGTTCATGTCACAACCCTCTGCAATACGATTTCGTCTTCCACTTCGACCTTAATATCCCATCTAAATTTAATACACCATTCTCAATGATATCGCCCTCCAAAGTTTTTTTACCAACATCCTCCTCTTAGGAAAACACTCGCACGACTGAGAAACAAATTTCACGCGCCGAAAAATTCAAGTAGCAGTATGTTGATCGCACGGCGCGTAAAAATCTACCCGTTCACAATTCTTCTCGCAACACAGGATGGACGGGCAACAACCTGGGATGCCGGTCGTCAAATACAAATTGCCAAGCAGACTTGGTTAAACACAGAGCGATAACCGGTCTCTGGCTGAGGGACGCGCGCTGCACCGCGTCCGGAATTTCCAGCGCATTTTTCACCATGCTCACGGAAACGGAAAACTCGCCGTCCGTATTCCCGACGCGTTCCACTTCGCCTTCGCCTTATCCTTCCCACGTTGGTCCGTGTTCCCTCCGCGAGAGAGCCAATATTTCCTCGCGACGCGCACGTTCGCGCCGACTATCCGCTTCCAACGAGTCGACGGGGCTATATCCCGAGGGATTCGAACGGTCGCCTCTATCGAGCCGCACACTTTTATAAATATTTATCCTCATTTGAATCCATCGGGACCAGGCTCCCTTGCTTCATCTCTTTTAGATTCTTTTCCGTCCTCTTAGCGGTCTTCTTGGTCTTCTTGGTCTTCTTGGTCTTCTTGGTCTTCTTGGTCTTCTTACAGTATTCTCTGTCCCTCTTCTTTCGTCGATTTCTTCGTGTGTTCTCGAGTCTGCGGTATATTTGTCCTTGCAAATCTTTTATACGTTTCGTACGCGGATTTGCATCCATAACGGCCGCGGGCGTGTTCACCTTCGCTGGTCGCTTTTATCTATTTCTACAAATCGTTCGTATTTTTCCTGGCCTTTTACTGTGCTCCTGGTGTTGGTAGCTTCGTTGAACGGTTCATGTAGCTTCGTTGCTCGGTGGTTTCTGGTAAACGCTGACTTTTTGGTACTTTTATTTAGTCTTTTTGCGAGAGCCGGCTAACGTGGTGGTACGTGTATAGATAGATTTTCAGTTTTGATTTTTGGTTGGGAATAAATGGAAATTTTTAGCGACGCGTTTCATTGTTGGATCTAAAATATTTAACCGAGCACTTATTTTTTGGAGCTATATTAGATTTGAATCTTTTACGTCGTTTAAAATTCGAATGCAACACAAAATACTTCATTTCTGGTAGTTCAAATGAACATAAAATCGCAAAAGTTTATTGCAACGAATTTAATTGATAAATAATTTAGATTAAAAACGTTTTCTATCTCTTTTGGCAGTTTAATCGTTACAGTGCGATTCAATCGAGCGTAAATTAAGGAATTAAGAACGAAGTATAAATAATACACGTCTAATTACCACAGGGAGTATTTAAACAGAAACATCGTTATTTTTTTGGAGTTTCATCGACGTCTCACAACTATGTCGTAATATTAAGTCGTGAGAAGTTTCGCAACAAAGGTGAATCCGCTTGAAGTAGAAGTTTCGCTCGTTTTCGAGGAATCGCTTTCCAAACCTCAACTTGAGATCTTGTCGCAGAGGGAAACGTGTTAAGCACGGACTTTCTTGGAAACGCGTGTCCGTGGCTTTGCTCAGTGACGTCGTCACTGCCGCTAATTAATATTCCCAGAAAGATAATAATAACTAGAATACTCGAGTGGAGAAATTAAAAGAATCTTCATCGAGTTTCAAACCCTTGAATGTCAAACAAGAAATCGTATCAAACTGTGTTCTTGTATTTTTTCTTTTTTTTTTTTTTTTCTTTTAAGAGATAATTGAGTGAAAATCTTTTTGTCACGACAAAAATAAGAGTATTTAATTCCAGGTAATAAATATTGCAATAAAATTAGGAAATAAGATGGTTTAGTGCTAGTATGCAATGGTTTGAAGTCTCCAAGATGTTAGAGAAGGCAGAAAAATTTACATTAAAAATTTGTATCTTTAGAAAAAGTAAAATGTTTTGAATATCTATGTTATCTTACAGTAATGTCCCAAATTGCCTTACGCTTATCTAACATTTCTCTATTAGTTTAAGAAAGTTAACTGTTAATGCTTACAACAACAATGCAGTAATATAATACCGACATTTGAGGATACTTAAAGATACTATTCTCCATGATATTTGTGGAATTAAATGAATTGTATCACTTGGAATTAATCTTTCCTAACAACTACCTTATTATGTCGCGACGCTACCTAATTGTTATGTGGCAGTTGCTCGTGTATTTAGCCATGCTGCTGCATTGCGGCGTATTTCGTATTTGTTACAATCAATATTTCGTATTGTAGGCCAGCAAGTTGAAAATTCGTTTGTTCACGCTTTGCCAGCTCGTGAATGCGAGAGAAAGCGATTGGTCCCCGGAGTGGACGATAAAACGCAAGACCTACCAATTTAGACTTTTAAATTTCGCTTCTACAACAGCCTGCTCTGATTCTGATTCTGCTTCCAAATGGAACTACTGTTGCAATTAACGGAGGCACCATAGTAAGCAACGCTTTCTTTCTTCCGCATGATATTTGAATGTAAAACGCATTTCGGTTTATGGTGTAGCTCAGAATTATAGGTACAAACGCAATTACAATAAATTTTCGATTCAGTCCGCGAATAAAAAAGAAGAGACACAAACATCGTTCATTTAAATAAAGTTAATTACTTTTTTTATTTCATAATGGCAAATTATCGATTTAGGGAATTCTAGAAAAATAAGTTATTATTATCATACACAGATATGTTTATAATGCGTCTTATGATAGTACCATTGGTTATGGATTCCCAGCTTTTATTAGATTTGAAATCATTCTGTTTTTTTCTTTATCTCGAACTTGTCATCAAAAACAGATCAATTAATTACGCGTCTAGAAATCTCCAGGAACGAGAGTTGAGCACCTTCGGGGCAAAGCGGAATCACGGAACGCTTGGCCTGGCACTGATGCACTTTCCTCTCTCGAATCTCGCTTTCGGTCCAGACGCCCTTGAGTCTGATTATACACTATATTCCCCGTACCTCCTTCGTCTCCGCCTCCACCTTGATTCCCTTCAACGCGGCTTCCTCTTCCTCGTCACCCATTTCGCGTCAGGTGTCTAGCCGCGTGCGTCTGGCTCACAGACGCGTTTGACATCAGAAGTTGTACCGAATGCATTTGCTATTCTGGCGTCAAATCTGCGGTAGTTGCAGATTGCCATATTTTACGATTTGAGTCATATTTCTATATAAATAATAATAATAATAATTCGTAAATAAATATATTCGCATAACATCGAACCCCATCCAAACTTCGATATTATTAACTTAGTCAATATAATTTAGTAATTAAAAATCAAGTTACAATTTTAATTAAAAATAACGAAAAAAAATATTCAGTGAATCCTCAGAATTCCCTGTCATAGGTGCAATCTTAACGATCAGAATTCGAAGACGTAAACTGATTGACGAAAATTTGGAAGTGAAATATTGCTTTAACGCAACGTTGGTCTTTAATAAGATAATAACACGGTCATAAAGCCAAACACAGAATCATCCTCCACCTTCTTAACTAAATCGAATTACCGTTATTCTTTCAAAATATCGTCCAAACAAAAAAGCACGGTGAAATTCAGCGCGTGCAATTTCATCGGAAGTTCTCTGGTAGCCTTGCTCCCTTGGAGCCGGGGATGAGATGCGGAAAACCGCGGACTAGCGAAAACTACTCTAAAAGCTCACATACGAAACGGCGTCGGGGCGAAGTGAGGAGAGAATCGTCTGGAGTCAGGGAACGCGGCACTCCAGCCATTAGCAACCGCCGGTATTACCAGACAGACGTTTTACGGATGGTATTTCAGCGAGAACGGACGAGAGTTACGTAAGCCCGTGAGCGGTACGTAAGCTCGAGTTTTTCTCCGTGGACCGTTTGGCTCCAATTTGCATGCGCGGTTTCGAAAAAGTCGCGCGACACGAGCAGCCTCCGCCGCTACTTAGCGCTTCCGCTTCCGGCCGCAGAGCAGCTCGTTAGAATCGAGTCGCGCGGCGTCGTTGGCACGCACTCCGCGTCATCCTGCGGCCTCCACCGCCTTTTTTTTTTTCCTCCTCCCGCCCCTTTTTCGTTACGTTAGAACGAAATCTGTTCCGTGTATACGCGATATGGTATGGTCTGAATGGAAAGGAAAGAGGAAAATAGAGAGAGCGAGAGAGAAAGGGGAGAGGGGAGAATAAGAGAGCAGGGTAGCGGAAGAGGACAGGAACTAGCTAAGCCTGCATCTGTTGCCAAAAACCGAAATGAAACGCGCCTGGGGGAGAGAAGGCTGGCCGACGACTGCCAGAGTCGTCGTTGCCATCATCCTCCTCCATGGCTTGCTTGTTCGTTGATGATTATACTGGTGCTGGGTGCGCTTGTAGTCGAGGGTTCTCGTTTTCCAACGTGGCTACAAAGACAAAACAAAAATCAGGGCCAAATAAAACTGAGAGGGGAACCGTCCTGTTCCGCCAGGATCTCCCTTGCTTCCCTTTCCTCGATGCTGTGAAATAAACTGTGCCCTGGAGAGAGGGAGGGAGGGAGTAACATGCAAAGGAGGAGAAATATAGCGAGGAGATCGAGGGACGCGACGCAGAATACTCGTACGCGGTCCTGATAACGAGTTTTCGTTAACTTCAGTCGCTATTCCCTGGTTCGGTAGTGGAGATTGTTTTGCGGTGTTTGTAATTTCTTTCGGCAATAAAGTTTAGCGTTTGGAAGATGAAAGTCAAAGGTGAGCGTGCGATGGCAATAGATCGCTGGCAGAAGATTGGAGAACGATGTACTTAATGTCAAGCTTGTTAGAATGATGACTCGAAAGACGTGACAAGACGTGATTTACTTAGCGAAGGTGCGGTGTAGTAATCTGTTTAACATTCTCGAGGAGCTGTGATCGAATTTACTGGATGAGATTTACGACATGTAGATTTCGAGTTAGTCATTGTTCGTCTGTCATGCGGTAAACAGCGGAAGTTGAATCGAGAATGAGAGTTCTCAGTATTCCAAACTAATTCTTCTTGTTTACCTATGTACACAAAATTTCTTGTAGTTCTCTTCATTCTGTTTCCTCCATTACATAAATCAGGCCAGCAATCAAGTCTAACGCTTAATATCAAACGGTCGGCTTGATGGATCGGTGAATTCCGTCGTGTTTTGTTCATCCTGTTGTAAAATTGGTCATCACTTACGAGAAGAAAACTCCCACTGCTACGAAGCTAATTTTCTGGCTCCATCAATCTTCCTGCTGCGTTAAAACTACTCCGCCCTCGCATTTAAGATTAAATTTCCACAAACGAAAATACGATGCTTCCTTTATATCGCGATACACTTGAGACAATTTACCAAAATGAAATTCACATAATCCTAGACGATCGTTCGTCAAGCATGCCATCCTATCATCGCCAGGCATTCGATTATCACCTGTATCGCCTCTCCATCGCATCGAATAACTCATTTATACGCCACACACAGGGAAGAGCGAATAAATTCCTGATCCTCATCAGCCAGCAACACGTCATAACGATCAGATAGCTTAGTCACTCCTCTCCCTTATCACCGCCAATCATCTATATCCACGCCACATATTCGTCAAGTGTGTCGACTGGTTTTCATCCACGTTCCTGTTCACTGAACGTGTTCACCGATTCTCCGATTGCGTGTCTCCTCTGGCCGAGCAACGATGGAAAGAAGGTTCATTACTCGTGTTCTTCTTTCACAATCCTCGCAGCGAATGGGTTAAAGGACTCGGCGTAATTAAATCAGTGGTCCATTAGCGAGACCCATCAGACCCACGTCGTCACGGATTCCGTCTAATTAATGCAAAGCAATGCTGATGCTAACCGGTACAGACAGAATCGTAGACAAGTCCGACCGACTGGCTGGCTAGGAAACATAGTAAAATGTGTATGAGTACACAGACACGTTCACGCTGTACTGGTACGATAGTAGGGGAACCAGAACACTTCGCGTATTATTCCTCGGGCCAGGAACTAGTATATACGTTTATCTTTGAGGTTGTGTATTATAATTTGAATATGATAGATTGTAAATAGGAGAGAGGATGACTTTGGTGAAGCGTTTCGTGAATTATAAAGGAGGTTGGCGGTTCTGCTTGTTGGAACCGAATGAAATTGATATCTATGTTGTAGCCTAGCCAAGCCTACGATGATATATGCTTACAAATAATTTTCGTACAATATTTGGAATTATATTGTAAAACTTTAAATGTGTGTTCTACGTGAATTATGTTGAAGCTATCTTTCACAATTTCAGAATTTTCAGTTTTTTGTGTCGGCTTGAAGTCGGTATCACATATACTATGTCCCAAAAGTACATGTCGACTCGAATCCATGTCATACGCAACGTACGTAAATCAAATTACACTATTTTTTTTTTCAATTTTGCTAAAATGCAGCCTGAAATCCAGACACCTCGATTTCATTGAAAGTTCTTCGTAGGAAATTCCGCAATGTGGAATTATTGTTATGGATAAAAGTCGATTTTACTGAAACATTTCGTAGATTGCAAAGGAGTTTGTTAGTTCCGTTTGTTATAAAAGACGAGTAGAACCGGATTTGTACTTTGGTATCCTGTGTTTTTCCAGAGAGAACGTGGCAACGTTTGCTTAATTCGATTCGACTGTTGGACAGTATGGTTATATATCTTGTAGTTTGATTGGAAGACTTTAATTTGGTGATGATTTAAAGCATAACGGGAAAATATAATTTGGATAAAACGAGAAGGAATGCTATGTGTTTTACAACACATCTGCGCGAGAAAGTATCGTTGAAACGTGCACCAATTTCTACTGTAAATTTCGCAATATTGAAAGTCTCGGTAACAAATATTCCAAGCTTTGGTTTTTCGATTTTTCCCGAAATCGATATCACGCGTTAGTTATAGATTTCGAGTAAGTTTTAGTAGCAGCAAAAATTCTTACACAGATTTCGGTAACTCCCTACGTCAATCTGTTTAAATTATTGAAGAGCAAATTGAAACGAAAAATCACGCGGAAGAAATTTATTAACGATAAAGGAATACGGTTGGATCAGAAATGACTGAAACAATGCTGCGAGATTAAACTTACGAATATCAAGTGACCTACATTCGAAATTCCAAAAGTTACTTGTGAAACGGTCATACATCTTCGCAAACGATATTACGATCTTGAAATTAAATCGCATTTTCGACCAGAAATACCACGTTACTCACCTTAATTCAGATTAACCGGCCTTCGAGCGGCCGGAACAGGGAACGAGTTAAACCGCAAAAGGATTATAAACGAGCACCCTATCTGTAGAGCTTAACCTTTTCAGGGCATGCTCTATCGATGTAGCCAACGATAAAGGACTAGTGATCTAGCGAGACGCCTGAACGAGGGATGAAGAGGGGTGAAGATTTGACGGTCACGTAATCGGCAAATGGTGGGGTTGTTGGGACGTTTGTTTGTCCTGCAAGAGTAGCGCATTGTTACAGAGACGCTCGGTGGACACGCGAGTTCCTACTTAATGGGCTTTCTGTGTTTGACGCGCAGCCACGATCTTTGTCTTTTCTGCTTGTTTCCGGCCCTTCGATTGTCGCGCGTCCACTGAATTAAATGCGAGCATGACTGTTCCCTCCCGTTACGTAGCTACCAGGAAATTTATCAATGCCTAACGGGTTTTAACCGAAGTGCAATAATCTGGTTGTCGTTTAGAAGGAAGAAAACTGGGAATTTGAATGGTTCTTTTGATGGTTCGGATTATGATAGTGCCTATTAAAACACTTACATTTGTGTTTCTCACTATTATTGAGAGAGAAATAAGTACATTTTAGATAAAACACAATTTGAATTGTTACTGAATATGAATATATTAAATTTGAATAACCATGTAAAATTGGCGTATATTCGTGACTAGTCAATAGCGTGTTAATAACACACGGATGATTCAAGTCTAAACATCTAATAAAGTTACAAAGATTATACATTACTTTCAAATTCAAAACCCATTAATCGGTAATTCTAAATTGCCCGTTTTTCCTCATCCAGTCGACGAAGAGTGCAGGAAAAGGTGAGCCTCTGTAAGCGGTATGGTGAAGAAATTGCGTAACTAGTTGCAGTTTGACTGATTTACGCACGAAATTTTGCAAGGATGGACAGAACGGAAAAGAGAGGAAAATGAGACGAGATGCGTAAGCGAAAGCGATAGCAATTAAGCTTCCCGAAAACGAAATAGAAAGACATCCCTGTGCTGCCTCTTTTACAGAAACGTTGCGTAACAGCAGTTGCCATTTACGCGATAATTATCCCGGATCGTGCAATTAAAAAGAAATACGAAGAGATAATCCCGCAAGACTTCCAAATTCCAATTGCAGGCATCTTTAGATTCTTTAGAATCTCGATCCAAATACAAGTTCTCACACGTTGTTATGACGATCTATAATCACGACATCGATTTTTCTCTCTCTAGCTTTGTTTTTTTTTTAGCATGAAAATACCAGGCCGGTCGTCAACATGTAGAGCAGATACAAAATCGCGTCTGTCGCGAGCGAACCTAATGCAGTTTAAGCGTTCAGGGTGCATAAAGCGAATTCATAAAGCGATACGAGCCTCGCAATAATCGAGATCGTAGTCTCGGTCGAGTGGAGCGTGGCGAACAGGGCGGCAGAGGATGACGGGGCGAATGGGTGGCGGTGGTGGGTGACGCAGCCTGAAAGAAGGAGAGGGAAGGGTGGCGGAGGTAGCAGAAATGGAACGAAAGAGGGAAAACGCAAAGAGGGAAAAGAGGAACAGGGAGAAAGAGAGGAAAATCTGGGAGCTTCGTTGGCATCCGGTCTACTCGGCACGGCAGACTCATTAAGGGGTTATTTCAAAGTTTAACTGAATCGAGTCGAGAGGGAGAGATGATAAAAACTCAGACCTCCCTCGCTCCTTCTCCCTTCGCCGCCTATAACCCACCCCCTTCTCTCTTTCTCTCTATCTCTGTCTGTTTTTACCTCTTTCTCCTTTGCTCGTTGATCCCTGTCCCTTTTTCACCGTCTCCTTTCGTCTCACGGATAGACTTCTTTACCCCCTCCTTTCGACCGACACTCTGTACCGTCAGCAATATTAATTAACGTCATCCTGCAGCCGCAGTCTAGATATTTGCAGTTTGTTAGCTGAAAAGTCGCTAAGTCGCGACGCCCGTTTCTCCTTCTCGTCGCCGCGTTTCCCTTTCCTTTATTTCCTTCCACGGAATCTCCTTCTTATTTTCTTCCCGACGTTGCCATCGGCAACTCCTCGTTGCTATTGCCTCGTCGTGGCAGCGTGTTCAGCGTGTACATGTACTGCTTTCAGGCAAACCTTTCCTCCTTTTTCTTCTATTTCTTCTTTCTTTCTTCACCACTTCCGGACTTCGCCGCCAAACTTCCAGTCCAAGAGGGTTGGAAACGCCCGAAGCTCTTGAGAGACGGGGAGAAGCGCGAGGTCGTATATTAAATTAATTTTCGTCGGGGAACGGAGCTTGATAATCCGCTTAATCGGTAATATCGAGTGAGAGAGACAGAGAAAGAGAAAGAGAGAGAGAGAGAGAGAGAGAGGGAGATAGAGAGACAGGGACAAGACCAAAGGGGGATAATAAGTATAGGTGCTTGACGAAGGTATCCGGTCTCTTGCTGGAAGACTGGAAGAAGAGCGGGAGTCGAATCGAGGTTCGGGCGACGAGAAAGAATGACGCAGTATTTATTGGCACTGCCGTCACCATCGTCGCCTGCTTCGTATTCAATTACAAAGTGATCAACGTCCAACCCCACGGCAACACGATTAACGACTCCAGATGGAGAGCTTTGTACGGCTTCTCGCAATTTCTCTTCGCATCCAACGCGCCGCGCACACCCTGTATACACTGTATTCACGTTTGTTGCATGTGCACTTGTGTATACGCTTGTTCGACCATGATACATAAGCCTGTTTCCCAGTTTCCTTCGTTCCCTCCGATTTTCTTGTATTAGAGATACATCGGATTGCCATGAATTGGACGGCGTCTGAGCTTTCCTAATGGCCGCTGATACGTTCGCGATATTACAGAATGTTCGCGTGCTAATAGCTTGTTTTACGGTTTTAATAATGTGCCAAATTATGTAAAAAGAATATGATGCTCTGGTTATAATATAACCTGGATAACAATTGAGATCGGTATTAATTGTGTATTGAATAATTTCGTGTTAATTTAAATATCACATCTGAAGAAGATTTACTTGAAAAATTTTGTTTATTGCTCTGGATCTTGGATTAAATCTTTCAAGAAAAAATCTTTTGACACTTAGATCCTAGTCATTTCAACTAACCGACTACCTTGAATATCTACGTCTCTCCATAAATGAAATACAGAAGTATTCGGAAAAGCAACACGTTACAGCTCACAGATTGTATTGTATGAATCAAATAAAAGTCGATAAATCTTTAATCAAGTTAAAGGGACAAATTGGACCGCATTTATCACGCCAATCTCGATCATTCGAGAAACATTTAACAAGATTCTATTCAAGTCTACGTAACACGTCAACAGGGACCATCGAGCTCCGTCTTACGCATAAAATCTCCTCGTTGAGAACTCGAGGTGTTCGCCTCGTGTTGCCGGCAATCCGGTGGCATGTAAACAAATTGGCAGTAATGACGTTGCAATTTGTCAGAACGGCTGAGGTACACGTGGAACCGGAGTCTCGTAGCGATTCTGGTCGGCGCTTGTGTTGTTCGCATATGCGACGCGCGAGGGATGAGATCGGTGTCCGATGTGGCCATCGTACAGGTATACACACCTGGCTGATTTGCATACGTACGCGCCTACCGCAGGTGTTCCCTCAGCTCGCGCGAGCCACACGACGAGATTGCGTCATTTCACGCTGCCTGGAGGAAAGATTCGATCCTCGGGATCGCCGCGAGAGTCACTTTGTCGACATTCTCCTTCGGATGTGGTTGGCATGTACTGTGAAGCGATCAGGCTACGGATACGGATGAACAGGTTTTGTCGCGAAGCCGTTTCTCACGCATTCCAATGATATATTCAATTATAATCTTACGAGAAGCGATAGATAAGGAAACGAACTAGTGGGAATAATTCGAGAATTTGGAAAATTGTAGATGAGAAGTTGATCGTTGGGAGCTTTCTGCGTGTCGTCAAAATACTCGCGTGTATTGTGATATGTGCATCTATAACACGCAATATACAGTGGTTACATAAAGTATTTACAGATAATCTTATTTACTGATAAAGCATTTTTCTATTAGGCTGTATGTAGGTGGCTGTTTGTAGCCACCATACTAGTCCGTCCACATCTGGCTCCCAATGTTGGTCTCCGATTCTTCTATGTTATCGATGTGAAAATTTAGATAAAGTGAGTGGTTCGTTTGGCTTCTCTGTTCGATGGAATTGATGGGATGAAGGGATAGTTGACTAAATTGATTTTACGGAGCACCCTCTCGAGGGATGATTTTTGATGTTACGAGATTTGAGGTCATCACTTTGATTAGTTTGCTAAATCCTGATAGATATTAATTGCCTACCAAAATGTTTTGTGGTGCTATCGAAGAATTTTTACTCGAATTCATATACATATAGATATACTTCTGCATATATACTTATATATTTCATGTAAAATTCAATCCCAAAAGAAGACGTATTTTTATCTTTATTACTGCACAAATCTTTCGTTAATCGTACTTAAACTCTTGAACCATACGATAATATTGTGATCATAATGTGACTGGGGTCGTTGGCAAACCGGTTAAGAAAAGAGCTTGCAAAACACAAGAGACCCTTTACATAGCACCAGTATGGCGTTTGATTTACGTGAGAGAGGGGCGCAAACTTATTGAATGCTCATGTGTTTTGACGTTAACGAGCGCAATGTCCCGCTAAGTGTGCCCGATAGGCCATCGTGCTCAGCCCGCCGGTAGAAAAATCGAAAGTTCTCATTTTCTTCAACCACGTTGCCCTTACCTAGCAGCTAGTGCTTCGTAAACATACCTAACGTTCTTGGTATGCAAACAATGTTGATACAATGCAGTGTAAGTAGGTTTGCGGCACGTGCTTCTACACGCTGCGCTGAAATCAAATTGTAGGAATTTTATTATGTAACTATTTCTAGTATGATGGGTAAAGAAGATTGTAAAGCGGAAACTTATGAATAAAGCAATAAATATGTATGTATATTAATACATTGTTTAAATACACGCAACAAATATACTGGTCGATGTAGCTACACTACGTAAAACAACACTGAATTTGTCAAATGTCAAATTGATCAATTCTGTGTCTTATACATTTTTCGATCTTAGTACTCTAACACATGGTTCCTGTTCAATTTTTAAAGATTAAGAATATGAAAATTATTTGAATACATAAAAGACAAGTAGTCCTTCTACAGGCGGTGAACAATTTTTCAAGTGGTAGTGCGAGCGAAACTATTAAGAGAGTACATTCCATTTCGGGGAACCAACCGCATGGTCCACTCGGAATGGCTAATCTTGCAAGTTCTCCTATTGTTGCCGATCCTTAACGAGACTTTTATGGTGGAATATGCAACTGCGTCCGGTCAAAAGTCGTTTTAACTTTCGCGACTGTTCACAGTATCGCATAAAACAGAAATGTCCGCTGTTTAGCTATTTCCGCGTCCTTCTTTAATCTAGTGCCAACCTCAGAACATACGCAACTTTGCTACAACACGTGGAAATAAATATCAAGAAGTTTTACAAATTTTCACGATATTTATGTTAAAAATTCCAATCTTTTCGCTTTCGTAACATTATAATTCTTTAACATTTCTTTATATCTGTCCCCAATCTAAAATTTTTATTTTTCCTGCTTACTTCCAGTTAAAGCTGCCTCTTAAGGAGTGACTCCACTACGTTAGATTCTTACCAGAATCCACAACAGTTATCTTTTTCTTACTCAATGTCCTAGTGATCCATGAAACTATACGCTTTATGTCAAATCAATAAATTTCTTTTAACAAATGATTTCAACATTACAGATTCCTATCAAGACATAGTTTATATTTTCCCTGTCTAATATTCACTAATATTCAACGATTCACGAAACTAAATTCTCAACGCTCAATCAGAGTCAGAAACAGTTTACGTTCTCATCAGAAGTTCTCGAAGTCGGTGTACTATAGCTTACGAATTCTGTCATCGAAGCATGTGTTGCTGAGATATACTTGATCGTTGGAACGTTGCTCGATGTTCATCTGCTCGTTGCTCTGTCCCACTCTTTTCTCTAGCGCGTAAACAGTAAACGTGATGGTGAACCAGCGAACTAACCAAGTTCGTTTTGTTTCTGTTTCAGGTAAGAAGTCTTCCAAGACAAACGAGCGAACTGGAAATGCAGAAGTCGGTAACGTAATCTCACGAGGTATCGGCTCGACCTCGCTATTTTTCACCTGGTCGGTGATCAACGTACCGTTTATCATGCCGCAACGCTTTTCGCGGCCATGAGCTCTCCAAGTTACGTGAGGTAGAAATAAAGCGAGTCTCGACGACTGTTCCTAGGGGAATTGTATTATTTTACGATGCTCGGTTATGCCAGCGATTTGGTAACCTTGACGAATGCGACATCTCATTCACTGCAGCTCTGTTTCGCGGTAATGCTTTCATGCAGTAGCGCATTCTTTCGACATGAGTAAGTCAGTTGGATTATTCTGTTTCACGATTGACATACGGGAGCGATTATGTAAGTTGCTGTTGAAGTTGATTAAGCCAGTGTCTTTTCTTGAGTGGTCGATTGTATTGAATATAACTTTGATATGATTCATTAGGTATTGCGGAGTTAGAGTATTGATGTCTTAAAGTATGACTCGATTGATTTATAATTCATCATTGGTAATAAGTCATTCATAAATTTTTATCAGTTTTTTACAAATTCGCTTTAATATTTATAAATGTATAATTAGTAAGGCAGAGTTTATCAAACCCAGTCATTTTCAGTTTTCTGGTAATTTGAAAAATATTCATCACGAGACATTTATATTTATATTTATAAATATATTTATACATTTTTGGACACGTTTGTTTACGTAATAACAGGACTATCGTACTGATTACGAGTTCTGTAATTAATATCATTTCATGGCCCAGCGTCTGTTATGTCATGAGTTATCAGCTTACATCATAAAAGCATCAGTTAATTTTGAAGCAACTTGTAACAGAGTTGCCTTAGCAACAGTTGGCGAAATGTACAAAACGTCGAACAAGCAACAAATCCAATCGACATGTAGTTTTATTGTATATTGCTGTTCCGCATCTTTCGAGAATTCAGTTCGACGTTCAAACAGATCAAAGCTTGGAGGTATGAGTAGCTTTGGATTGACAACGGTCTGCTTTGACATCAGAGCAAAGCAGTACAGCGGTCAGGCGGGAAGGTTTGCGGTTTACAGGGAGGGGAAGGAAGCGACCGGTCGCTTTAATTACGCGGGGCTATTGTTGCGGCCGGTTGTTTATAATTAATCGTTCGAAAGCCTGTCTCTGTCCACGACAGATATGACGGCCAATGAAGTACGTTGCCAATCGGCGTATACCGATGTGGAATTTCGTTGTCGTGGAATTTCGGTTTGCTAACCGCCTGATTCGAGATCCTGAACGTTGATCATCTTTATCTAAGGACTGATGGGATCGCAAAGTATCAATCCTGTTATTACTACGAATATTCCAGAATCGTTAGGGATAGGGATGAAGAAAGGATATCGGAGGGGACGAAGTATCGTTTAATTATCTGATAAGAATATGTGTTGACCTGATTCGTGGATTTATAGAATTTTGGTGAATGGAAAGAAAATATTGAGTGTTTATCTATTTGATACAATATTATATACGCGCGAGGTTATTTATAAACGGGGAATTACAAAACTCGAACGGAGCATATAAATAAAATATGGCATTCTAATTATGCATCTACATTATGAAACACGGCTCGATTTAACCGAGTGAGTTCAGTGCATTCAGATAGCGCAGATCAGCAGCATATTGAAGTTGTACTACTCAAAAGCTGAATATCTACGCCAAATTTAAACGAACAGTGCTTATTTAAACCATCGACAGTTTTGCCAAATCGGGTGACGTACCTTCTGTCTTCGTTCCCTCTCACCAAGCCATGAGCTACGCTCATGAAGAAATTTTTTGGACAGTCGCGGAACGCTCCGATTGAATAATTTAACCCGAGCGACAACATATTGCGCATCTCTACGAAAGATTGTAGATTTTCCTATGTTGCACCCGCTATTTCAAAATGTCTATTTTGTAAATTTATTGTATATCAGAAGACCCCTAAAAATACATACGACTTTCATTAGCGGAAAGGCTGTTCGTTCATGAGAAAAATTTTCTTATTTTCGTATTCCATCCGCGAGGAATGGTCTACGAAGGTTTCTGACAGCGGCGGTGGTCTCCGGTGAAATAATACGCGGACGGATATTCCAGGAGGTTTTTCTGCTCCGGCATGAACCTTTTCATGGAAGCCATTCGATGAAGTGATTAGGTAAGTTCCGACGAAACCACGGGAAGAAAAAGGTGGCAAACGAGTGGCACAGGACGTAACGGTGAATGGGGTTAGAGGATGCGGCTGGGGAAGGGGGAGATAATGAAATGGCGGTTAGCCAACGATTATTACAAGTCACTTCGGTGCCACAGAATGGAGTTATCTTCGCGTCCTCTTGCGCGTCGCTGCTTCATATTCACGGGAACAGTTTCACGGTTTCACGAAACAATGCACAGCACACCGGCCGATAGGACGCACGATGCGCTTAATTGCTCGTAAAATTGAGCGATTTATGAAGTCTCACTGCATGCTAAGTATCCTCTGGGAACTTGCGTGCGAGGTTATCAGAGGATGCGTCACGTTGCGAAACATTGATCTATCATTTTGTTTTCGTCGTGAGAACGCTTCGCTAGAACACCTGTCGACCTGGCATTGTTCATCGTTTGATCGAATATCAGCAAAAAAATAAGAGGAATGAACACGCGTATGTATATGTTTTTAACAGCTGAATTTAAAGTAATACACATATCGTAAAAGAGGACGATACAAATATTTAAACACAGTGAGATAGAATACCGAAGCAAAGTGTATTAATTATGGGATGGCTTAATATTCAAGGCTGAGTCTCGAACATTGTTTTATCGACCGTATGATTCTTGTTGACGATGGTCAAATTTGGTATGGGATAAAACAAGTTGCAATTGTTTGTGCAGCACGCTTTAATGTTGTGTGCATTACTCACGTGCGTATTCGTTCTTTTCGTTGAACGCGCGTGTCAGCTACCGTAGCTAGATCAAAGGCACTGTGTTCGACCAGACTGCAATAGAATGAGAGCGTTTAATTCATCAAGGGAATCTGCGTATAATTTTAACAAGAATTTGGAATTGCAGAGATTACAACTGATGATCTTCTAGCAGCTTCTAACAAACTCACAATTTACTTGTTATCATTGTGCATAAAGAAATGATATAAAGAAACTTCATCATCCTGTATTAACAATTTGATCGTGTCCAATACAAAATATTTCATAATTCTCAGCATAAAACAAAGAAAAGTCTGCTTCAGGTCTCATAGGCTTTTTTAAATTCACGAGCACTGGAAGCTTTCCAAGTTTTCCTCGCTACGACTTTCCATTTCCTTGTCGATCTGCACGTGATTCACGCGCTTGTGCCGATGCATAGCGACAGGAAAGAGGCGAGGCGCAGAGCAGAAGTAGGCGCTATTGCGAGCAACCTTGCGACGAAGGTTGCGTAACGGACGGAGAAGTGCACACGTGGAGTCGAAGTGTGACGCAGCTAGTCACACGTAAATCTATCTATGCACGCATGCACACACGCACCGTAACTAGACACGCTCGGTCCTGCCAATTGACTCAAATGCACATTTACCCTACATCCCCGACAATTACATAATGGGCCCATGTTAAAACGCGGAGCTCGCCTGACTTTTCGCGATTTTCCACGTGTCGCACTGGAACGTCGATAATTGATTGATTTAATGGCTTAAATGATATCGATTGACTAACAGTAAGTAGAAGGAGGAACAAATAAATCTTTGATAAAAGGATATGATCTATTTTGATCGATTTGATCTCATGTTGTTTGATTATGGTTGAATTGAGCTTTATGATTTTTTAAAACCGATGTTAACACACTTGAATCGTTTATTCTTCGAATTATTAATAGATAGAAACATTTATCACTGGCTTTTCAATCTGTTATATGATAAATGATTCGTGCAGACATTCTGATATTTTAAATCGTGTAAAAACTACTTGTAAATGGACTAATACACGTGTGTTACGATTAGCTTCTGACGAGATTAACGTTCTACTCACTACAATTAAACAAATGAAAGCTAAGTAGTTAAGGACTAACACCATGGCAAAAAATAATTTCCAAATCCATTATTGTTAATAGCGTAATTGTTACTAGGCGATTCATGTACGAACCGAATTGGATGGTTGTCAATTTACAATAGACGCAAGCGTAATAATTTAAACAATATTGCCACAGACCATTACTACCGACTAAACTGTTGCATAGAATTTGAACACCGATCACTTCGGGAATGATTTACTAGCATCCGGTCTGATTAGTAAACCATAACTATATTCAATTTCGAGATATTTGAAGTTTGAAACCCCGCGTGAAATTTCGTCGGGCAGATGTGCTCTCAAACATCTCGTAGATAGTCGACAATGTCGCATCCTACCGTACTGCTGATGAAACTTCCGCTGTGTGAAACTTTTGATGACACATTCTGCGTGCTACCTGCATTTCCATCGAGTGCATTGCGAGGTAACGCGCATGATTGTTACGTCCGAATGTTGCTAAATAATCTAGTAACTTTGCGTCACGTGTTACTTCGAATCAATTGAACCAAAATGAAACTTTTCAAAGGTTTGTGATCGTTCGTGCAGCGAGAAGTTAAGTTGAGGAAATTGATGTGGAAGGGTGAACACTGAATTCTGACAATTACACAACTAGATGTTGGTATATACTCTTACCCATAAGTTACTAGGCAATTAGTGTGTTTAGAAATAGATTTTATAACGCAGAACGGAGCTGACACCAATTAACATCATATTGATACTTTATTAATGCAGTGTTTGATATTAATAGATGTGAATTTACAGACAATGAATTCTGTATCTACTTTACTATATCTACCAATACTTTACTTCTTTTATCGCGATTATTACTCGAATAAACCTTATTCTCTATTTAAGGTATAAAAGAAATATATTATAAATAATACACCTACGTCAAAATAAAGAGAATATCATGCTTTAAACAGTGCTAAACATAGACATCCATATAAAAGCATACACGGATACAAAGAAAAAGACGCCAGATATAAACTGCTTTCGCACATCGTATGATTGGCAAACGCGTGGAAATGTTTCATGCCCGTCAGACAACCAATTCTTGGTAGGTTTTACGAGCGTGTAATCGAGGTGCTAAACGTCAATACTGACGCATCTATACAAGATCTTATCCTGTAGTTTATCTGTTCAGGCTAGTCAACTGGTAATTGTGCTTGAGAAATTCTAGACAATGAGAGAGAGAGAGAGAGAAAGAGAGAGAGTGTGAGAGAGAGAGAGACACAAAAACAAAAACAGAAAGGAAGAGAGCAAGAAAAAGGAGAACGTAATGCGGCGCGTACGTAATGAATTTTGTTGCGTTGCCATGCGTTTATCGCTAATGAACGTAACCGGGGCGCGTAATTACTGTATTGTTCGATAGTCTATTACTTATTGCTGTTTCTTAATTCTGTCTCGGTACCGTTAAGTGGAGCGACATCCTGTGTGTATCTGTGTAAGCTATTCGAGCTGTGGTTGGCCTCGATCGTTACACGGTCCCGCGTTCCAGGAAAGCCACCCGGAGGGAAATTAAACTTGATTGTCGTGTTTTTCCGATGCCAGTTAATAATCCAATCTCGTGGAAACGCAATAGAACGTTTTCAGAGCGAAACGTCACGTACAATTATTTTACCAAAAGCTACTATTATTTTGACTGATCACACGCCACGTCGATTTTTCATTCTAACGCCACGATATATTCGATTCTTTTCTTTCTCTCTTAAGTTTTATTGCTGTCCCTTACCTGTATCATTTTTCACTCTTTTCCGCTTTTTTTGGTAATTTCTTTTTCTCGTACGAAAAATGAGAACGCTTAAATCCAGGTTGGCGGTTCAGTAATTCAGACGTGAGCTAGCTGTAGAACGACTTCCGTATTCTTCTTTCCATTATACCCACTCCATTTCTATGGTAATTAGCCATTCCGTCTACTCGGTCGAATGTATTGCCAGTGAAAATAACGCTCTCCTGATTGCTCAACTTTATCTACTAATTCCCTTCTTCTCCGTAAGCTGTTTTTAGTACTCTAATTCTGCGATAACTTTTATTGTATTTTTCCTCGGTACCTGTCTCTAAGATGTTATATTTTCTTGTATTTCGAATACCCCTACCTTTGAAGTAAAATATTTATATCTCTCGTGTTTGTGCAGCCGAGTAATACCCAACTAATCGATAAATATCGACGAACCACATTTCATAGTTAACGACAGCTGTATAGTGACGTATTATTTTTTGAACAACGACGAAATGTCACGCAGTTATAGAACACGCGTAAAGGAGCACGTATGCACTAATATGTGCACATTACTTACATATATATATGTAACATACTTAATATAATAGTAATAATATACGTATAATATACTTACATATAATGTATATATACAGGGTGGTCGGTAACTGGCGGTACAAGCGGAAAGGGGGGGGGGTGGTTCTACGCGAAAAAAGAAGTCGAAAATATAGAATAACAATTTTTTTTAATTTTTTTCTTTTTTCTTTTAATTTTTCCATCGAGACAACGATCTACAGTGAGATCCGTTATAACGTACCGCACACGTACCGGGCGAAAATTCAAAGTCGATTTTCTCGAAAACAAAGCCTCAAACGAAAAATTTTTATTCTATATTTTCGACTTCTTTTTTCGCGTAGAATCACCCCCTTTCCGCTTGTACCACCAGTTACCAACCACCCTGTATATATACAATATATATATATTCATATATACTATACATATATACGTCTCTGGAACAAGGTATTTCTGGTTGTTTGTTCGATGCCAATAGTGGATATCGCGTGGAGTTGAATTTCCATGTTCTCTCTAAAAGGTCAGTCGAATAACATTCCAATTGCAAGTTGTAAAGTTCCACGGACCGGTGTGCCATAACTGTTTTCGCTCGTTAACCGACGCACTCTGTTTTGCTCTTTAAACGATTGTCGTCACGGCGACAGATTGAAAAATAGCCGTATTTGCGCTAGTTTTTTACAATTCTCTATCACTCCAACCATTCAACCGATGTTTGTTTTGGAATTCCCATACTTTTGCTCTAACTCTCGTGTTCCCCCTTTTTTTGCAACTAACCATCGAACGTGCAATTATTTTTAAAATAAAACGCGACTTCTAATCGGACTTTTCAGCCTGTTAAACTCATTTTGTAAACATTCTAATGTTACTTCAGACGTTATACATTTATAAATGTTTCACGTGTTTTACCATTTAGAAGCCGTGTTAATTAGAAGCTCTAAAGATCTTCAGACATCCTCAACTCCTCCTTTCTTGGAGCTTCCAAGTAGAACATAAATAATGGTTAGAAGCGGCGATAAATTAAACTATTCCTGACCATAGGACAGGATTTTTAGAATTAAGACGCTCATTATTCTTGCCGACAGGCACGGCTTAATCGATCAATATTTCATAATTTATCGTTACGTCTAGCGATTATCGATGTTTTGACTGAAAATGTCAAATGTAAGAAGAATTTTAACTGTTCCAAGAGATTTGAAAAACAAAAAATGCAAAATTTCAGAACGGAAAGTTCAGAATTTTTTTCCCCAGTAAACAAAATTCCAGTTATGATAACCATCTCATTCCAGTTTACGATATTTGACAATTTCATAGAAAAATATTTTCGATACACATTAAAAGACCCCCGGCCAACGTTACGCAATAATTAACTACCTAACCATCGTTATGCAAAACATCAATTTAGCGTTTCCACAGCGATAAAGCTAATCGCGTTAATCAACTTACATACTTCGAACGTAGCTGGTGTACTTTCGTGTCGTATAGTGACGCGGCAGAAGCATCGACGTGGTAGGCGTCGTGATAATGGAAAGTTCACGAAATTAGGGTGGCCCAGTAACAAAAGTGATTATAGCGTCGGTATCGTTTCCTCTAGTCTTTCTATGCGGATATACACGCTCCTTTCTTCGTCTTACATTCTCTCTGTACGTGCGAGTCCCCTGAAAATCCTGCTTCTTTCTGATGCTATGACCATTCCGTTGTCATCTTTAGCTCCCGGAAAACGTAGCTTCGTAATTACCAGCGCTAACTGTCGGTACTGTTACCTGGCTCGCACGGCGTAGCTCTCTCTTTGTTCCGCTCGTACGGCCGAACAACCAGAGAACTAATACACCGATTCTCGAACTACTACAACTCTGTGTACGTGTTCCTTCCTGTGCTACTGGATTTCTCTTGATCCCCCCGCAACACCCAGCCGTCCTCCGTCTCCGTATCGCGCGCGCGCGCGCGCCACGCCGTTGTTTTGTTGACCAACCGCGTGTATACGTATCTAGACGAAGGACCGCGTGATTTCATTGTACGTGTGAACGTGTATGGGTATTCACCGCAAGAGTTACGACGTACTCCCCGCAACAGGTCCGACGCGGTTTCCCCTTGGCTACCGCGCCAATGCCAGAAGAATAGGAAAAGGGCGGGTGAACCCGGTCTGGAGGAACAGACTCACCGAAAAGGAGCTCAGTGATAAAGAGGAGACGTTGTCTGTCTGTCAGTCGGTTCGGCCACTGTGTACTTGGTTGGATCACATGGTTCTTCTTTGAATGAGTTCTTCCTGTAATAGGATGCAGTAGTTGGGTTGATTAGGTGAGAAAATGTTAGTGTAAAGATCATAGTTGGAGCCACAGCTTATTTCGTGTGGAGAAAATTGTGAAAACGTTGAATGGGAATGACGATGAGGGGATTGATTTGTAAAAATTGGTTCCGACAGTTGCAAAATTCTTTAATTGTATTTGTTTGAAATTTGCAATTTCATGGTAATAAATAGAATTCAGATAAATAAGATTCTATTATTGTATTACCTTAGTATATTTAATAGAAAATATTGTCTTAAAATTTTTAAATAAATAATATCAATTAATGAAGTTACCTCAGATATTTTAACCGAGTTACACTGCTGAAAGTTATTTGATCAACATAAAATACTAAAAAAGTGAAACTATAAAAAATAAAATTTTACTTATCCCTGTCATAGTAGTAATGGAACATGTTTTCCGGATGCATGATCGTTCATAAAAGATTCCGTTGCGCCGTCGCGATCAAAATAGCGCGAGCACAATTCCATCAAAATTTTGTTGTTTGCACGAGTTTCGAGGTTGCTTTGGAACCGTCGGTAACAAAACATCGAGAAGTGCCGGCTGAAAAACAGCATGCTGTTACATTTTCGTTTCGTATGATGGAAACTTACGATATATACCTATGCATACGTGTGTTCGTAGACACGAAAATGTGGCTACGTTCCATTTATCGCGACTAGACGGTAGAAAATTGTAAAATTGCCGACAGAAAAAAACGGCGAAAGTTCGTTCGAATGCTCTAACGGCTGAATAATCAAACTTTTCGAGTACGCTCAAAAATTGACCGCTGACCGATGTAAATTAGTTAATCGAAACGAGCAGGGCTGCACGCTTTCGTTATTCAGCGGTAATCGCTTTTTTCGGTATTACGAATATTCCGCGATTCTCTTAAAAATAAACGTTCTCTCATCGAAAACATATCAACACCACTTTTCATCTCGTTTTCATTAAATTGATTTAGCCCCGTACCTTTTAACAGAACTTTATATAAATTCTGCTCGAATTTCCTTATTTATCAACAATCTCCATTCTGATATTTCACCGTTAATTAAAATAAAAAACACAAATTTCGAGGAGATAATTGACTTGGATAATGTGGGAAATCTCGCTGAGTTATTACGCTTATTGTCGTTATTATTATTAGCTTGTTTGTAATGGTACTACCATTGACTCCAATTAAGAACTACGGGATAAAGTGATGAGTAAACGTCGCATAAGCCCAACGATATCGAAGAATTGGTCAGAACTGACACAGAAAATGTTCATGATTTAAAAAGAAGATAATCATGTATTCGTAAATACATAACAAAACCTCATAAAAATTGTAGCACGGTCTAACTGAATGTAAAACCACTGACTAAAAAAGATATGTAGCAACCCTCTGAAACCTCTTTCCCAACTAGGAAATTGGAAAACAAAATTCGATAGTACAAACTAATAGGAAGAGAGCTGTAAATGAAAAACGAAATGTCGTAGCGTCACAACGTTGACCTTCGATAGATCTTTTAAAAATTGCTTAAATTACGTGCTCCACACGTGTCGACTATCGTTCTTCATATCCGAAAAGAGTACTATCGAGAAATGGTCAACCATCGATCGCGTTTTTCGATCAACCGCTCGACCACCTCTGTCCCATCTTTTTTCTAACTTGTTTATCGCGTTTCGAGTATTCGATCCAGCTCTGTCGTTCGTTATCGTCGGCTCCATCGTGCGTCACGGATCAAGCCGAGTACGGCAAGTTCCGAGCAAACAAACGGGCCCCGTGTTCACGCATAAAATAGTGTTTTTATGGTTACCGACGACGAACAGCGTTTCGCTGGTCTGGATTAAACAATGGAGCCGTTCTCCCTGTACAACCCACGCCCTCTCCCATCTCACATTCTCTCCGTCTCTTTCTCGTTCTCTGTCTCTCCTATTCTCCCTCCGCGTCGACTGCTGTCGGTGGCAGTGTATAAATCAGGAAGACGACTGTACCCACCAACGACGATGTATAGAATGGAACAGGGAACAGGGGGACGAGAGGGCGAGTCGGGTACCGGGACCGTTTCCAGAGGAGTTCAGGGAGAGGGATTAGGGGCCACACGATCGGTCCCACTGCATCCGGCGCAACGGTGCAACCTCTATGCATTATGGGAGAGATCCGTGACTGGAATCACGGCCGTGTCACAACCAGGCCACGTTATCCCGCCCTTTTTCAATTTCGCTTTCGCTACTGTGTATCCAGAATTTCGACGTTCGGCGGTTTTTCTATTTTTACCTCGGTGATGACTTTTCGGATTTTCGTACTCCGCTTCGGTTTGTATTTGATGTAAAATAGATTGGATATTGTCGTCCATTGAATACATGGATTCGGTTCACGGTTGGTGAGAATCCGCGTATTTGGGAAACTATACCCCTGGATTTGTTTACTCGAATGCGGAATTGTGAGACTGTTAGAGTATGTGTGACGTAGTTTGTCGTTCGGTTGAAGATTCTCTTTATTGGAATTTCTTGGAAAGTTGGAATTGCCGAACGAAATTTCCTCTTTCTTTGTGTTCGATATTTTGTGTTTGGCAATTTAAATCCACTTTTAAAAGTTCGGATTCGAACAAAACGAGTCTATAGATTCGAATTGTTTCCGCTTCGTGTCAAAATGAAAATAAGCTCGAATGATAATAAATCGGAAGAAGCGATTAATAATCGAACATCGAGTGGGGAAAAATAGTTTCGACAGAATTCTCCTTGCCGGTTGAACGACCGTGGGCGTTTCCGCCGGCAATTCCGTTTCCGGCCTGACGAAATTCATTCCACTGGTCGATCGCGAAAAAAGGAAACATCGGTGAATGAGAAACACAGAGGCGTGACCTCGAATCACCTCGAGGCCCTCTACGGATCACGGAAAAATGACCGATGTTATCTTTATACGAGTCGCCGTACCGTTGCTTTCGATTTCACATTTCAGTCGAATAAACGCTGTTGCTCGGTTTGTTACGACTCTGATAAAATTTAAACAGCTACGACAAACAGATAAATACGTTCTATCCTGTGATTTCATACCGGTTGAAAATCGATTAAAATGCCTGTTCGATCAAAGATTGCTAAACGTGAGATTTCGTTGCACGGATATCATTGAGCTTGATAATTGTTCGATTTATCCTCTAAATATTATCTGATTCAAATGAGCGTGCAGATTTGAAACACGCTTGCTTTACCGCGCTATTATTCGGGTAATACTGCATTCATGTAATCTATTAATGTTAATTATTTACTCTTTGTTCTTCACTAATGTTGATCAATAGATTATTAATTAAGAATGCGAAAATGCTTGATAATTTTTCTATAACTCAGAAACTTTGTTATTCTCTTGTATTATGATATTTAAAGCAAATAATATAGGTATAACTATACTATTATAATATCATATACAATTTGTGCTTACTAATTAATATGCGTCGTATATCGTTTGTTATTATCGTATTCAATCTTTCAATCTATAGAAAGAGCATAATTTAATATTATAAATAGACTGTAGATATTTATATAAATTTATCATTTTTATGTATATAATTAAAGGAAAAGATCTGCACGGAGATTTGTTTCATCCATTAAATATCGCTACATTTTGAAAATTTTATATATTTTTCTGTATTTTATACATTTTGTACGTTCTTGCACTTTTAACTGCCCACGAAAGCATAAATATGAGCAGTCTAATTAGGAAGCAAGATACGGAAAGAAATTCTATAATCGTAATGAGATGTCTTCCTTTCAAAGTATCCATAAATGAATCAATTTTCTTCAAACAGTCTAACTTAATGAATTTAACTCGAATTCCTTAGGAAGTTCTGAAAAGTACCAAAAGATTTGTTTCACATCTTAACATCTGCAACATTCTTGAATCAAAATTGCTTTTCAGTATATCCATGCGTCTCCATGACCGCGGGAACGATTCATAAAATGCCGGTAAATTCACGCGTGACAATAAAGCTGGTCTTTGCGTGTGTTGTTTCGCGGCGCAGAATCGTAAAGGCGCATCTTAGCTGTGCCGTTCGCGAGTGATTCGTCGCACTCGACACGGTATCATAAAAAAGAGACGGCCTCTTCAGGTTCGAGGGGCTTAGCTTCTTTATTCCTCGGCAGCGAACGCGATATACAAAAGAACTGGATGGGCTTTACGGCCGAACGAGCGGTTCTGAAATTTCCCTAAGCAGTAAAACGCCGTGCCGGTCCGCTTGATCTGACCGGAACGTTTCTCCTCTCGCGTATTTATTCAACGTACCAACAACGGTGAAATAAGGAACGTGATGGAGACGATAGCCGCGCTGAGAACTCTCGTCTTTTTCTACAGCTTTTTAATATTCCGCGTTCAGGTGCATTCGAACGGGAGAAATTTGTAGATAGGAAAAAAGGAAATAGTTTTCCATTGAAACGATCGGGGAAAGAAACTATAATAGTAGTATACATATACTAGTACTATATATATATACTATGTATATCTGAAAAAACCCTGAAAAAGATATTTGTTTCATGACATTTAGAATTAGAACTATAAACTAACATTTCGAATTATGCTCATAACATTAGAATTAGAAATAATTTTGAAAATGGCTGATATCGTGACTTGATCTTTATCAAATTATCTTTCCAATCTCGTGTTAAAGATGTTAAACGAAAACTGTAAGTTTTTGGATACAAGATAATGTGATTTCAATTTTTATGGAAATGTCGAAATATCAGAGTTCTGAAAATTTCAAATAATACGTTTAACGTGCTGTTTTGCAGATAACGTTCTTTCTGTGTTTGATGGGACTTGTAAAAGTTAAGGGATTAAAGTTATCAAAAAAATGTTGTAACAAAAGTTGTTTGATGAAGACATTGATGCGATCATCAATCGAGGAGATCATATGGTGCAGATTATTTTTTTACAGATTCAACAGTGGGAGAAATTTTAGGGGCAACTTCATTTGTTTAAATAGAACCATAAGGTTTTTAGTACAATAGTCGATACATCTTGTTAATGAACTATTAGTTTAGTAGTAGTAGTATTTCAACACTAATTTATTGTATGAAAGACAAGGAAAAGATGTGAAGCGTTCTTGTGTTCACGTTGTTTTTGTCTTTCATACGTTTCAAAATAAACATCGTAAAATATGGTAAAGAATTGTAATTGTATTGTATGATATCATCATATTGCCAAGCTTCGATCTTCCATACACGTTATATAACAGATAGACGCCCGAGTGACTAATTGAAAAATTCAAGAGTGATCGCTGAACAAAGTACTAATGGAACGTAATATGTACTGAAGAATGCGCAAAATGAATTATAAAATTTGATAACAAATTACTTCAGGAAATATAAATCGTTGCTTTATTAGTACTCCTAATACCGTACGGAACTTTTTACAACTTTCCATAAAAGATCTGTCTTTTATCGGAAGAAACTCAAGAATATTTTCGGGTATTCTTCTTTCTAAAATCTAAATTATTCTTGCCCATATTACCAACCTAAAAAATCAAAAAACAAAACTGGCTACGACGAGATGCAAAGGATGTTATTTGGTGAATGAAGACGCGCACTTTACGGCGCGGCGCCTAGGACTAATCAAATCTTAATAGGGGCGCTAATGAGAGGGTATTCAACATGGCGAGAGACGAAGAAGAAGAAGGAGGGGTTGGAGGAAGACGAACGTAGAGAACCAAGCCGTTTTCTCTCGCTCGAATTATCCTTTTGCTTCACGGCGGTGCATTCCGACGTATATTCGTCTCACGTTCGCCTCGCCCCGGCCGAAACAACAATTATTATTATTCTTCGCCGCGACTTTCGCAATTTTATCTTTCCCACCTTTCATGACGTCTTCTCCCGTGGCGCGCACGAAACGCGACCAAGAAAACCTTCTCATCCCCGTCCACGCGGAAGGCTCATAATTATGAGCACGTGACTCGTTTAATTTCCTGCCTGAACTCGTCGTTGCGACTAGACCGACCAATTTCCTTCTTCGATGCGGGCGATCGACCACGCCGATCGACGCTCTGTTTGACTCGAACACCATTTTTTTCTTCGTCGTTCGTTTCGCTACATTTTACTGGGACGAGGCTGGAAATTTAAGAAAATACTCGCAATAAAGGTATAATAACAGTAGTCGCTGGGATTGAAATTGAACTATAGTCAGTCTGATACGAAGAAATCGGCGATGAAACGATAGGAATATGACATTCTTGTAGAATAATTTAGTAACGAATAAAATAAGTGAAAAGTTGCAGGATATAAATAATAAAGCTGCTTTTGTAATTTTGTGCAAAATTGTTTAGCAAGAGGTTCGTTAATATCAGTAATTGGTAAATTACTTAGCGGGGAGTCCTTAATAATCGTTAGGGTTTTAATATGAGTAGTAGAAGTTGAAAGTTATATAATTTAGTGGATAATCTGGGAAAGCTATTTTATCAATAATTCAATAGAAAATTGAATATTAATTATAAAAATTTCATCTTTATTCGGATTAGTAGATTCACGTAATAAAATATTTCTCTACCATTAATGTAAAAAGCGATGTCCCATTTTTGGAACAATGACCATCATTCGTGAGATAGTTTAGATTACAAAAGGCTTAGAAACGCGTTCTGAAACCGAATTGTCAGCCGACAATGAAAAAGTAGGACGATTTAAAATAAAAATCAAAAGCTGTGGAATTCGTGGTAATTAAAGATCGATTCGAAGTACGTAGATAGAATTTAATCGGTTAAAACGAAAACAAAAAAAAAAAAAAAAAAAAAGATACATAAATATTCGAATCTTGCGGGGCGATGGCGATTGAATTCAATTCGAACAGTTTTTGTTCGGCGGATTCTGTCTCAGTAAGCACCGAAAGTTTGAAATTTACTTTTTATTGCATACAGTTTGCACCTCGCCAAACGTTTCCATATAGAATATAGAAAACCGGAATCACCGATAGTTTTCAAATTGAACGAAAGGAGACGAGGAGAATAACCGTAAAAGGATTTTTATTTTTCATTTATAACACGTCAAGCGATACAACCGAAACCAATTGAATTTTCTTTTATTCATCGATAAAGAAATCCCTGCACTTTTTATCGCGATCTTTTATAATTTTACTTTCGGTCACTTTCCTAAACTTTTTCCTGGTAATCACGCGATAAATTTCACCTTAGTTCAAGAGCTATAGTAATAACATGCGCTGGAATCGATCGGGTTCCAACCTCGTATATATATCGGATACTGTTGGGATACGGCACGTTCAGAACCAGAATCAAGAACCAGTCTTGAATCCTCCTCCGCGGGAGGTAGGCATCGAGTGACCTTTGACCTAGGAACCGGGGCATCGGCTGCTTTCTCACGTAACCGTTACGACACGGCCTCAACTACATTAAGAAATGCCGATGCCGATTTTAAGATACATTATCGGTGCCTCGCCTGTGCACAACAAATAAATGTCGACCGCTTGAAAATTCGTACCTAACTACGAACGTTCGATTGTTCTCTCCTCAAAGAGAAAAATAGTCGATTCTACAAAAGATGCGGATACTTTATTCCTTTCACTATGAAAAGCATGCATGTATGTATGTATATAGGTAGTACGCTTTCAAATATGGAATAATCGTGTGTTAGTAGTTCTACGATCTATGTTCTGTATTCTATATACATATCTGCAGCTTTAGTTCTATACTCTGCAAAGTGGACTCGTTTTTATTCTCATGTACACGCGTTACACTGTAATTAATTATACAAAGTTCTTAAACTTTCATGTCTGTGTTTTTTTTTTTTCCTACTAACAGAAGCGCGCAGCTTCGAGTTATATATTAAACATGCTTTCAGTTGCGAGGGCATCGTAGCGAAAGAGTTAATCAGTCTCTGTCTTCCCCACAAAAAGAACCAAGCAAATTACGCGGCACTGTTACACCACGTACCGTATTTTATTTCTAATTTCAAAACTAGAATCTCGTAAATCATGAACCAACGGTATAACGCATCCTGGAGGTGCGCTATACAGCGGCCACGACCGAAAATTTTCATCTTTCCGCAGCTAATAAATCGCATGGACGCCAAGTGAAAATCCTACAGGACAAACAAAAATTTCGCCGCGTTTCTGTTGCGAGGATTGGCGGTAGTAATCGATTCAGTTGGCGGTGTAACGGGAACCGACGCGTCCGCCTTATTTTTCCCGACAACGTTGAATAAATCACGAGGGCTGGTCGGTCGGCGGCGCGGCGATCCGCGCGGTTCGAACAATTTTAAGCGCGTTGCATCGGAGCAAAGAAAGATCGCGGGACGAAGTCAAAGTCGCGTACATAACGGCGCGGGCGTCAAAGGGGGTTGGGGGGACGCGGAGTTGGGACGTGCACGACCACGTCGCATGATCGCTGAATTATCGCCCCGGGATGTAACATAAATATGTATGCGCGAGCAGTATTCCGGATTGTGGAATGCGCCAAGAGCGTGCACCGGCGCTACCGTGCGCCCTCTCCGCCTCCCTCTTCCTCCCTCGTCATCCTACCGTTCATCCCACTTTCTCCTTCTCCTCGGTTTGTTCCGTTTCTTTCTTCGTTTCACTTCTGGCAAACTGTCGGCTCCGCTTCTCCCCATTTACCACCCACGTCCCACCTTTACGTGTTTCAACTACCTTCTCTGGCGCGTTTGATTCCGCCGGGGAGTGCCTAACGACTCTGCTCGGCTGGCCGAGCAGCTCGTCGCAAGCACGATCGTGGCGCGCACGCGTGTCTACGTCTAGTTAGTCACTTTTCCAAGCTACTTGCTGTCTTTTAAGCGGAAACCCGCCGGGCAGCAGAGAGTCGAGGCTCACTATATGGTGATAGGTGGTCTCTGCTCGCAGCGAGTACGAACGACGAAGATGGCCCGATTGCGGGGGAGAGACGACGATGAGACGTCGCTTTCGTGTTTTCACCCGCGTTCTACCGTCCTGAATTATGCGCCCGTTCACCAGCCGCGTCTACAGGCACCGGCATACTTTCTTGTCTCTCTCCTTTCAATTGTCGTGTCTCTTCCTCGCTTCTCGCTTTTTCCCCCTCTAAATTTCTCCTTCTTACTTCAACCTCTTTTCTACCTCGCTTCTCAGGCTGGGTCCTTTGTTTATCTCTTTTTCCATATTTCTCTCTTTCCCACTGACAAACGTATCTTTCTCTGTTCTCCGCTGTTCCCACACGTCCTCTGCCCTGCGTCTTCTCTTCCTTTGGCCCGTTTCGTTTTTCTTTTGCCTTTACCGCAGTTTTATCCTTTCCCGCGTATCGAGCGCGGTGATTAATCTCGCCGGGGGTATTCCCGAAGGATACTTAACCCTGATCTACGAGCTGGCTATTCTACGTCGACCACGGATTTTTTTCTTCTTCTTTCTCCCCCTCTCCTTTTCACTCCGTTTCCTTGCTCCTTTCGTACGTTTTCTCGCAGAGTAAGTCAGAGGAAAAAGGCGGCCACCATGAAGGGCACGAATTTCTCGAAAGACATTTAAACGTTGTACGAGACTTGATTATATTTCGCAGCGCGAAACGCGATCCCTAACTGCGTTTAATTCCGGTTCAGCGATGACGAGGTTTATCGTGATCACCGTGACACCCGTCATTTGCAAAATTGCTCATCGTAAATTCGAACGAACATATTATTTTCGTCTCCGCTTATTCTTTTCCCAAGAAATAGAAATCTCTATTTCCAGGAGGGATATACGATGTGGTCATTTCCTATTCGATTCTATCGATTCATTCCGTTTCGAACGATGGGTTCACCAGGTAGTGATAACTTCTTTAAATATTAACCTTACATAGGAGAGAAAGTCGATTGTGTTGGAACGCCGTGCCGTTCCGGTATACGGACTTTGTTTGGAGAGAGAGTTTTGTAATTTCCTGATTCTCGGATTTGAAAGTCATTCGAACCATCCTCTTGTCAATTTCTGCGCTTCCAAGTGAATGTTGAATAAAGACAACGCGAAAGGTTCGAAAATTAATTACTGAGATAAATTGATTGTAAAGATTAGATATTTATAAATATAGAAAAATATTCCTAATTTACTTATGAAATGTTTCCTAATATCCATAACTCTTAAGGAGTGACATATTTCATTAGGTTTAATCTTGTTGACGTTTGTCATGTTAAACATTCGCATAAAATACATCGATAACTATACAAGAATATAATACATGGTATTTAAAATTATAATGAATCTTTCTGCGTATTCGTTCCAGTTTATCGATTGGCCAGCAAGTAAGAGGCTCGTATTAATAAAGATTCGACAATCCTCTTACGCTGATGGGATCGTCACGACTATAGCGCAGTCTCTGTAAACGATGAAATCAGTCTCGCTTACCAACACTTTCCACCTATTAAATTCACAACATTCACCGTCTGGATGAAACGCGCGATATACCAGTCCCATGAGCGGCACATAAATTTCCGGTCTTATATTCTTTAATAAAACTTGACCACGCGCTGCAATAATAAAACTGTACTCGACGGTTGTCTTCACGTTCCCAAATGCCACGTTTTATCACGTCCTGTATCGCGATCACCCGCGACATCGTCGTTACCGATCATTGCTTTGACGATTTATCCAACCTATTGACGCGCGAGATTGAAGATCCGCAGATCAGAAAAAGTCACGGAACTTTTTCATCTTTGGAATTCTGAACAAGTAGGTAAATACTTTCGATGAACAGTCATTCGCAAGAGTTCTCGATTCGAAAGTTTCAAGTAAAAGTTTCCTTCGTGATTTTTTGTGCGTATTAATTTTGCTTATTTAACTTCTTTACGGACCATTTTTTTCTGGAAAAAGCTTATTCAAATACTTTCCGCTTCTTTAATGAAGCTTATCTAAGCTATAGGATTGAAATAAGGGACTCTCTCTTTGCACATTTTGTACATGAATTATGTACGTGATTCAGGATTTAATATTTTCATGCCAGGGAACGATTCGAATGGATTGATTATTTGTGACTGTAAGCTAACCGGTCACTCCGTATCGCATCTATAAATACGCGACTGTTTGAGTATGGTAGAGTTACATAGTTAGAAACGTGGAAGAAGCGATTTCAGCCAGCGAGCTCTTTTAACTACATTTCCGTCACTTTCAACCGCGAACGTTTATTGCATCCACTGAGTCCTCTCATTAGATATGACGCCGTCGCGTTTTGCGGTTCCTCAGATCTGACCACGTTATATGTCGTTTCTTCCGCTACAAATTATCCAGTCTTAGTGCAAACACATCTACAATAGGGATTGTCTTATTTCCACCTTTTACCGAGTAAAATTCAACACGACTTTTTAGCGAAGAGGAAATTTTAAGTCTTTCACATTTATTCTTTTTTTAAATAAATTGTTATAAATATAATTTCATCAATTTCGTCGTAAGTTTCCATTCATGAAAGATTTTAGGAATTTTAGCTTCTTTCTGATTAATAAAACATAATTTTATTAATTCCCTTGAAAGTTTTAATTCAGGGAAAATTTTAGAAGCTCCAACATTTGAGCGTCAATTTTTAATAATTATATGATATTAATTTTTATAACACAGTAATTTAGTGTAGAAGGCTATATGTTCATGATACTACAAGGATATGAACGACTATAGTTAAGAGCTAAACTTCGACTAACCTTTATCTCTTATCACTTTATCTCTTTCATATAGCACTTTGTTTAATCTTCTAAACTTGTTCTCTCAAAACGTACCACTATTATAAAAGCAGACCTTATGATTTATCTCGATCAACGTACAGCAGAATCCGTTGAAAAAACAATTGAAAGTCGCACAAAGCGTATACATGATTTTTTGGACAAGAGTTTTGGCGCACCGCGGTTGGTATCGACCCGCAGAGAGAGATTTTGTCAAGTTTCGCTGTCACGTTTACCCGAGCGTGACGTACAGCTGTATTGGCAATGATAAACAGCCGATGGACAAATCATCGAGATATACGTTCGGTCACGTAGCCGAATTCGCTACGCGATTCCGTGATTTACATGTAGAGGCGAAGCACACGGAAAGCGATCGGTCTATCCTCTGGCCGACTATCAATTGAGATCGCCGCTCGTAGCCAGCCTCGTGATTCGTGTAAACGTTGTAATACTTGTAGTACCAGAAAGCCATTTATCGCTGTCCTCTCGTTGCACGCACGCAAATCACGCTTTGTCGCGTCGATGATCGCGCCTGCTTTGTACGCCGGCCCCGTCTGTGTCCTCCTCCATCCTCGATACCTGGCATTATTAGTATCGTCACATGGATTACGAGGAAAGCTCTTTAACGGGAACATCGTCGTAGAAACACATGACAAGGAAATTTTATGAATCTTTATCGTGAATTTTAGCGGTAGTGTGTTTTATTTTTTATTCAAGATTATTTTGGTTTGATAGACGTAAAGTATTGTCTCGTTTGAGTTTTTCTAAATCGTTCGTTCAATTGGTATTTGAAAAGGAGTGTAACAACGATTGAAAGAGGTTTAGTTTGCAAGTGTGTGTTATTGTTGAAAATGTACATAGCAGAAAGGAGGGAGTTGAATTCTTATCCTTTCGAACCTTCTGTTTTCTTGCTGTCCTTTTTGAGTTTTTAGATTTATCGGGCTTATTTTGTCCTGTACAATTTTCTACGCGTTCTTTCGATTCCAATATTCTCGATATTTTATTCAACGCGAATATTCTTTTTCGAGCACGTAAAGCGCGAGAAAGCAGGTCTCTAAAAGTCCATTAAAAATTGTTGGCGGATACGTGATTTTGTTTTCCATAGGAAATTTCAAGCGAATTCGCGAAACTTTTACAAATCAGCAGCAACATCGGTGGAGAATCGTAGTACGGCGCGATTTTTCAAGCGTTTTCGGGATGCGTTTCAAGCGTCAACCCGTTTGGAGTTACGCATGATTAACGCGTAGAAATGATTGACGATGATTGATCGCAATTTACATTTTCTGGCGTGTTTTTCCAGAGACCGAACGTCGCTTGGTCGCGCGGCGATCGACCCACCGCAAATCATTACGCGGCATGTTACGCGTGCAATTTGTGCGAACGCAGTGTATGCGAGCATATCGCGGCAGAAAGCTATTTGCCGTCTCTCTAATGGCGGCGCCTGTGGCAAATTAATTGTTACGCAGGCTTCGAACGCTCCATCGTTGCACACCCCTTGTAAAACGCACTCCCTTCTCAATTGCCAGTCAGTTTCACGTGAAACGATAAACGATTCGCTTAAAATTTTTGTCAGAAATTACTTTCTATTTGACGCTGATGAAACGTGGTTATAAAAATGAGAAACGTCGCGTGATCCTTTTAACTTGTGTTGTCGAGATTTAGTTGTTTGCACGGTGGTTACTCGTATATGCTTTCCAACTGGCATTATTTCTGGTTATAAAGAGTGTTATGAGGGACATTTTATTTTTGAAAATTGCTAAAGGAAGTTTCTGTAATTCTTTAAGTACCTAACAAAGTAACTGTTTAAAATTGTGGATGTTTAATAATGAAGTTGTTTAATAACTGTAACAAATATAAATAAATTTTATTTATATTTATCGGAGAACGGACAGCGTTGCATGGATTTATTTTCAATCGCTGCAAAATATTCTTATGTATTGTACCGTATTCATGAAAAAGATAGAACGCAGAGCTAGCTACCTTTTAGCTACTGATAATGCGTTATCGTTGAGAGCAGAAGTTAATTATAATTTTCGATGATATTGTATGCATTCGGTCGGCAAGTACTGTTGAAATTTAATATCGCACGATGGTGCACGCGCAAGGTTTGTTTACAATTATTATCGAGAAAATTCATCGATTTCGATACGATCCGCGAATGTTTACCGTGCAGTTTCTGGCTCGTAGATACGATCTTTGACAGTTTTCGAACTCGCGCAAATTGAAATTGTCCGATGTTACCTACGTAAAGTATCGTTGGTAAATATGAATTCTGAAAAGAAAACACCTGACTGCTTTTAAATGGATTCGCATTAGAAAGCACTGATTTTAGACTGTTTGATTCTTGACTATCAATTATGTAGAAATTAATTGCGATAAATTTATTTGAAATCACTGACAATTTCCAGAAAGTGTAATTCTTTCTTGTAACATTTTAATCGTTGAGTAATATCGCTCGATCGTAGCTGATCTATAACAGTTTGAGTTCAATTATACAATGTTGGAATAGCTACTGTATTTTAGAAATGAATTTATATTATACGAATTAAAATTAAAGTGTACAAATTAACTCTAAAACTGATATCATGCAACACAATTCAAACCTAACACAAATTGTAATCATCTATTACCCAACGATACAAATTGAGGGTTAAATTATTACGTTTGCAGGATTTCGATATTATATCAAACAATTCAATATTATATTCTAGATATAACCGATCAAATCGAACAAGTGCATTATAATTACTATAATCTATGATTTACTTCGTACAACAAACTATCAATTCCACAACTTACCATTTCCAGTGTAACAAAATCGGCATTAAGCCTGAAAACTACGTTCTTCGTTTACACGCGAGTATCTATCGTCAGAGCCATTAAACGGCATTTCGTAATAATCACAGCGCATTTAATTCACCGGTTGCACGATCCTGGCCAACGACAACGGGTCGTTTTATCAATGGTTTAGAGAAGAGAAAGGCGGCAAGAAGGAAAGAAAGGAAGCGTGAGAGGGAGACGAACAAACAGGGATCCAATCTAATTACCCGTAATACGTCGGAACTGGAAAGCAAGGTTTTGTCGCTTGTCCCAGCCCTTCCGGTTGCCAATGTTATTCATTTATTTATTTGAAATGTAGTTTCCTTCGTTGGTTCGAGAAATCTCCAGTTTTCCCTTCGTGACTCGCTCTTAGTCGTTTTTATCCGGTTTTCTCGTGGATTGATAAGGAAGTTATGTTTCGTCGAACAAGTTTCACGACGATATAGAAGCTTCATGAGTAGTTGATTAATTATAGCTGTCACTGGTTAGGTATTTTGCTACTTTTACGATCGGTTTATCTGAGCATCTGGAAGATAATAATACCGACGTGTTATGTCCAAAACACTTAAAGGGTTAATCAAGTACAAACATCTGCTTGATTGGAAGGGATTGACCTGTTTAATTGCCGTGGAGTATTTAAGCTCTTGGGAAGTCTGGTGTATTTTGCAGGAGTTTATGATTCGATTTGTGTTTAGCAATGGAGATTATAACTATAGAAGACTCATTTATAATGGTTCATTGCACTCTCCGAGATCACTTCGGTCTAAGATTACATCATTCGTACTGAATAAATTCGATTACTTCAGAGAGTTATTTTTCTTCGAAATATGTTGTTAATAAGAAGTTGCGCGTTGGGAATTGTAATAATTAGATTATCGAATATGGCTCGTTACTTAAGACACTTAAGTAAGACACTTTTCCGTTTTTCATTTACGAATTTATAGCTCTATCCTCCTCCTTAATATTACCTCATCTTATAACTAGAATGCAAATGTTTATGTAAATCTATATTTTCTTTTCACAGTTAAAGGTTATTAGTAGAGTACCAGATATTGTAAGTACCAGTAAGTACCAGATATTGTATTCATCGTATTTTAACACATATCCTAAACACCAACCGACACAATTACACTTTACTCGACGTCATCAAATAGTACCAGCATACTTCACTCGACTTCGTCAAACGTTCAAGTTATATCCATCATTCATTCCTATTTTTATGAGGTTCATCTTCGCCAACTCGTAACGCATTGTTTCTGTCTCTCTTCGTCTCTCTTCTCACTTGCATCGTTACAACTAGAAATTTTTATGCAATTTTTACGCACTTTTTACATCGTTCCACGAGCGTATTCGACGCCGAAGCGGCAAAGTTTCCGGCGTTGCAGCTGCAACGGGCGATCAAAGGGGTTAGTTTTGGTCGCGCAGCTTCGTTTGGCCACGCACTGGCCGGAGTAACGAAGGTTGCACGAATTTATGGCGCATAAATTCGCCTGTTTCGCGTGCTTTTACGAAGGACGCGCAACCTCGTGACAGGCTTCGAGCTACGCGAGGACCTTCGCCAGGAGGTCTTTGCTCCGGCGCTTCCTGTTCTATTTAATAAACGGTGATTTACACGCGTTTCATCGCCTCGAACAAATTCCGCCAGTTCGCTTAGCCGTGCATCTGCGACGTTGTCGGCCGACGATCGATTCGGCAACTAAACTCTGGGACGCCAACGCTCGTTCGTCTTTCCATGACATGTGCTGAGAAATTCGACGATTAAAGTTGGGCGAGTTGGACTTCGATCGTTGGATGGGAGAATCGCTGGAGGAAAGCATTGTCAGCGTGAATCGTAAGGAGAATGTTTGGTTTACTCCTCGACTTGGGATCTAAGAAACTTTGATTGCGTGAGAAATCTTCTTTAAAGTTCTGATAAGCATTTTTTGGAGAAAGTTATTGTAAATATTCAATAATCTTGAGCTAGTATAAGATATATATGTAGTACGATCATTATATCCTTCCACAACCTTCAAGTATCGATGCTAGCCGAACGATCTTCAAATAATTTTCTGTGCCGGCTTGACGTGCCGTGAAATCAAATGACTTGGATAACTTGTCATGATTTTCAAATAACTATAAGAGTCAATGGAATTTCAATGATCCCTCGCAATCTTCAAAGGAAATTGATTTTCGTATGGAATAGCAATGATTAAGTTCGACATTGGTGATTGTTTCTGTGCACTTGTATCTGGAATAGAAATACTCTTTATTGCTAAAAAAAACTTGCTTTTTACTTGTTCCCACCTTTTTTTCGCCATTACCTAATATTTTGTGAAAAATCTCTAAAAGCTATCTCTCACAACCACATCCCATATTTTCTTACTTCTGGCAGAAAAGAAGCGGCAAGATAAAAGATTCTATTAATCATCTCTTTCTATTGCTACTGCAATGTTAAACCGTAATTCTTTTCTAGTTTGTATACACAGATCACAGAATAAACGTGGGAGTATAGTGAAAATAAGAAAGAAAGAGTACAATATCGTGATTAAGAACATCGCACTTACCAAGGTTTGCCCCTTGACATTTTTACATTCTCTTTTCTCCAAGAAAACTCTTCTTGACCTATTTATTACAGCGATTTACATGGCTCGTACAACGCGAGCAGATTCTATCTTAACCTGGATGCAACTCTTTGTGCGGTCTACGAAATTACTAAGCGTAAAAGATACTAATTTCATGGAAAGATTCATTCGTTGAGTGAGCGAAGGACTCGTAGTTCTATCGCGAGTGGACAACATCTACTTAGTTCTAGGGGTCGGGAAATTCCATTTCTGGTGCAATTAAAACTTGTTTATACTTTGTCAAAAATCTTCGTACAGGGAATATAACGGAACTGTTATAACTACTTGATCTTTTTGTTGTTGCTCTTTCAGTGGTAAATTCTTTAAATCATAATAATTCAATGAAACACTGCTGATGTATGCATTTTTTCATTATTGCTATTAACTTTCCATATTATTACTTATTAACATAGTATTATTTATTTTGAACTGAATAGTGCTACTTAGTTCAATATTTAAATATTTTATTAAAACACTTTTTATTATAATGGAATTTTTATTCCCTCCCGTTTTTCAATTTTTACTTCTTCCGAGACTCATACAGAGCACACACACGGAGGAGAAATCCATTACATGAGAACGACGATAAAGCAGAAAAATCGAGAGCTTCCAGTCGATCTTCAGCCAATCCTGCCAACCGTTTGGGAACGGTTCTGTGCGCGAAATTTTAAACGAGTTTCAATAGATCGTCTTAAGTCCGCGTTCGAGGAAGTTCCGCGAACTTCCGCTAGATCGATTTAAGCGGATTTCGAGGTGGCTGTTTTAACAGACCGTGATATCCGCGCTCGCAAATTCGACGTTCCGGAATCGCCGTGGTTCTCGTGGAATTTATCGTCGACACGAGCCTTGTAAATTTCCTCGATGCTGACGTTCTACTCAAAACGCTCGCCGTTTTATTCCGCTCGTCGCCTTTGATGTTTTCTCAGCGAGTTTCGCGGATGTTTGAAGGAAAAACAAAATTAGCACGTGCGAAGACTCGTTCATGTTTTCAGCGAGAATCGCGTGCAAAATTCGCCAGCTACCGGTGCGGCTTAGTTGGTCTGCGGTTAATGCATTTTTTATCTACTTCATAAAATAGCGTCAGGTGAGAACGGCGAACACGCGAGTTTGGAAATACCAGCTTTCAGACTGGAAAATGTTCGACGACGTTGAATAATTCTTAATTTTAACACTTTTCTAATAATTATTCATGTTTATCTAATTCTTTATGTCCTAATACTTACGAAAAGAAGCGCATAGGCTGAGTGTAGAAGGTGAACGAATATTTATGTAATCCGTATATTATATTTTTGTGGAAACATTTCTTGCTAAACTATGCTCTGTAACGTGTTACTAAAACAAAAGGTTTTCTCGTCAGAGAACAGTTAGCGATGCGAGGGCAGTATCTAATGAATGAGGTATTTGAAACTAGCAGACTAATAAATAGCTTCCGTGAATAGTAGTCAGATCTCTTTTTTATTCTTGACTACGGAGTTATTCGTGTTTTTTTAGTTTTTAACGTATTGTGTTTAATTTTACAGAAATTGACAATCGTATAAATTTATCTTTACTAAGCTCTTATTGATTGTTACAAATTCCAAATTGTATTTTAACGCTGGTTCATCCGATAGGAAGTCACTGTAAAAATTATAATAAACGTCCATTATCACCAAGGCAATTACAATTTTCTATTTAACATTTCGTAATTTGAATCAATGTCAATAAAAATGTCGGTAAAAGCTATTGCACTGGAAAGTCAATATTCTATAAATCTCTCAAAAATCAAATTGACCAACTCCACTTTGTCTGTATTTCTCGATTTCGTCCCGTAAGCACACGATGAATGTTCAATTCCCGAAAAATAACTTACTTACATAAGCTCATTTATTACAGGAAGACGACATAAGAGCAAATTCAAAATAAATTAAGGATATAGTGTTTGTAATGTCATCGCTTTTTTATATATGCGTGTCAATCTAATATAAGATGATCCAACAAAAATTCTCGACGAGTCTTACAGAACGAAGAGCTTCGACTTCAGGTTCTGTCCGTCCACGTAAGTGTAAGTACACATGGATAGAATGGCACGACCTCGGAACGACTTACGTTCCGCAACGTTATTCTAAGCGATGTTCTGTCCCGGGAAAAGGGCATTAGTCATTTTCCGCGCTGACAGGCGCTTCAAAGCGGTTTCCACGGGAGCCGTTATTTAACTTACTACTGTTCTCGCTTCGTTTCCTCTTTTTGTGCCTCGTGGCGAGCGGTTCTTCACACTGTCGTAGCTGAAATGAGATTATTTCGAGAAAATAACATCCATCGATCGAAGATCTCCCTCGTTAGACTTTCTGAAGTTTGAATAATTACTGTTACTCGATCGCTCTTATCGCCCAGCTTGATTATAATTCATGTCTTTTTGGTATTCATCGTCTTGAGTTAAACATGAACTGACGATTTAAGATGTCTTAAATCGATCTGAAATAAAAATTTATTCTTCTTTGCTAGATATACTCGTAGTATAAAAAATTCTGGAATATCGAAGATTTTCTTCTCCTTTAAAAATTGTTGCCTTTCGAGAATGCTTGAGCTTCGTGCATTAGCTTCGTAGCGTAAAGGTCAAGTTGCTCTTTTCGTGTAGAAAATTAAACTTAAATTCTTTACTCGTTGAAATGTCAGTAATGGTATTTTCTACTCTTCTGTTAACAAATCTAGATGAAATTGTTCTACTTTACTAATAAACGTAATTAGTACTATAAGTTACGTAGAATGGTGGTTAGAAATTCGGCTTAGGAATCCGCGATCGACGTCGATGAAACATGACGAAGAAAACTGGAAACACGAAGAAAGGCTAATATAAATCCGAGATTAAAAGTGGCTGAAAACATCGTGAGGAACTGATGTGTAATATCTTGAAAGCATCGAGGGGCGGATGGGGGCAGGGAAATATGCGGTAAAGAGAAAACGCTTACCCGCTTTACAGGCGGTTCTCTCCTATCCACGGTGATTATACATAAATTAAACATCATAATATCCAGCGCGACCATCCGAAAACCTTTATTCTAACGTATAGAACGCGTGTTCAGCCGCACCGTTAACCGTGTTTTAATTACACGCCGAATACAGAGGAAGCCAGTGCGCCTCAAAAACATCGCTTTCAGAGGGAGGAACGCAAAGAAGCGTTTTTGCATCCGCGTGGATGTTCACTGTGTGTGAAATTAATGCTCGCAGCATATGGGATTAATGAATCGTTGCGCCGGATCAAGTGACTTATCAAACTGAATCGTATTATGCTAAAAGCTGCTTATACATCCGTGCTCCTTTTAGACCAGAAATTATTTGATGCTATATGTAATTACATTCTATGGAAACGATGATCAATATTTGAGTGCCGTTTTGAATAGCTCTTCTTATACGCATATATATTACGTTACATTCGAGTTTCCACAAAATCGAACAAATTATGTTAAACCCAGCTTAGCATTCCACAAACAGTTTAGACATAGGGACAACGGGATTAAACTTCTTCCCTATAGAACATCGTTTCAGACCACTTACGAAATTTCCACAATGCGGTTACACGATCATTACGCTTTGCCTATACAGCTTCCAGATTTAAGTTTAAGCTTCTATCTTAAATAGAATCTTGAAATATCACGCAACACGTATCGCATTGATAAACGCGACCATCCTCCCTTTTCCTTCCCACGGTTCTTGTACTGGCTAAACCTCTTTCTAAATCCAATCAATCTTGCGTTGAAAAAGCGTCGTCGTGTTCAAAGGGAGCGAAAGCTCTCTTTTACGCTGACCCCGAACACCATTCGCGATTCAGTCGCGAATGCGTTTCAACGAAAGGTTTTTCGCCCGGCCATAAATTACGTTCCTCTAAGCGAGACGAGATAGCCCGAATACGGAGAGGGTTGCAGAACTTGCAGTATCTCCTCGCGGCTGCAAAAACAATTTTTCCCGCTCCCTTCTTTCCTCTTTCTCTGTGTGTATGCGAAATGTTCGCGTGTCTGTGAGAAGCACGGCGCGCGATTTCCAAGTCCACAGTTGGCCGCTACCGCCGCCGTTGCCGGGCACCCACCCTCGGACCACCCTTCGAAGTGTCGCTAGGAAGCCTTTAAATCATTCGGCGCTCGACGTGCGCGAAAATATCCAGAGAATTCGGAAGTAAGCGGCTGTAGTCGCTCCTTTTTGTCCGGTACACGGCCTAGGGTAAGGATGCCCGGGGGAGGGGGCGACGACTGGGGGCTGTGCATCGGTGCTGGATGGAGATCGGGTGCACGCCTACGAGGAACGTGTCCCAAATAATCCCGAATTCGAACGGACAAGTGGGCGGACCTGGCCCAAGTCCAGTGGTACTTTCGGCACGGTGTAGAGCGTGCCGTAGGATGAAAAGCATGAAAGCCCCCGTTTTCGAAGGCAGGAATCGTTCTCTAAATCCCTCCTTCGCTATCCCCTCGCCCACGTTCCTCGTTGCCTTTTTCATCGTATCTGTTGGAAAACGCGCGTCGCGCACCTAACAGATTCTCTAGTGGATGGGGCGGGCACAAAGAAGCGAGTATTCAGACTCCACTTCCCAACCAAGGGAATCGTTCTCTACCGACCTTCCTCCTTTTCCCTGCTCCGTTTGTTTTTTCTGCATCGTTCTTCGCTGAAAGGGGCGCATCAAAGGATAAAAATAGATGCGTTCTTATTGCATCCACTTCGTCTAATTTCCTAATCCTCTTTCTTATTTCTTCTATGCTTCGTGAGAGGATAAGAAGATGGTTCCCCTGCCTCATCGTCATCTTCTTGATTTTTCTTAGTCTCCACTTCCACTGAAAACTGAGCATCATAGAATGCAAAGAATATCCTTGTTTCATCGTCTTCATCCAACTTCTTCTTCTTCTTCTTCTTCTTCTTCTTCCTTATTACCTCTTTCTCACGATGAACAGATCGTTCTTCTGCTTGTCATCACCATCTTTCCCTTCTTTGTGCCACTTCTTTTTTGTGTAATGTTCCCTCGCGTTGTCCCGCATCTTTCTTCAGTGACACTAGTCAGTGATTCACTTTGCTCGTTTCTTGCGCACGCTGGGGGAAAGCGAGACACATGCCAGAGAGCAGGGTCGATTTGCGCGCTGTAAATATTCGTCGCGTCGCATCGTTTATGACCTCGTCCGGTTCGTGGTTCCCCACGAACGGCCTTAATTCATCCAAACTCATTTTCATATTTCGTCACTGCCCCTCGACCACGCTTAGATAGTAACAATGTCCGTCGACTAGTGTGCAATTCGTACAACATGTGAGTCCCTCGAATTAAGAGCGAGACGACTCTATTTTGAGCGTATAACCGCTCATTATGCTACGCGCGCGACGGGAGAACATCTTACGTGTCATTTACGATGTTCTGTTTAGACACGTCGCGTCGCGCCGTAAATCCGGTAAATTTTGCATCGGTGGAGATGGTTTGTTTGTCATGAAGCGTGCCTACGCGGATGATGCATCATGTATGCGCATATGTTAGCGTCGCGCCACGGGGAAACATTTATCGGTCGACGGAGGCTGTCGATAGACTTGGCTGTCGAGCGGCGAATCTTAGAATCAGGACACCGTTTATTATAGAATGGAATAAATACAAATATCGGTTGAGTTTTTAAGGGGTGAACGCTGCGACATTCTGGATCTAGTTCGTGTCCGGATATGAGCTGTTACTACGTGGCCTATTTGGACCTCTGACATTAATCTCTGCAAACCTTTCAGATATCGAGCTTGATAATTGATTCGTGTTTATTTTTTAGAGTTTCAGTATTTGTTCTATCGTTCGATGAAACTTGGCAAAATGAACTTTTATGATATTGGTCGACGATTTACTTATTTGAGCCACATCTTTATGGTTTCGATATTTTTATCCTTAAAGACGTTCATATAAATTTGTTAAAATACACTTCTATCGTTCAGGTATCTTTTGTTATAGGAGAGGATTTAGAAGAAGTCTAATCAGTTCAAAGAAAATCATTTTACTATGAGGTGGAAAAGAAATTTATACGCTAAAATACAAATAGGATTAATAAGGATTAATGACAACTTTACGCGATGCTTAACTTTGACTTTGTTTCGTAACGACGACAAAGGTTTATTTTTGTTCCATTATTGAATTAATAATGCGACTCATAAAAATCTCAAATTGAATTATTAACCTTTCTTTGAGTTACAACAATCAGCCTTTCCATCGCAAGTAGCAAGCAGTAATTTGCGTGGACGAGGTACGAGAGGAGCCGGTCTGTTCTCGTCGGAATAAAACACCAGCTTTATCTCTCGTTCTTAATTAGGAGAAATGCACGGAAGTAGGTAAAAATGCAAACTTTCCGAGGCAATTGGAGCGCTGGATTCACGACGCTTCGAAATCCTCGCGTGTTTTTCCAGCCTGTGGAATTATCAATTTAGGCATTAGGGCCGCTTTCCAGTCGTTTCCAGTGGCGAACCTCGGAGTTTGCCTTGCTGCTCGGACTCGGCAGGTTCAATTATTCATTCCCAGCCTCTATACCCGTTTCGTCTTTCGTTTACTCTTTTTGCTGGACAAGGAGGAAACCGCGGAGGATTCCTCTTCGATGTTCTTTCTCTCCTTTCGTCCTCTTCTTTCCTTTCCCGTTCGTTGCCGAGGTTATCCAAGATCAACCAAGAGAAACTTACAGTGTTCTTTTACCTCTCTGTCTCCTCTTCTTCTCTCGATTCTCTCTCGTATTCTCTGGTCCAGCTCTTCGTCCTTCCCATCCACTTTCCAAGAGACAAACAAACCGTTCGTGTTGTTCTCTTAATGAAAAATGCTTCTACCGAGTTTCCTCGATGATGGTACTTCATCGAACGAGCGCCACGATAAATTCGTTTCGTCTCTACTGGATGTTGGAAGGAACGAAAAACGTAATGCCGCGCGGCTAATGAAATTGCCCGCGAGATCATTTACTGAGGACCACGGCTTTCGCTTAATCTCTGCTCGGTGAGGTAACTGGACGTTGTATAACGAAAGTACGATTTCGTTCCTTCAAAACTTCAGAAACGATGGTAAGATTACTCAACATCAAAATTACTTAATACCACGTTTGTTTTCCACTTAATCGCCTAGATTCTATTTTTTCTTAAAATATCTGGAGTTTGTAACTACGTAACAATGTAGATTATGTATTGTTTATCGATGTATGAAGTAGCAATCATCCGATATTTCTTTCGAACGATCGCCTAGTACCGTCGTAATCGCAGTTCCTTCTTCGCTGACCGTTCGAGCGTTGATTAAGCTACGTTTTCTTGAATGACGAAGCGGATATTAAATCGGAGGCAATGGCGCGAAATGGCACGTCGGAAATCACTATGAGTTTATCGTCGACTGACTCGACAATGTTGCAACGTACGCGCACCTTGCGTTTATCCGGTATTAAGTGAACGCGAGAAATAGCTGCGTCAGCCTGAAGGCAATGATACGTACGATCTGTCTGACGTAGTACTTGCTTTTACGATGTCGAGTTACTAGTTACAACGATCCGGTAGATAGCTTGCGAAAGAACCTACAACCATAAATTTACTCTACGTTCTTAACCAAAAATCTGTGGTTTCTATTTACTTTTTCTTATCTAGATACTGATCAAGTTATCATATGAAAAGAGATCCTAGGTATCGTTATCGAGTCAAGAAAATCTAATCTCACGATTCAATCTAGTAGTCTTTACAAAGTTCAATTTCTTTCTCTCTTTGAATTCTTGATCCTCGATCTTTTCGCGCTATCATCCCCTTACGAAAGACATTCTTCCGCTGATTCGCGTATCACCGCACAAGCTTACATCAGCTCGTAGACGACTGGTCCGTAATTATTCCGTTCTCTTTGAAGCAGACTCTTGCTCTTTCGAAAGATGAGGCGCGAAAACGAATCATCCAATAGAAATCCTGCTCTACCTAACGCCCGCATTGCAGGCTGGCCAAAGGACGATTTACGAATCGTCGTTGATGCGGGATCACCCTGTATCTCCCTACTTCGTCCGTTGCTTCCACCGATCGATCTACAACCGAGGAGAATTTAGGAACGCTTCGTTAAACCGCGGTGCAAAAAAGTTCGGCCACCGATTGGGCCAAAAGCCCTGGAACCCTCTTCGAGGGATGGCAAGCGTTTTCAATCCCCTCTGCTCACCCTCTCCTCCTTGCTCGTCGAATCGGTTCTCCTCCGTTCAAGGATGAAACCCACGACTGGAGATCTTGGTCGACGACGAGTTTTGGATGGCCGCCCAATCGCCGCCACATATTCCTATCGGCATCCAGCCTTCTCTGTCACTGCTCATTCCATTATCCGCTTCGGTAAGCTCGGCCTGGCTCCTTCCACGTCGAGCGTCGTTAACCTACCTCTCTGTTTCCGGGATTTATACGCACCGATTCTAGTCTACCACCGAACCAGAGGAACCCGGACACCTTCGACGTTATTACCTTTATTAAATCGAACACATCTTTGCTCGTCGGCTGCACGCAGCTTGTGGACCGCAAAATCTTGCCACGGTCCAAGTTTTACGAGCGAATCGGAGGCGTGGTTGGAGCCGATCCAGCCATCCGGCTGCGATTCTTCTGCGAAGGGATGCGGAGCATCGCGCGCGACTCGGGAGCAGAGGCGGATTCCTCGCGGTTCTTAGGGAAATTCATTGTCGTCCGGAAACCAAAGCAATCGTCCTGCTTGCATAGGATTCGTTCCTCGACATCTTTGAGACAGGCCACTCGGGTGTAGATTTTGGAGGTTGACGTACGAGTATATGGAGGGCGATAGTGGAAGCAGTATTTTGGTGATAAGTTGTGAAAGTGGGTCTTCCGCGAGAGTTGAGAATAAGATGAACGTGGACGATCTAGTTTCTTTGGTTTTGTTTATCGTGGTCTTGAATTGTACTTGTTAGTTATCTTCGACATAATGGGACAGAGTTTAACATAGTTTCGTATGCAAACTCATATTAAATTCTTATTATTCTATTATTCTAGTGAAATCTTATTGTCCTGTCAAATAAACTCCTGCTAGTTAAATCTACTTATCTGAGCTTCTGTTATTTAAACCAAAGCTTATCGATAGCGTTAAAAGACATTTTCAGGTAAAGAAACTCGCTTAAAATTGAAATATAAAATTGATTGAACACTCTCGTCTTTTCAAACGTACACTTCACTGGTCACGACAATCTTCAAATCCTCATTTTTACTTTACCCCTTTACCCATTCAAAACATCTAATTTTAAATGCACCCTTGTCCAACCCTCTCACGCTTGCCCTCCAAATTACAAATTGATAAGAAGTTATCCGGGGAACGGGGGCCTCAAAACGAGGAGACGCGCCCAATTTGCCACGTCGCGTCGTCGCTAAATCTAATTAAATATTCGTGCCTAATTGGTAAACAACGGCTTAATTAAGACGAACGATCCGAGTGTCCGGATGACAAGGACACCGGGAAAAATAATTTTCTTCGTCGGTTGGTAGGTGTGGTGATTTAAACTTTTCTTCGAAGTGTCGTGCGGCAAATAGTTAATATTCCGCTTTGGTGGGTTGCGCCAACGCGCCGCGCGGGACCAGCTGGAATTTTAATTCGGCCGCCTGCTATTTCCATCCCAGTTACGTCGCATCTCGCTCGCGGATATTAATTTCTTCGTCGTTATCCTCGTGGAGCGCGATGTCGTAATGTAATCAGTTCGTAACGTGTTTCTCGCCTTTTCTAACCAATCCCTCGCCGCAAGCCGGTTATTCAACTCCTGCTAAATTTCCACCATGCATCGATTGTGTGTTAAAACTCTTTTCTCAGTCATTGCATCTGGGTGTGCACTTGGTGTAGAATGAATTTTTTTATTTTAAGTGTCGCGAATTTTATTGCGGTATGGAAATTAGTAAAATTGAACGCGTTGGGAAGATTTGATGGTGAAAACAACAAGTTATTGGCATAACACTACGATAATAGTTATCAACACATTTTTCGTTTTTAAATAAAATTAACGTATTTTTTAAATGTATCGTATTACATAAACCACATAATTTGTACGTGGCAGGATATAAATTTCAGAAACGAATAATTCGAATATTTTTCATATCTATCCTTTGTACAGAGTTGATTTGTTAGGAGGAAGATGTTCATGCTCTGAAAGTTTTATTCAAACCTAGACAATGAAGACTGATCTCGTTTTATAAAAGTTTCCTTCAAACTAATATATTGGAATCTGTAAAAAATTATCGTATGAATATTATTCCTGAATTCTGAATTTTATTCCTCAAAAGTTATTCTTATTTTTGAAGCCCTTACAAAATAATGGTCAAGTATTTTGAAAATTCCATTGATACACTACAGTGTTGCATCTGCTTGCAATCTATAAAACGAGTCTTAATTATGTTCCATCGTAAATTTTATAATTCGAACTTTGTCTATCACCGACATCGTCGTGCTTGCAAAGTTAATGACGAGTATGATTTTTTTCGGCACAGATAAAGTGTGCAACTTTATTTGGAAACAACATCGTTCTGATTAAAGCTATTATTTATAGCAGCGAGACTTCGATATCAGTTCTCGTCTCGTAGTTTTCTAGCAAAGTGGGAATAGTCTGCATGTCACAGTTGTTTTTAAATATGTATTGGTCTCGTGACGAAGGAATGAAGGGAACTGGCCTGGATAACGTTGAAGCAATTCGTCAAACGAAATATTCCACTTCTCGAATTTCCCATTCCTTGAACTGCTTATAGATCAAACTTTCGAAATTACAAGGCTGCATTCTCCTGTCTCGAACGGTGTTACCACTCGAGCTCTATTAGTAGCACTTCCAGGAATACATAGTCATCGATCATGCCATTCTTGTAACGTCTAATTTATCGATTTCTTCAAGCAGACCGCTATCCTAATTTTAAACGATCTTGCGTTTAACCTAATGCATCTGTTAAGAGGGCGTCTTTGATTTTAGAATAGAACCATTATCTTCGAGTTTAGAATTGATTACACAAGCCGATACCTTATACGAGGTCAGTTTCAAAAAATGAAAATTTCCTTGAAATTGATCAATCGTTCGGAAATAAAAATGTCGAACTACGATCGTCGATCGGACTACGATCCATCAACAGCTCACCGGGTTTTGTACTCATCGTGCAACGATTAAAACTCTTTTCGTGAACGTTTCTTGCCCCTTACCAGGTAGAACCGTGATCGAAGTCTCATCAAACCTCAATTCAGAAGTTTGTGGAAATCGAGTCTTGATTGTACGGATTCCACTGGCTTGATGGGTGTTAGTGTATCACATCTGTCTTACTCGAGACTCGCTGAAAAAATTGTACACCGTACATAGATAGGAAATCGTCTGTTACGCGGACAAGTTCTGTCTATTGTCAAATAAATGTAAGGGAGAAGCAAAGGACGGTTAGAGATCTAATTCGATGTAGTTTGTGAGTTAAATCGTAAGTAAAAGACTCGACCAATTTGTAGATCTGCAGGTTTTATATCATTAACAAAATAATCCACTAAAAAATAGTATGAAAGGAAAATAAGGATTTTCTTATGGCTAGTACAATTTTTCCATCAACTTTTTATTCCAACGAAGCATGAGAGAAAAGAGAAAACGATAAAGGAAGATCAGTAATGACACGAAGTAACGATATGAAAGAAGTGACAACAAAAGAAAAGAATGGGATAAAAGCACCGTAGGCAGAAGAATAGAGAAAGAAAGACAGAAGGAAGTAAACAAATGTTTCAAGAGCCGCATATAATTATAACCTTAAACTACCAGCTAATTAGAACCGGTCAGTTCCGGCGAATTGGAATTTATGTTTCGTTATTTTATAATATATTCTGGCCTGGAGCGACTGGCGCGCGCTACGCCATAGCGAGGTAAGAGTGTTGGGTCTGGGACCCATGTGAATTCGCCAGATGATTAACATTGATACCGGATAATAAACTTAGTTAAAATTGTTGGCTGCGATGGCCGTCGCCGTCAGTAATAAATAAAAGCTCGCACGGGCAGGGACACGCCGAAATACCAGCTTCGCTATGTTTCACCTTTGTCCCTTTTACCGACTTTCTCTATTCCCCGATTCTCTCGTGCACAGCAGTGTTTCTCTCTTTCGCGCCTCGTCGATTTTCCTCGTTGCGCTTTTTTCCCGCCTTCTCTCTTTCGTCTTCTTTTTGCTCTTTAACGCTCGCACAGCCTGTCTACTACGACTCGACGTCGTTTACCTTCTGTTCTCCCGCAGAGGACGTGTGTACATACGTGCGCACGTATACCTATAAATGGATGTATACATACATGGAAACAGCAGTACATCGTAGTCACGCCGGCGAGTACACCGAATTAGCTAGTCACATTTTCGAGGGTCGTTACCGGCACTCGGTCGCTACTTTCCGCTGATTTTTCGTTTCGCGCCCAGTTTCCGGTGTAATCTCGTTTCGTGTCACGCTTTTGATACGACTTCATACGTCACGGTAACTTTCCAGCCGGTTGGTTCGTCCTAGCAATTCTATTACGTCGTCCCGAGAGCAAGCCGGCAAATAATCGCACTCCACGTTCTCCAGGAGGTCACGAGCAGAAGCTCCTTTTAATTTCGAAGATTAGATGCAGAGCTATTTTTTCGCTTAATTCATACGCACGTTCGGATCGTGCAAAACGTGCACCATCGCCGTGATTTCTCTCCCTCAGTTTCTACTTTTACGCTTCACTTCTGCCACGTTCTGGTTTATCGTCGTATGTCACGAGAACTGTAATTGCTGTTTACATAGGCGGGAACCAACGATATCCTCGCGTCGAAACCACGACGATGTTCGGATCGGATCGCGAATTGCAATCCTATCGCTTTCTCCGCAATATCGCGGATATTCACCCGTGTTTGATTTGAGTTAATATGCCGGTGCAAACGTGTATCATCATCCCCTTCTCATCAATTTTATCAACTTTCCTTTTGATTGCTTATATGGCATAGTCACGAATTTATCAGTCAGTCGTTTAAAATCCAGGATACCTAAGTATGTCTTTGCCATTAGACGCTACATCCTTGTTCTTCAAATTCTACAGAAATTCCACGGTACCACAGTTGTCAAAAGGAGCATCAACTCCGTCTTTGAATTTGGTATATCGAACTATTCTCATCCCTTCAAAATTTTACAAGAACGTATTTGTCATCTCAAAAAATCATATCGCGATATCTCTATTGAACTCTCATTTCCGTCTCTATGTCTCATCTTCATTCTTCAATTTGGAATCGTATGTACATTTCATTATTAATTTTTAAATTTAACAAAAATTCCACGTTACCAAGTTATACGATTGAATATTTTCCAAACAAAACATCTCCGAAATCCCCATCGAATTCCCATTTCCGCGGATGTCTATCCGTGAAAATGGTGAACGATTGCTTTCACGGAAGCCACGGGTTCGATTAATTTCGCGAGGTGTCGCACGAAAAACAGCCGTGGAAACGTCGCACGATCGCGGCCTGGCCTGGCTATTCGTTCTCGGGCGAATTTATGGTTTCGTACGGTGGCGGACGACAATGGTGTCGAGCCGGCTAACGAACGTGCCGCGGCTTAATTTAAAACCACCGGCGAGCAGGTCTCTTCCGGTCGATTACGGGCCGGACAAGTCTTTCCTGGAGAACGGCCACTGCCCTCTCTATCTTTCTTTCCCGTTCGTTTCTGCCCTTACACGTCACCCTCCCCCCATGACCCCCGTTATCCGTAACGTTTATTTACTGGACTCGTGTTCTCGAGGTAACCGAGCCGTCGTGTACATAAATTCAGTTGGCCCACTGCACCCCACGCCACCCACGCCCGCCCGCTCTGTTTCGCTCGCTTTCCTTTCGTGTTTCTTTTTCCGGGGCGTATTTCAGTTTGTTGTCTTTGGTGACGGGCCAGGAATAGAGTCACTTTCCTCGTTCTATGCAAGTCTTCGTTGTTCGATGGTTGTTGAGATGGCAGGTCTTCCTCGCACGGCTGCTGTGTATATAAGTCGATGTGCAAGGAATTATTGTGCGTTTAAAAGAGCTAGGAAAGATAACGCTCTCTTTTATAGTGCTAATAATTTAACCTTTTTCCGGACTATAAAGTACCGCAGCATCTATCACCGTTTCACTCTTGCAATAAAAGTACCCACACATCAATTGCTTCAGGCCATTCTTCGAAACTTCTTCATTTATAAAATCTCCAGTTGTAAGGCAGACATGTAAGAAATTTGTGCAACGATACTTGTAAGGAACACATATCATCACCAGGCTTGTGTTTATAGTTTCATTAAGTTACAATTAATTCTCGATTTTTCTAAATAAACCCTACTGTAGTGTAGCTTCTGGCTGGTTAATTAATCTGGTTAAATGTGATTAAACTCTTATTCGTTAAAAATACAAAAGCTGTAAGGAGTATACAGAACTTACAACGATAACTTCTTATATATTGTAACAAACTTCTAATCCAAACCGTTTAAGTCAATCGGTAATAAACCTGGCACCTTTAAAGTAGTTTTCTCCAAAATCGTAGAGATTTTCCTCTTCTTCCGTTTCACAAAGATAAAAAAAATATGGAGGGTAGGAAATGCTAGAAAGAAAGGGAGCCAAGCTGAAATCCATCCGTGCCTTATGAAGTCGAGATTGATGCGTTTCGTGACTGTTCCGGTATATTGAACGGAGGAAGAGGAGAGAGTAGGTCGATTCAGTGGGAAATCGATCGAGGGATTACGTGCACAAAGGAAACGTACGGGTCTTGAAACTTTAAGCACGTCTTGCGAAAAAGCATCGCGAGTATGACTTCTACCATCTTTCCCACTTCTGTCACATTCTCATGAGACATTTACTCGTTCTTCGATTATTCTTCTTATCATTCTTGCTCGCGCGAAAACTATTCGATTCACCTAGAATCCCTATAACCATGAATCGCGTTCGATTCACGAGAAAGAATCAGCCGTAATACACTGGAACTTGCTTTTTTCCTCGTTAATTACCCTTCACGAGCTACTCGTCGTTGCCATCTTCAAAGTTTGCAACGATCTCGCAGCGGTTGCAATTAATGTCACCGGTGTGTCAGTTGTCAAGATGACTCGCGGCTAAAGCACGAGAAAACTACAATTTGTATTTGAAAGTACCGCTCGTTCGTCGACGTTCGTGTCTTGTCCAATTATAGGCAAACGACTTCGAGGCGTTTTTGCGCAACAATTTTCCTCATTCGGATATCAAGAGATGAAAGTATCTGCTGTTATTTTCATCTTCCATGAAGAATATCTCATAGAATTACCTATTTTTTCTAGCGGAGCTTTCGCTCTGTTTTATTTCTCCGTGTGCTTCAACGGATCGTTTCAATGAATAATCGCTTTCTCTTTGAGTTTCCCCGCGTAACTAGAAAAATTTGACGTGTAATTAACCTGTTAAGAGACTTTTTTATACCGTCTGTGAGCATACCTAACATGTGCAGAAGAATTTGTATATAATCTTCCATTTAAAACACGACATCGACAAAGGTTTCGTATTTTTGTAGTTTCAGACTGTTTGTGCATTTTCTTTAAATTAACAAAGCTTGTGAAAGATGCAAGTTACTCGTGACACGTTATATGCTGGTTCGTTGATCGATGCGTTTATAAAGCGCGCAAGAAAAATTTCGCTGTTCCCATTGAAATGGTAAAATTTTGGACAAATTCTCCACGAGGTATGGAATGTACGGTCAGATCACGATGTATCGCGACCGCAAATCGGTAACAGAAGCAACAACATACGTGGCTCAGTTATTCGCGGAACAACGGTGCGCGACCAAGGACATCAAACTTCCAACCGCACGGTTAACCTCATACCTCGGTTGTTCAATTTCCCAAGATCGACTGTTCGAAAATTAATCAATCATGTACGGTACAATGACCGTCGAAGATCTCTCATTCAACATTACTCTCACGTACATGTACGCGCCAAGATTGTTAGACCGTGGACACGCGAGGCGTTGTCTACTTCCGATCACGCTCACGCGACACCTTTTCACAGGGCGTCCAAGAAGCGGCGTGTTCCCGGCATGAGTTCAATTCTCGTTACAAGATTTATTTTTATTTGAAACACTTGATATTTTGATATATTGACACTTTGTAACGTTATTAAAGAGTAATGCCGTATATCTACGAAATTAACAGGGGAAGTTACGGAACTTTAAAAAGTTATGAAAATTATGAAGTAGTATAAGCCATCCGTAACATAAACCTATTTCCTGTTGGTGCCATAAGATTTTAGCGAGTAGAATTGTAGAATTTTCTTTTTCGTGGATTATCTCAAGGACAGTTCGACTCGTTGACTTAGAGAATTTAACGGAGTTTGATGGAACTTGCACGTGAAATTTGAATGTACAGTTGTTTAAAAGGAATTGAAAACAAAGTGTCGTTTAATTGCACGTGTTAATGTTAATATGCATTCTCAAAATTAATGTGAAATTTGCGAAACAGTAGATACAAACTTGTACAATTACTCGAATGATACTGAGAACGGTTATTATACGGACACAAACATGCTACCTATTCTTCGATGCTTTCAAAGCTCCCTTTTTAACCTGTCACTTAATATTCTCTCGCTCTATTCACTCTCAAGAGGACTCACCCCTTAACTTCTGCATACCTAACCCAAAACTCTCAAATGTCACGTTTCTCAAAGACGAACGGCGAAAGCTCTCCAAGCCCACGTTCCAGCTTATAGCTTCATTATCTGACTAAGGAAAACATCATAATTCTGCATTCGTCAGGCAACTACAGCTCTTAGTACCTTTATCAACGTATTATGGCACCTTCCTCAATTATCCGTCATAATATTTCCCAAACAATTTCTAACGCTAACAAACTGCAAAGGATTCGTTGCATTAACTTGTATTTACTGAGTATTTGACGTACACATTCACACAGTTTAACCTTTGCGCTCGTGTTATTGAGGTACTTACACTTTCTGCTACCTTTGACGTGGTATTACAACATTTTCTCACGGTATCCTCTATAACGTTAATCAAACAAGCTGTTACTAAATACAGAATATGTAAGACTGCTTAATATTGAAAATACGTAGATAATTGAAATTTGTAGAAGACTGTATTTATGACGTTCGTACACATGTCTGCTTCTATACACACGCAGTTACGGTTTCTACACTTTTCAGAATTTTTACTAAATCATCTTCCATTTCTATAATATTCTGGTGATACTAAACTACGTACTTTACCGCGATGTTACGACACATTTCCTTCCAGATGATTCTGATCTAATCTTTCCGGCGTCTTCGACGCGCTATTCCTGGAGGAGGAAATATTATAGAATATTATATATCTTCGTCTTACTAGGCTCTGGAATAGAATTTTGCAAAATTATAGTTTCAATGAAGATTCATAGCCTATGCAAGTATCAATGAACTCTTCGAACAAGTTATAGCAACCTTTTATACGGATTAAAAATTGCACTAGCGTAAATCAAACTTTTGGAAATTTAGATCTAGTCGCGTATTTCAATTCTTAAAGGTAAATTTCCATTAGTCTAACGATTAATAAAGATAGAACTTCATTCTATGTTTTCGAAACTTGGAGAAATATAATGTATCTTTTGTAACGATAAACACACAGCACTCTTTTATGAAAAATAATAGTGGACTGACTTACATCGTTATTCTCAGCCCTTTATTCTTATAGCTTTAACACCAAAACGATACTGCAAAAATACAACAGAATAAGAACAACAGAGAACCTGTTCCACAAAGAAAAATGAACTTATGGAATAGTGTAGAAGGTATGTAATATTAAAGCTAACAAACGAACTGAAGATCACAGGTTCAAGACTCAACTTTCCCTTTTACAAAGACTTTTGTTCCTCGCGTGATACGAGCGATCGAAAGTGCTGTTAGCTTCTATTTGCCAAATATGCAGCATGCATGCCTGTGTCCGTTGGCTTCCGTATGCGCGTAATTGTGACACGCATGTCCATGTTTATTGGCGTGCACACGCGAATGTGCAGTCTAGTGTACGTCAGCGCAGTCCCACTCTTTCTCTCCTATCTCTTCTTTCATTTATCCTTCTTCCTCTCTTCCCGCATTAGCATTCAACAGCCACGCATTGCTGCACGTATTTGCAGATATAACGCAAATAAACCTCACGAGCATGCCGCGCACATGTTTCGCGCGTAATATTCCTACGCTCGCCGAGGCTATTCTCTGCTGCACTGCTCACCTTCCAGCTAGTTACCGTCAGCACGATCCCCCTGCTCCATTTTCCTCGCTATGTATTTTATTTGCTATTGTTTCCCCGACTGTTATTTCTTCTCTCCCCTCTTCCTTCTTAACCACCCCTGTAATATGTGCGTTCCGATTTGCACGTGTTGTTTTTTCCCTTTACCTAACGTTTACCCGATTTTCGAAACCAGCGGGAAAATTTTTGTTGGGTTCTTGGATCTAGGAAGGCGGTAAGAGTTGTTTGATAACGATAAAGTACATCTTACTGGAAACGAAAGTGGAAGTGTGATAAGGTTTTGGGGATGAAGCGACTTAAGGATTGTGTAAAGTGGACTCGGCTCTGCAGATGTCAAATTGGGTGCACTATTATTGTTGAAATAGGACACCTTTGGGTGTGACAGTAGAACGAATGAGGTTAATTCTGTGGAACATTTTTACACGGTTAACTAAAATTGAATCTTGGTTGAAATTAGTTTTTACCGTGATTTATTAAAGTTGAAAATATTTTTTGATATTTGTGATATTTTGTATTGTTCGAAAAGCGAGATACCGAATACGTTTATATTTGTTCCAACTGAAAATCTTAATTTCCAGTTATCCGTAACTCACGTATTTTCAACATATTCGTTCTTAAAATACGCTGTTTCGGTATCTCAACTAACTTTTTCCCATTCATTCTTATCAGCTTCAATTTTATCGTCGTTTTAACCCTCTCTGTCCTCCGCTGTCCTTATAGCACCGTTCCGCACCATGTCTCTCGGTTCATTTACAACGCTGCATCCCCTTTTTCTCTTTTGTTTCACGCTTCTCCGTCCTCTTCGTACCGTTCTTCGCCACCGTTATTCCGACGCTCCTCTTTTGGCTCGGGTTGCAAACCGTGCACACACGCGCACACGAGCACAACCCGTGTGGGCGCACCAAACAGCATCTCTGTTGGCTTTTTTTCGCCCTTACCGTCGCTCGAAGCACCGTTGCTAATTGCGAATATGCCCATTACCGTTATTTACAAACGCGTGCGCGCGTACACTCACATTGCCTTCTTCCGTTCCAGATTTCCACGGAACTGACGAATCGTTCGATCCTCGTCTCGTTCTCGTTTTCTTCTCTCGAACCTAGTTTCGCTATTTTCTCCATCCCCTATCGCGCCTTTCTTTCCCACCGTATGATACATAGGGTGTGTGTCAATAAAAAGAATCAGGGTGTAAAAAAACTGCCCCTTTTGCTTTTCCTTTTATCTCGATCTTCTAATATATTTTTTTCGATCCGATATTGAGTAAAAAATGTCCGCGCTAAAATGTATGCGACGAAGTTCCTGCAACTCGTTTGTTATCTCGATTTTCCCTTTATATCCTTCCCTTCGTTCTTAGTCTCTAACAGATTCAATCGTGTCGTAATATATAACCGAAAAAAATACAATGTAACACGTAAAGTTTTCCCGAGATAACTTACGTGACTTTTCCGCGGAAAGAAACTTTCTACTTAATCAACGAAATAGTATCATGCATTCTAAAGAACGGGGAAGAATTGAAGCACCGTACACTTCGCGTTGTTTCGCTCGAGTTAAACGAACGTACTTTATCCAATTCCAAAAACTACATATACAATGTATACGAACTAAAGTCGCACGCTTTCTTCGAGATGTAACACATCCTTGACTATCCATTCGTTTGAAAACACCCTGTAGAACACGATTGGAATAGCGCGAAGTGGAGTGCGGAAAAATCGGCCGGTTTTGAATCGACGACCGAATATGGAAGCCGGAAGTTCTTCGCAATCTCGACCGCATTGTAGCAGATACAACGGCGGAGTGGATCGTTTGTAAGAATTCTCGCGCGAGAAAAAGGGGGCGAACGTGGTGAAAAGGACGCGAGGGGTAGGGGCGCGAAGGAATTTTAATGCCTCGTTTCTTCCGTTATGAAAATTCTGGCAGGCGGGGAAAAATGCGCTCGTTAAATCGGCCTCTTTGTGTCTTTGGAATCTTCGCGAGGAGCCGCGGTAACGGGGCTCTATTCTCGAGGCGCGTCGCGCGACAACGCTCGACCGTTTTCCAAGATAAGGAGGAACGTTTCACGAAATTACAGTTAGCGATGATTCTTAAAATTTTCAGACAAAGAACGCTTGCTCGCCGCGTTGGCCCTTGGTGAGAAGCGCGTGCTCCCACCGTGTTTATCGCGGACCATATTAGACGGCTTATCTCCGAGTGCCGTGAATTACGACGGTTTATCGTGACGATGTTAGAATGGAAAATGAAATTTCTGTTTAATTGCCGGCCGCGGTAAGTCGGACGGCGATAAACGGCCGGCCTCCAACGGAATTGAACAATTTGTTTCCCTGAAGCGTCGACGTTACCCCCAGCGGATCTCGTGCGAGCTTCTTCCGAGTTGCTTTTTAGTTTAGATGAGCGATAAGGCGAATGGAGAACGAGGCGTTAAGTAGAGATGTACACAGTGAAATTATTTTTAGAATAGAACGAATGTGTGGTGTACAGATTTTTACTTTATTATTTTGATTAGTTTACTAAATTCATTTTTTAATTTCATGAGAATGAGTTGAACTATTAAAAAAAAAAAAAAATGGAAATTTTAAATTTCTTGAATCAAACATAATTATTAACTATCACTTTGATAATATTCTGGATAATTAATTCAGAAATTGCTTAAAAAGTTTGAAATTGTTACTTAATCGTGTATGTATCATCGATGAACAAAGTTAATCGCCACGAACCACGGTACTGGAGCTTTCTCCTGAAATTACCCTATAGAATACTCTCGCCCCTTTCTGTGCCGACAAAGAAGAGTGACCATCCATTCCTCTTTCGTCGCAATTCCTTTTTGATTAAGGGATGCTATCCACGAGATGGGTAAGGTAACCGATATTAAAGAGCCCGGGCATCGATTGATAGAGACCCGGTCGAATCGAACTATCCCTTTTTAAGTGTCCTCCGATACCCGAGACGGCCTTGAATGAAATATTAAAGCGTTTTATGGGTCCGCCGCATTACTCGCAAAAGTGGCAGAAGTCCGAATATAAATCTTCTCTTTGACGACATTGCGTTCTCGTACCGAAGAACGGAGCTGAGCCGGAAGGAACATCCGGGATTCGATGATTAGGGTAGAAAATAATATTTGCCACGTTGCTCCGTACAATGCCAACGAGCAAACAACCGGTCTGTTAGACCGAATTCTAAATTCTGGCTTTTTCCCTACTTCCTTCCTTTCAAGGACGCTCCCTATTCGTGCTCCTTCTCTATATTCGTTCCCTCTCCTTCTCTCTTCTCCTCCCTCTCTTTCAAGTTTGGCTGATTCGTTTTTCCTTACTTTTTATTTTTTTTTTATTTGGCCACTCCACCCCCGCGACTGCCGACACGGCCATTTATACCGGGCCAACAGACAGCGAGGCGGTGAGGCGGAATAAATCGCGGCTCCTTTACAAGTGCTGCCAACAGAATAGAAACATCGCCTTCGCCTATCAATTATTTGCCGTGCAATTTACGAGGGCCAGCAGCGGACGTCAGAACGGGCTCGGAACGACGACGAAGAGCATGAGAAGGAATAGTCGGGAGATAGTAAAAGGGGGTTGGGAGAGGCTTACAACACAGAGGGTGGCTCGGTGCTCGTGCACGTTGCAAATAAACTCACCACCGCGGCAGGGAGATGGCATCTTTACTACGACCTTTTGCAACTTCCTGCCTGACTGCCTCCTGCCTGCCTGTCCGCTCGCTTGCTCTCCTACGCCGGCAACCCCTTTACCCCATCCACAACACGGTTTGCTTCTTGCTCGATTCGACGTGCACACACAGTCCAAATATTTCCATCCCAATATTTTAAAGATGAGCAAGCCGATTTATAGCTCGACCGAGCCTGGAATCCCCGTGCCTGGCTTCCGACTTCTCGGGACTTCTTTGGATACAAATTGTTCTGTTTTTCGATGGGGAGTACGATTCGTGCCGAGGGCATTATTGGTCGTCCCCTGGAAGGATAACTCTTAACGGGAAAGATCGAGGAGCATTAAGTCGTGTTTAGCTTCATTCATCGATCGCGAAGATTTATTTGTTGTCGCTAGGTGTCTTCGTAGAGCTTGTTTCGTATCGAAAACTAAATTAGAATTGGTGTATTTCTGCTGTATTTGCGACAATTGATTTTGACGCTAAATAGTCACTGTTCTTCCAAGTTGTTCGTTATTTCATTTGAATATTGAATATTGAATTTATTAGCTTTTCCTGCAAATTATAGAAAAGTCTTGCATTCTTTTGTTAATTCATTTGTCTAGGAAGAATTTTCCTAATTTAATTTAACACATCCGCATCGACGTGCTTCTACTTAAATAACAATAAACTCTCAAACAAAAGCTGTATCTTTTAAGTTCCGAAAGTCAATAGAATAAAGTATAAAAAGTCTATCCCGAGTGCAAATAGCTAGTCCTTTCGCATTTCTGCAGCATCATATCACTTCGTTATTAAAAAAGCTGCAATTCTTCAATAATTTCAAACACATCCGCCAACTTGTATTTACCGTGAGAATTTACAACTGATTATACGCATTGACAATAATTTAGTTACCATAACCGATCGCCAAATGCGATTTATTGCGGGGCGTGTGTTGCGATTCCGCTCGGTGGGCAACGCGCAGCAATATGCCAGCATTTTCAGTCGGTCCCTTCAGTCGACGAATCTCGGTAAAATTCGTTAATCGCACAGTTAAATTTTCACCGGTGGCTCGGCCGGTTTTGACGCGATAACGCGTTAATTATCGCTTGGTAATATTTCGCCACAGCGTCGGCCCGTATTAATTTCAAAAACGGCCGGCTCCATGAAAAGCGCCATTCAGCCTAATTACGGGCTGCGGGAGACAATACGCCTCGTTCTCTTCCTCCCTCGCCCCTAAACCCCTCCTGTCTCTTTCTCCCTTCTTCTTGCCTTTTCCCCCATTTTCTCTTTCTCCCTTTTTCTCCACACTCTATCGCCATTTCTTTTTCCGCTCTTCGTCAACTCCGCTCTCTTCGAGGTCTCGTTTATGCCGGAGAAAAGGGGTTGCCGACTAGAAGCTTCATTTTTTTCCCGACGCCCCCCTCCCTTTTCCGAGCCCTTCTACAAACCCAACCACATCACCCTTTGCATATTTTCACGATTGTGAAAACGGCACCCCGCAGAGTTGGAAATGTTTTTCCAGGGCGCGACGCGTCAGCAGGAGCACAAGCAAGAATCTCTTAATTCGAAACTCACCAGCATTGAATAAATCCTACCGCTGCTTCTCTTCTTTTTTATTACATTTTCTGAAATCGATTTCTTAAAATGTAATACCATTTCATCGACCTGCTTCGTTGTTGATTCTTTTCCTGAAATATTTTTATCGCTATCACTTGATTGTCGCTTGTAATTAAAAGATCATGGAATAATTTCAGAGAACTTGATGATATGTACGACTCGAGGTTCTTGGGGAAAAATCGAGAATCCGATTGAAGGTATAGAAGTGCAAAAGTAGAAACGTAGAAGCCTCGTTATTCTCTACCCTATAGAAAAGAATTTCGCTTCGGAATACTGAAATAGCGACTACATTACTCGACTTACGTAAATTGGAATTGCCTTGACGATATTGATCCGAAGATCGATGGTGGTTACCAATGTAATGAACTCGTTGAACCAACGACAGACTGTTTCAACAGATTTAAAAAAATAAGTTTAATTCCACGCAGTACGAACATTTCTATTTACAGCATTAATTGAAACTTCATCTTGAATTTGATCGTAGCAAATTTCCTTCGAATTCTTCTTTTTACTCGGAACAGTAAACTTCTCCTAAGAAGAAGTCATTGATTTCTTAGTACAGAATCGAGTAATTTCTTAATGGAACAAAAACAGATGGTAATCTAAAATTACTAAAGCCGATTATTCTCAAGTTTCTTAAATTGTAATTAAACACATAACTACGATATATTCGTAAGATTATCAGATGTAAATCTGTATTAAAATTTTCATGGTTTCTCGAGGCAAGATTTATAGATTTAGCAGATTAGCAGCTTTATTACCCACGAACATTCAGCAAACCATTAATAATCGATACCCCAAACGTTCTTACTCTAACCCTTAACATTCATCCTTCACCACAGCTCTCCAATCATTCGATAGATCAATTTTGCAATAAAGTCACCAATCATAGATTTTTGATAACATACGGCTCTCTTCTTCATTTCTTTCTACGTTTCTTCATATTTTCGCATAGTCGTTATAAAAGACAAAATCAAACAAAAAGTACAGTCAGATCAGCAATGATAGCTGGACGATTCGCAATATGTTTATCCTGTTTTATAGCTTTGTACTCAAAAACATCATTGCTTAAATTATCTTTTATGTTCTTAATCGTGCGACGATTAATTTTTAATTATTAATTTGAACCACTGTTTGAATACTATCGCGAATTCTCATAGCAGAATTGAAATTATCGTTGATTACGACTCTTACAATTGATATTACTAGCAGATATTACTACTAATTCTCATAGCAGAATTGAAATTATCGTTGATTACGAGTTTTACAATTGATATTACTAAAATATATCTATTCAGTGTCATAATGGAATTTACAACAACGGAGCGATCAAAATTCAAGGCGGTTGAGTATTTTGCACATCGAATAAAGAATCGTAATTCAACGATTGGCTGTTTATCGCATTCGTAGTCTGATTGTAATTCCATATGTGTCGTTTGTACAGTGAATAGAGACGAGGATTCGATCGATGGAAAATATTTGACGACTCGTTCTAAAACGATTAATGGGACATTTAACTGGACAAAACGGATTACGTGACGACCGCCATTCGAAATAATCAAATTGCTCCGTTGGGCCATGGCCAGCACGCTCGCTTCACCTCGTATAAATACACTGCGTTTGTTACAAGTTTCTGATGAATACATTTATAATCGGAGCATCGACGCCTGTCCCCGTGAATAGATTTACACCTGCTGCCGGTCATGTGCGATCTCTGATTAATCTATGATATTAATTTCCCGATTACAGCCCTTGGTAATTTGCGAAACGCATTCAACATTCGTTCCATGCCTTGTACAGACAACCTTTTTCATTAGATAACCGCTCGAATTTACGTTCTATAACGAATTACGCTGATTTTCGGCATTCGTGAAGGGAATCTTTGTGTTGGTTCGAATAGAAAGTTTGCTAATCAAAAGAAAAATCTGTCGTATCAAAGTTAATGAAATGGTAGATATATTTTACATATTGAATAATCTGTGTGTAAATGTAAGACTAGACATTCTCAGTAAGTGATATTAAACGAAACTTTAGAAAAAACAAGATAGTAAATTACATCTTGGCGATACCTAATACAATTCTAACGTTCACTACTGTAGCATTAAAAACTTCCAAAACTTTAAACTACCTACAGCAGCATCCAAACCTACATTCGAAAATCCAAATCTAAACGGGACGCTTCGCAGTCTCTCAGTCTGAAACTACCGAAATGCCCCATGCACAGCAGCGTAGAAAGGAGTTTTTGTTAATTTCATCCCATTCTTGCTTTGTAATCTTCGTGCAACGGTTGTTCCAAAAACGGTACCACACACCGCAAGGCGTTCACCGTCGTATTACATAAATTACACGATTTAGCGGAAGCGTATTTCCAGCGCATCCCCTTCGACCTACTTCCTGAAACGATGCCGGCTTTCAATAACCCTTGTTCCTTCCCTGTATGGTAGCGAAGAAACTCACCTCGTATCCGTGGCTTTATCGAAATTCATTCGCTCGGACGATTACGGCTTCAACCTCGGAAATTCCGCGAATGCGTTCCCAACTTCTCTACAACTCGAAATTCACGAATCGGCAGGCTCCACCCCCGCGAAAAGTAGAAAGATAATCCCACGCATCCATATGCATCGACGCATTAGCATTCCAATTAATCTTCCCTCAGCCTCGAGGAGAATTGCACTTTGGATTATCTTAGTTTTTCAAAGAAAACTTCGTCGACGAGAAGACAGAGGCAAAAACGGTAGTAACAGGCTCGAACACAGAGTAGCGGAACGTATGGAAGTCGGTAGCGAAACGGTCGACCATAAATCCACTGGAGAACACATGCTTTGCATAATATAAGCTGCGCCTGTAACGCCGATCCTCCGCGCCTTTCGTTTTGCCTGTTCTTCCTTTTCGCCTCGTTCTTTCCCGCTCTCAAGCATGCTCCTGTTTTATCGTTGTCTTTGCATTTCTTACTTCGCAAGAGAAACATAGGAAAATACAGTTTTCAGCTTGAGATGCCAACTCACTTTGATTCCTTTACTGTTGTTGGGAATGTTATTTTATTATTCTAATTAGTCAGCTACCGGAGACTTCCAATTTGAGGTAAGTGAATGTTGTAATTACAAAATGAAGTTGGTACAATGACGTTTGTAATTATTGTTATTAGGGAAACCAAATTATATGTACTATGTTCCAAATATTTTATTACAAGTTATTTCGTTAAAAATTTGAGGTAAGTGAATGTTGTAATTACAAAATGAAGTTGGTACAATGACCTTTGTAATTATTGTTATTAGGGCAACCAAATTATATGTACTATGTTCCAAATATTTTATTACAAATTATTTCGTTAAAACTTAGCTCCGAAATTACTAAGCGTCACACTACTTGAATCATCAAGACGTTTCTAAAATTTCAAATTCTCATTATGAGAATCCACGCGGAGACCCACCAAATCCAACGACCCTTTCTTATGTTACCTTTCTTTCGTCGAAATCGTAACGCGGTCTCGCGTAAGTCGCCCCCCCCCCCGCGTTCTTCTTCCATTTTCTTCTTTGGCTGTGCCTCTCGTTCCGGCCTCCCGCTTCGCCACACTTGGTATCCTTTTGAACGAGTTCTACCGGTTTTCACGGAGAATCGAGCCGCCGTAAAAAGGACCATGATGAGAGTACCTCGTGAGGGAGGACTGAAAGAAGGAGCGTGAAAGTAAGAAAGAGGCAGGGAACAGGGAAAGGAAGAGGAGCAGAAAAAGATGGATGGACTCGGTTGGACAGAGGAGAGAAGGATGGGAGGATAGAAAGAAAAAGCCAGTGGACGGAGGTAGGCTACCGGGGATATAGATAGAATCTGTCGATGAGAACCCGAGACCTCGGCTTCCTTCTCAGATTTTCACCACGATAATCGTCCTTCTCGAGATCCTCGAGACGAAGAAAAAGAGGGAGATGCAGAGGGGGAAAGGCAGACTTATTCCTTCCGTAGACTGGGAAATCGTCGACCTTGGTAATCCAGCGGGCTTTCCACCATGAGGTATTTCGCGTTTCCTATGAAGCAATCTGCCCGATGATTTCCAGCAATGATCGCACAGGAGGGGATTGATAGTGAGAGGAACACTCTGTCAGTTTACAAAGCGGAAACGTTCTTCGCGAGTTTCGTGTGGCCAGCATAGCATTAACGTGTCTCATGATAAATTCGAGGCTGAAGCATCAAACGGATAGTGTCAATTTATCTCGAACGCATTGACGTTCCATGTCCTTGTTCTTCTATTGTCGGAAGTTGGGAGCTCTTTTCATTTTATCTTCCGTCGTATTGATCGGACCACTTTAAGACTGTTTTCTATTTACTGCGAACTGTTTGCTTTTGTTTTTAACAGTAATTGCAGCCTGGTTGGTTTCACTGGTGGTCTCGTGTTTCGAACGGCTAATTAAGTTCGCTGAAGAGAAATCGGTTAAAGGATCGTATGATCGATGAAAAATCGTAATCGAAGGCTTTGCTAATCGATTACGCGTGCACGGTGATTGCGATAAATTATACAGAATTTTAATAGAGCGATATAACGGCTGACGTTAATAATAGAATCGAGGCGAGGGATGAGAGATTGCACCAGGTCGAATCATTAACTATGATTTATCGCGTCGAAACTTCTTCATCAATACGTCGCGCTCCCTGAGAAAAGATGCTGCGTTGGGAAATTATATAGTAAAGATCCTCTAATTGGACGCGTTGCTAATTGATGTTACTCGTTTAATAAGCACTCCGACAATTTACCATCTACCTGTCCTGAAACTGAATCCTCTTTCGCAGTTGATCAGGGACACGAGAAACGCTGTATTTTGTAACCTTCTTAAAATCGCTAGATTCTGTTTCAGTTGTGTGATAAAAATTTGTGTGATAAAAAATGTGACTATTCTAAAGATAGTAGAATCATTAATAAGTTCTTTACGATTGTTTCGAGATATAAATTAATCGCGATAACAACGACACTTGGCCTTATTTTGTGATCATCATTCTGCTTGCTAATAAATATGCTTATCAAAATAATATTATTATACTAAAAGACAGTTTTTTACATTTCTCGCAGAATTATTATTTTTGAGTTACGTCTCTTCGAAAGTTCTAGAACTTGTTTCCTTTAATTCTATACAAGCTCCATATACGTATCAATTAGGATTGAAATAATGGCATGATAATGAAAAAATGGCAAAAAATGTCTTCTCTAAATTCACAGGTCGAGGGGATAACGCGATGGTACAGTGTTAAACTTCGATAAAGCTATCTTCTCGACACGTAGATATCTCGGGCGCACATTTATTCAGTCCGCGTCGTGGCCAGTATAATGAGTACACTTGTAACGCGGTTTTCTTTGCCTCGCCTCGTTCTCAAATCTCTGCGCATATAATGCGATCGATACGTATCGGGGTTGTCGCACCATTCTTCACGCGCCTATGGACAACATACGATAGGAATGTCCGCACGTTGCATAATTCAATTTCCAGCTGCCGCGGACGACTCAAGTTTCGTCGAGCATCGTGCATTGCCGCGTTACCTAACTCGGATTATGTATCAGTCGATTTAGAAGTTCGTTCAAATCCAATTTCACGACGATCACTGGTTCAACCGGTCAGCTTATTAATCTCCGTGTTCGAGCTAATCCTCCTCGTCGATCCGCTCGACGGAAACGTTAATCTTCGATGAGGTTACTAAATGATCGCTGCTATCTCTTCTTTCACATAACAGCGTTTCATTGGGATGATTATTAAAATATGGCAAGTACATGTAATTCAGTTTGTTTAATTAGTTATTAGTAAAATTACTAATGAATTGTAAAAAGTAAACGTATAAAATAATTAAATGAGTATTCAAGAATGGTTTACTATCGACAAATAATGTAATTCGAACAGTTAAGGATAAGTTAGTGTAACACGGGTTATAGATTGGGTAGTTTATCTTAATTCTCGTAATAAATATTGTATCTTCGTGAGTTTCTAATTACGACAGGATCCATTTATTCGCTGTAGCGTATTTCATTGCGGCGTAGAGTAATCTACATAAATTAATTAAAAGTTCCTTATTAATTTATCGTTATGCTATCCCATTATGTTATCATCGTATAAGCATGAAACAACCTATTTATGGTTAGGTATTTTTTGTATGGTAGGATTTACAGAAATAATAAGGCAGCTTTATTATTTAAATTACATTTATTGGGAGAGTGAGGAAAGTACAGATTTCATATTTGAAAATGCCAAACTGTTTTGGTACGAATATCATTTCGCTATGAATTTATATTATGCTTGGAAAAGAGATTTGATTTTGATTAATTTTCAGTTTATTCAAATTACCGAAAAGTGGAGCTGTCTCCTATTGCAAAAAACAACCCTTTTATCTCTTATTATAACGAAACAAAATTTTGGTTATAGTCAATCCAATCAATCGATTCTCCTGTCACATAAAACAAAATTACCGGTTCTTTCGTGGCACTATTCGCAGTAAGGCAAGCGTTTGTCTCAGCGGGAAAGTAATTTCTGGCCGAGAAATTCCACGTTCGAAACGAGGGATATCAATTAACGTCTCCCTGGAGCGGGAGTTCGGTCACGGAATTAAGAAACACCCAGCACGGAGCCGGCGGGTGAAAGAAACAAGCCGTGCCAGGGTCCGAGACGGGGATGGCAGCACACGTGAAGCCTGCGATTTGCGTGCCCCTCACGTTTTTCTGAAACGCGTTCCTCGCATCGCGATTCCGCCGTAATGAGAGAGCACGCACGTGCGAAAAACCCCTGCGCCTTTCTCTCTTCCCCAAGTGTACACGCCCTTGTGACACGTACGCGTCTCCTTTGCCGCCCTTCTACCCACCGCGGCCTTTATGCAAATCTTAATGACCGCGAGGCTACGCCGAAAGTCACGAGCCATACTTACAAGCGGCGCGCTTACTTTTGTACGTGGATAATCTCTGCCTATCTGTTCCCCTCCTGTCGTCGTGAGAATCCGCCCAGTCAGAAATGACAGGCGAAGATCGCTTTATTACATCAGGCTTGAAACGCGAGATCGTGAAGCAACGTGAAGGTTGAGAAAGTTAAAGTGTTATAGGCTATTAACGTGTTAAAGACTATGATACGTGAAGCTTCATCCTGTTTTACGAATTCTATTTGGATAGCGTTGTTCTCTAACCGTGTACAAATATTCACGATCGAGTAATATACGCGTACCTTATAAAAATAGGCATTAGAACGGATCTTGAGGTTTATCTCGAATAGATCTTAGAGAGGGCGTGTGTATGCATGTATTACAGATGTTGACGTAGTCAGCAAGTGAATGTAACAAGTTGAAGAAAATATTTCTTATTTCATCTACTGATATACTGTAACATAGAATGGTTTATAGAGCTTTAAATCTCCTTGTTAAATAAGATATCGTAACGCATTATTGATTAATAGATGTCGATCGTTGTTAAAGCAGAGAAGAACGTAGTTTGTGAATTAATTCTTTAATGAATCGAACGATTCTAGAGTCATCCGTCGAACGATCAAGTATAATATATTCTGAGATGGATTCCATAAAACTACATAAAACTAATACAATCCATTTAACTTACTGCAACAACGGATTCATCAAGGAACAACACCGAACAGAGTATCTTCATCGCGAATCCCTACCAAGAACCCTTCATCCCCTCGTGAATCAGCCCTTTTTCCATGCTTGATACGTGTTCGTCTCTCGGTGTCGACGGAGGGGCATGAACAAAAGACAAGGAAGGGTGAAAGAGAGACGAACGACGAGATGACGCGGCTCTTTCACCCGCGGACCTGTTGATCTCGACGAAAAATTCGAGAGACGATCATTGTGTGCTCTTTCTCTCTGCGGCATGATGGTCACCCGCAGTTACGTGAAACAGAATTATTAGAGACGCGATGACTAATGAATGTAAGGACGTTCCTCGGTTGAAATTATCTCGGCCATTTTTTCACCACCTGAAATCGCGACGATACACGATATCTCATTTGTCATCGAAACAAGAGCCATTATAAATTGTGATTGATACACAGCACTTGCACCGCTCTTGTTCCGTGCTTTTTGATTTATGAAAACAAGCCTGGGAGCGCGCGGGTGTTTCGTCGTTCGATCGACGATCATTTCGCCTGACCGGTGCACCGTGTGCCATGCTAACTGTTGCGAACTTTAGTAAAATACGAGGCTGTTCCGGCAACGTTTATCGCCGTTTCTGTAGCGAGCTATATCAGAATTTCCTTTTTCATCGATCGCTCTCTCGCGTTGCCGTAGGTCTTAACGACGAGTGGCAAAATGTACTGTTCACTCGAAAACTGCAAACAAAAATCGCCTGTGTGCCCCGTACGTTAAAAACGGTACAAAAGTTTTAGGATGAATAATAGATTGCGATTGTCTTCTAAAACATAAGGTAAAAGGCGTTTGCAATGAATAAGTCGATCGATATACCGTACGTATTTTCCCACAATACATTTGCAAATATACTCGTAAAAATGTATACTAAAATCGTAAAAATTACGTATAAGACCTAAAACCGATAGAATAAATGTCATTTATCTAACGTATTAATTTCGGAAAGTATTCTGAAACGCCATAATACTAAAAAATTAGCGACCTCCGTCGCAGTAAAAACCGTATTTAACCTCTTCAACTTTCCGCCGTCACGGTTACCTGACATTTCACGAGAGCATTCCAGTTAAATAGATTCTTCAGTTCCGATTTCGCACCCTTTCACGCGTACCCAACTTTCGCATTTAATCTACATACATTTCTCACTTTCTCCATTGCGAGCGAACCAACCGGGTTTTAATCGCGCCCTGTAAATCGATGCTTTCGCCGGTAGTTCGCTGGAATTCGGCGAAGAGCGCGGACAATTAGACGCGGGGAATAAACGTCGGATAGGAACGAGCAACAAGGCGGGTAACGAGCGGAATTAACGGCATCGTAACGAGTTGAAACGTCGATTAAACGTAACGCTGCGCGTTTCGCCCTCCCTGCGAGGAAACGCTTGTACGTTTTACTCTTTTCGAAGCTCGCCGAATATAAAAAAAAAAAAATACATAGAATCCCAGTGCGAATCACGCGGAAACTTTTGACAAGATATCGACTGGTAACTTCTATATACCGTATTTACTCTGTACAGACTGTCACAAAATACGAGGAATATTTATACGATCGATTCTAGACGTCAGAACGATGAAAGAAGTTCGCGTACAAAAATATTCTTTGAGATTTGCTTCCCGAGTCATAAACAATTCTATTTCACTCTAGATATATTGGATTGTCCCAAAAGTTACTTTCCTTTTATAAAGAAGTAATAGGTGCACAACATTCTTTTTTTATATTATTGTATTGGATTATGTATGATCCATTTTCTTCTATTGGAACAAATGTTTCAAATGATCATACATAATTCAATAAAATAATATAAAACAAACAATGTTGTGCATTTATTATTTCCTTATGAAACGAAGGAAGCTTTTGGGGCAACCTAATATATTGGCATCAACGAATCAACTGATGTACTATTTCCTCTATGACATCCACACTTTATGTTTGTCACTCGGATGTAACAATCGAAATCCTATCCGTGTTTTATGTCATTTATTTTGGTTCCTGGACCTCACAATTAGAGTAAAAAACGTAAAGTGTAAATATAAAAATAAAATTGTTTGTTTTTTTGGAATGAATTCGATAAATATTCCCCACATATCTTGCGACGCCCTGTATATGTACATATCGTTAAATCGATGGACTTAGCCACCTTATATCTCCGACAACCATATCTTGGGGCCGACATATCGCGATAGATTGCGCGTCGCGCTTACAAAAACTGTGAGAAGGATGAAGAAGCACGCGGAGCAAGAAGGATGGGGTGAAATCGAAAGGAAGACGATAGAAACGAGTGGCATTCCCTTCGCCTTTATCCCTCTCTGTCACCGTCGAATCCTCTGGCAATCGTCTTTTTCTCGCGTGCTTCCTGCCGCTCCTTTTCATCCTCTCGTTTCCTTTTTCTCGTTCTCAATTCCTCCCCTCATCTTTGCCTGTTCGTCTTCGACGTTTCTGAGATGACTCGTACGTGCCCTCTTGTTCCATCGTAATTTTCCGCGCTGCGATATCCACTCCCGATCGCGAAGCGTGTCGGCGTTCAGTCTTTCTTTTATTTCAGATTGAAACGAAATCGAGACCTCAATACACGTTCAGTCCTATCTCTGAGTACGTGGCTAGACCACTGCCAAAGATATCCTCGTCCTCTTGATTCGCCTTCTTTCTCTTCGCTCTTCATTTTGTTGCTATTCGTTTCAGGGATGAATGATTCCGTTTGATTTTGGACGCGGAACTTTCGTAAAACTCGCACGCGCCACGTTACGGCTCAACGGGAAACAAACTTTGTTCGTAAATCGATCAAGTTTTTCCATTTCTTTTGAATATGTTTCTTGGACAAGCTGTAGAGGAAGGATTTTGTTCCTTTTAATATTTTTATTCCTGTCGCGTGGCATAGGTGGAAAAGGGTGTGACGTCGCGTGAGATTAGCGGCTTGCGCCGTTTGTGACACTGTAATTTATGCGAGCCACGACGAATGCATTCGGCTCAATTTATTCGCGAATTTACTTCAAGAAAAATTGTAATTCGCAAATATGTTTAAAGAACCGGATATTTTAATAATAAGTGTTTTAGAGAAAAGATTTTTCTCCTAATATGGAATAATATAGAAGTATGAAATAAATCAGTGATTTTTATTACATTAATCGATTAATCGATTAAAGATTCAACGGGAACAAAAGTATTCTATAAATAGCAGTTTAGTGTAATAAAAATAAAAGTAACTCTTAAAAGTAACTCTTAAATAATTCGTGATTTCTGTCATTGAAATATATTCTATCAGAATGGAAAATCGCATTTTATTTTATCAGAGATGGCTCATCGGGTTTACCTTTCGAAAAGGTATTACATATCTCGATATAAACATATAAAATTGAGATAGGTAAATTGATACTCTTCGAAAATTCTAGCCTCCAGCGTTGTAAAAATTGTTCAAATTGAAACGTAACAGTTTCTAGAAATAAAAAATTTCGAGATTTCCGATTGCTGCGAGATTAAAAAAGAAAAAAGAAGAAAAGTGGGGAAAGAAAAGTTTGCGAGGGGCGAATTGGTGAAAAACGCGACAGAAATGGCCGAGCACGCTTTAACCGAGCGTCGATTGATTTTCACTTAATATCGACCGTGTCGTTGAAAGGTGCTCGTAAAACGGAGCGAATTTTAATTACTGACTGGCCCAGAAAAGATCGACGTCGAGCAATCAACTTAACCGAAACTTATTTTTATGGTTCGCGGTTGTTTTAAAATTGTGAAGGAAGAAACATGTAGAAGCGATTGTAAAATTTCTGGAAATCAACGAACTTACCTCGATTTCCACTTATTTAATTCGTTTCATAATTATCACGCGATTGTTGCCCTGGGCCTCTTGAAGAATTTGCGCAATTTTTACAAGTACCTCGTATTTTCGTGTATTCTAGCTAATTAGCCGATAATTTGAAGTGTTGTAAAATTATATGTAGAGCAACATTCGGGGATTTTTGTATGTTTGATTACATATAAATTTCTCGAACATTTTCTTCATTTTTATTCTATTCGATTCTTTGAATCTATAAACGATACAAGACCATAATCTATCTCCTTCCTACTTATCAACTGTCCGCAAGGAAACAGACAATCATCTTCAAATCAGCTCTCACAAGCTCTATAATGTACCACCAGTTCATCATCTATTGTAAACAAAACCACAAACGCCATAGATTTCTATCATTCTACGATAATTATCAAGCCAATGATAAACCTTTCCCTCTGACTCCGCCATTTCCTTTAATATAGGAACCCTTTCTTATAACAATGCTCTGTAACCTTTCGAGCACGGTCTATTCCATCTCTAGTGAATCCATAGCCATCTATGGAAAAATGGAAAAGTCCCGGCTTTTTCCTTCGGCCGCGGTCTTCGGGTAATGAGAATTGAAACGTAACGGCGGATGATAGCTCCTAATCCTCGGCTCGCCGGTCCATGGATTGCTTTTCCATTTATCCGGCCAAGACTACGAAATTAGGATGATCCCTTTTTCTTCCTCTCTCTCTCTCTCTTTCTCTCCCCCCCTCTCTCTCTCTGGTTATTTTTCTCTTTTCCTTTCCTTGGAGAATAGTTCTTCGTCGAACATCGGTGAACCATCGTCGTCCGATATCAACGAGCCATGCGCGGCCAAAAGCGAG